>NC_056745.1:917680952-917985952 GCF_019279795.1 Protopterus annectens | reverse complement strand
GCTCCAATTGCGTATGCCTCTGGGCTACTTCTCTCCTTTTAAGTGAAGGCGTACACCGACCAGCCATCCGGACCTGTAGTTCCTCCACCCGATCTTGTTCTCTGGCAAGTGTTAACATAAGAATAGACAGATCCGTGGCTTTGGCACCCAATAAACATTTGAGTCTCCAGTGCCAAACCTGCATACAATTCTGTGTTCAGGGCAGGAAGAGGGCATTCAGGTTGTACACATTCCAAAATTGTATAGGGAAGAGAGGTGTGAACCTGCAGTGTGCTGTTCTTCTTGTGCTGAACTTTCTCAGTTTCTTGAGGACATACCAGTTGGAGAAATACTTCATCAAATCCCACCCCTCTGGAGGAAAAGACTGACTCAGTATTGTAAATTCTGGCAATAACTCCTCTTTTGGTAGGAAAGCCAATGCCACAAGACACCTCACTGACAGCTGGAACTCATATTTGGTATTTTAGAGCTGAACTTTCCTCCAGATATTCTGGCCAAAGTGGAACATGCAATCCTTAGCTGTTGCACCATTTATATTAGACTTAATACTCTTCACAGGTGCTATTTCAAAATCTGACAGCACATACCTTAGGCAGGTCTCAAAGCCATGCTCAGCAAGCAGCTGGAACACACAGTGCCACAGATAGTTGTATGCCTTTAAAAATTTCTTACTCATGAGACAATACAGTAATGGCACAGATTTGCTGTAGCCACCATGTTTCCTGAGTCTATGTATAATGTACTGCTGATGCCAGATGATACCCTTATAAAAGAATGTGCCGTCCATTAGCCAAATAGTAGCCCTGCTGAGGTCATACAGGTTGTTTACAGTCGTAAGTACTATGACTACATTATCTGTGCTTCATCCACCATTCTCTTTTCAATGAATACCCCCGTTTTTGTGGGAAACTGGTTTACATCATTATCCTGCAGTTGCATGGTGGGGTTACTGCCAGACCTGTTATCCTTTCTCCTTACCCTCCCCACTTGTTGTAAAAGAGCTGTTTGGGAGGGGAGATTAGGGATTATATCAATGGCCGTTGATGCTAGGGCATCATCAACTAGCAGACATGGAGTGTCCCAGGAGACCTCCGCTCTATGTCTTAGTTCTGAATACAGCTTGCATGTTTCTATCTCGGTGGGATCGCCCACATGGTTGTGCTGTACTGTTTTAAGTAATTCTTCCCCAATACCTCAAGTTATTGCGACTGCCCTACCTTTGCATTTTTGTGCAGCTTTCCACTTGCAACACCAGTAGTTTTTCTTCTTTAACGCTCTTTCCAAATTCATTACATATCCCTCGAGTAACAGCACTGGTTTTCCCATCTGTGAAACTGTAGTTTCATAAATTGTGCCTAATCTTCCTGAGGGATTCCACATCAGCCATTTTTCTTGCTGTGTTGTGTACACCTAGCTGAAGCTGCTACTCAGTGGTAATACAGAGGTCATACGGAAGGTGTGGATTTCAGTTATATGGTCTGCGAGTTAGTGACATTTCGTTTTATATGTATTTTTGACTTTACAGTCTCGAGGTACTGAAATTCGATATTTCGGTATCTCAATCTTGTAAAGTGAATGCATATATAAATGCATATATATATATATATATATATATGTGTGTGTGTGTATATATATATATGCATACACACACACACACACAGTGTGAGTATATGTATGTATATATATGTGTGCATGTGTATGTGTTTTTTTTTTGTGTACATGTATATATGTATAATATGGGTTAAATTTAAAAGGTTGAGCATTTGCTATGTGGGACCTTAATCTTGGAAGTTTATACAGTCAGTCTCAGGGTTACGAACATCCGACATGCGGACAGCCCATAGATATGAACGGGCTGCCGCAGTGTCAGGAAAAAAAAAACATCAAAATAAATAAATAAATAAGAAATTATCTTACTGTTATTTGGAGAAATAAGCTGTTCTTTCCTTTTTCTCCATTTTCTTCCTTCATAAAGCTGTTTGCACATCTTGTTAAAGCAGTTACTTCCTTGTTCACGGAGATGAAGTGATCCGATTGGCTAAGGGTATCTCGGTTTTTATGATCTGATTGGCTGTTTTCTTCAGTACAGTTTTGAAGCAGTTACTGTACTGTTTTGTAGAATGGGCAAATGCCATTGCAGCTCACTGAGGTGTAGGTGACAGCAAGAGGTCGGACAGAGGTCTGAAAGTGCAGGAAAGAGTGGAAAACATTTGTGGGTAATGCCTGCAGTAATAAAATGTGAAGTGAAGCTTTTTTTTTTTTTTTTTGGAACATTCTACTGTACTATACTGTACTTTATTGCATTTTATGTACTATTATGTGTGTAAAAAAAAAAAAAAAAAAGGAATGTCTTTTAGAATACTGCTCTGAATCAGCTGAATTGAAATGTTAATATTAGGTATAGACAGTGGTAGTATCAACCAGTCAGACTTGAGAAGTGTCTAGCTGCAGACTCCAGTACTGTATGTGTAACCTGTGGAGGTCCACTTTAGTACTGTACCGTACCGTACTGCAGCCAGACACTTTTGTGAACTTCCACGTTGATGACATCGCGACCCATGCCTCCAAAACGTAAATCCAATGCATGTGCTGGTGATGTGTCAAAGAAATGAAAAGCAATCGCCCTGGAAAGTAAAGTGGGCATAAAGAGATACAAGAAAGGTGAAGCACCATCTGCCATTGGAAAGGCATTAGGCTATTGCCAGTCAATGATAGGAACAATTTTAAAAGACAAAGAAAGAATAATGAATTATGTGAAAGGCCATACCCCTATGAAAACTATTATTATTACAAAACCGAGTGATTTAATTTTTGAGATGGAAAGGTTATTGCTAATTTGGATCGAAGACAAAAATCAGAGGAATATCCCCATTAGCCTTTCATTAGTGCAAAAAAAGGCTAGAAGCCTTTTCAATGATTTAAAAGCTGCTCGAGCAGCAAGTGCAGGCGGGTGTGACAAAGAATTTATTGCTTTAAAATGAAGACTAATTTGCATAACATTAAAACTCAAGGTGAAGCTGCGAGTGCAGATGTAAGTACTGCAAGGGAGTTTCCTAAAATGTTGGAAAATATTATTGAAGATGGAGGTTATTTGCCAGACCAAATGTTTAATGTAGGCAAGACTCGCTTATTTTGGAAGAAAATGTCTGAAAGGACTTGCATTTCAAAAACTAAAAAGTGCAGCAGGTCATAAGGCAGCAAAAGACAGGCTAATGTTATTGTTTGGGGGGTAATGCTTCCAGTGATTTTAAGTTGAAGCCTTTGCTTGTGTATCTCTCCTTAAATCCGAGGGCACCACAGCATGTCATTAAGGCATCTCTTCCTGTTATTTGGAAGGCATATGCAAAGGCTTGAGTTACAGTTGCCATCTTTGAAGATTGGTTCTTGAACCATTTTGTTCCTGCTGTTCAAAGGTATTGCCTGGCCAAAAGCATTCCATTCAAAGTTCTTCTTGTGTTTGACAATGCACCTGGGCATCCAAACAGTTTAGATGACTTACACTCGAATGTAAAGGTTGTATTTTTATCCCCCAACACCACATTGCTACTTCAGCCAATGGATCAGGGAGTAATAACCTCATTTAAGGCCTATTATTTACGCCGGACCTTCTCACAAGCAGTTAGGGCTACCCAAGATAATATGATGACTTTGAGGGAGTTCTGGAAGAATTATAACATCTATGATGCTATCAAAAATGTTGCCGATTCTTGGGATGAAGTAAAGCAGTCAAATATGAAAGGAATGTGGAACAAATTGCGCTCACAATTTGTGCCTGATTTACAGACTTCTACAGATGATGACGTTGCTGAAGCCAGGCAAGCTGTGGCTAATATTGGTAATCAACTGCAGTTAGACTTCACTGACATGGATGTCATAGCTACTTGACTCCCATGACAAAGAGCTGACCAATGAAGACCTTATGGAACTGGAGCAGCAGACGATAGCATTTGAGGAAGAAAACAGGGACCTAGAAACTCAAAAATCAAAAAAGTTTTCCACAAAAGAGTTAGCTGAAGCCTTTTATCTCATTGAAGCAGGAATGGGAAAGGTAGAGGAGCAAGATCCTAATACATAGTGGTTCACCCATGTTTACCGTAAAGTTACTGAGGGCCTCAGCTGCTATAAGGCCATTTATGATGAGAAAAAGAAAAGCTCTGTACAAACCTCCCTTGATGCCTACCTCAAGAAATTGACTCCAGAAGTAAACACCCTCTCTCCAGCAGCAGAATCAAACCCTGACTCTGCACCACCAGGCCCATTCTCTCCAACAACAAATCCATCATTTTCTGCATCATCCAATCAATGAAGTTATCATAACGTTAACTCACAAATGAGTGTTAACCTTTACAGTAATTGTTATCCTTTTTCTTTTTTTTTTCCATTTAAACTGTTTTCAGAACTGTTTCTTTAATGGTTTTTTTTACAGTATGCACCACACTGTACTGTACAAGTGTACAGACATAGTTATTGTACTGTTACAGTGTTAGATTGTACTTACGGTATTACTATTGCTTTTACTGCAGTATATAGTATTATGTTTAAGATTTCTTTTAATTTGGAAGTGTTTCTAAAGTATCTTATATGCAAAGAAAAGTAAAATAAATACTAGACTGAGGCAAACATTTGACTAAGTGACATTTCTTATGAACCGTATGTATGTGTTTCGACTTGCATACAAATTTCACTTAAGGACAGACAAAAAAACGGATCTCGTCCTTAACCCAGGGACTGCCTGTAATATAGAGTCCATGGATTTTTAAAGTGTGCATTTGTGTGTGTGGAGAATTTATGGGGTGGGTGTTTGTGAGTTCAATTGCATATGGGTTAGATAAGGGGATAGTGTTGAGAGTTTTGGGTGTGTGCATGAATTTTAGAATTGGAGTGGGTATTAAGTGAGGTGATAGCACTGTTTTATTTGTGCGTATTTGTGTTTTGTATGCATTCTGTATCTGAGATGTGATGTGCACTGGTAGTGTTATGGTTAGGGTTTTTCTAAGGTTGTATGTAGGAGCAGAACTAAGGTTAGAAGGTGTTTGGTGAAACAGGAAGGGGCAAACCCCCCTTGCCTACTGCATTATCTGCTAACCTTAACCGTGCCCCAAATGAAAAAAATGAATTGAAAAAGCATTTAATTGAATCATATTTCATAGAAAAGTTCATATACCTCAAATACTCCTCAAAAAGTTTTCTTGGGGGGGGGGCAAGTACACTCCCTGTGTGGGGTGTTTTGTCTTCCACAGCCCCTTTCTTAAATATACTAACTCCAGAGAAAACACCACACATCTTGAATTACTGCTGGTGCACAAACCCAGACTTCTAGAGACTGGAGTACAACAGGAGGGTAGGCATTAGCAATGTACAAATGCCCGCTGGACTAATTGGCCTTCTATTTCCTACAGTCCTAAAATCCTAAACCACACCAGCAGTGATTGTCTATTGTATACCCTTCAACAGTTTTCTGTGAATTGTGATGCTGCCAAACATACCTTCAGTGAAATGTATTTTCAGTGAATTTGTTTCAGTCATTATGATTTGATGAAAAGGCAATTCAGTGAGCTGTCTTGTGCTTATATATGTATTGGGAGAGGGTGCGGGTGGCAAGCCCTCCCCTGCAAAATACAATTGCTTTTGTTTTAATTGTTTTTGATTGTATGTGTGGTTGATGTATTTTTATGATTTTTTTTTAGATTCACTGACATGAGTTCCATGATGAAAGATAATACACTCATGAACCTATACAGACGTACACTGCACCAAAGAATCTGGGAGTACAACAGTAGTACTTTTGCCTTTCTTAATATTACTTTTTTCTGAAGTACATCTCAAGTATTCAGTCATTAAATAAAAGAGTGTCGTGGTGAAAGAGAACACAGAACCAATAAAAGCTTCAGTAAAGAAACTCTCCTAGTTTCTTTTAACTTTTTTCCTTTCTTATTAAAGTGACATAAAAAAAATTTAACACAGCATTAGAAGCTCTGTTCTAAATTTGATTTATATGATGTCATTAATATATGGCGAGTATGTAGCATTAATAGTAAGCTGTCAGCAAAACTCCTTACTTTAAAAGTGTATGACAGTTTTCAAGTTAATGGTTTGACATCAACAAAATTGAAGACAAAAAAGAAAACTTTTTTGAATACTTTGCAGATATGGAATGTCTGTAGAGAACATTTTTTGTTTTTGTTGCTGATGGTGTATGTGTGCTGACCTATCCTTTTACCTAATTTCAAGTTGGCCTTTCCAATATAAAGAATTTCAAGTTGGCCTTTCCAATATAAAGAGCTTCACAAGTTAAACAGGTGACAGCACAATCTGTATGGAGTTACAAAGTTTGTTTTATTTTTGAGCCCATACTCCTGTTAAGAGATGCCAGGGCAACGTAAGGACTGTCTGCCATATGTTAAAATTGCTTTCAGTTACCACTAGGGAACATTCCCAGTGTATTTCACAAGTGTTGTGTAAAATTTCTGATCTTTGCACCATGACTTATGTTTACTGCATTTACTTCATTTTGCACTCACACACACACACACACACACACACACACACACACACACACACACACACACACACACACACACACACAGTCTCTATAGAAGAACCCGTTTTCAATTAGTACGTTTTGTTTCACTGTGATCAAGTAAAAACTACATCAAAAGTAAAAGTACAGTAGTTTTTTTAATAACGTATTTCAACTTCATATTATCTCCCCATTTCTTTCTTTCTCTCTCTCACACACGCACACGGGCACACACAAACACCCCCACACACACAAACACACACACACAGTATGGCCTCTGTTTGAGAGGGTACAGTAATTTGTTGAAATGATGGAAACTGTCTGAAAATATGCAAACTCATAATTTTAATGACATATTTCTGGTCATTTTATCAACAAAACACATAATTACATAATTTCAAGATCACGGAATTAACCAGTTACTCAGTGTTTGCTCGTGATGAAAAACACTTCACAGTATCTTATGATGGATTCCTGGCCAAGAGTGAGACAAAGTGTTAGCTGCAAGTGTTCTTTCAACTAGCCACATCAGCATTTATGACACACAGTAATATGTAAAGTTGATTAAGGCACGGGAGACACAGTAAGACGCAGACTTTTGTAAAAAAAGCAGGTCATTAGGACCCCGCAGGAGGCTGTAAGACACAAACCTCACCGTCCTCAACTATGTGAAATTTGATTAGTAGCCACCAAGTAAGAAACCATGGGAGATTTGAACAGTCAAGCAAGTAAGTGCATCTGTCCTTTTCAGAGCAAACAGAGAGCCACAGCAGCCTTTGAAGTGAGTGTGATTTGATTTAGGAACAGCTAAATAAGAAACTGCTGTGTGTGCGTAATGCCCCGGTTAGAGGGGCTGTCTGTTCAAGTGACTGCTCACCATCAAACCATGAACCGTTGGCAAGCAAGTGCCTTAAATCTCCACATCAGCTGCCAGGTTTCATTTGATTTTATTTTATTTTTTTGTTTAGTTTCGTAAATCAATGAGGATTACAGTCTGTCAGTCATCGAGTTTCGTAGTTGCATTGGTCAGTGTTAGTGGTGCGACAGGCAGCATATTTGAATGTGACGCAGACTGCTATATGTTCTGTTTCCACACCAGATAGATCAATTGCTGACACTGGTGTACAGTATGGGGGTGGGGAGGGAGTTGCTGCACTCCTTTGGATGGGATGCCTAGTAACTATGCACTTGTTGTCAGTTTGTTGTCCATTCCCTATTGCATATCACTGGTGTACCATTTTTTATTTTATTGCACCATAAGCAATTTATTCTTCAAGGGCAGCAGGCCAGCCACTGAATTTGTAAAGAAGCACCAAAATGCAAAGCTGTTTGCCAACAGCAGCCTCTTCATTAATTGCATTTATCTTTAATATGGAATTATTCAGATGACTTTTACTTCTGCAGAAATTGTATATATTGAATGGCATTGGTGGAATATGATGACAGCAGTTTGAGTGGCCTTTTGTGGTTGAAATGTTCTGAAATAGGCAGTTTTGCCATTATTGGTTCATATGTTTTGTTTCACTGCTTACAGGAAAAATGTTCAAAACTATACAAATGTTGCTATAGTAAAGATGGAATATGATTCAATATTAGGAATATTAATCAAAGAACACGTGCATTTATTTATGTATGCATGATTGAAAAATGTGTGCAGGGGCCTATGCTTTTAAAACCGCTGAAAGGTACACTTAATCTGCCATTAGCAGATGCATTTTCTGTGAATGTGGATTTCAATGCAGTTTCAATGAATGTGAGTTGCAAGAACAGAGAAATTTACTCTCTCTCGTGCTAAGTCTCCTTTCATTATGAGACTGTTGTTTTGTTTCTCCAATGGCTGTTAGTGTCTGTGCTGTAATATTTGAAATAAGTTTTAAATTAAATCTAAATATCTGTAATCATTTTGAAAGTAAAGAAAAATATTGTATGCACACTGACAGTTCTGAACAGTGTTTTTGGAAACTGGAGAGAAAGAGCCAAGTAATGGAACACTGGAGTAGCTGCATGGGGTGAGGGCCCAATCGCCTAGGGCCTCCATCATGATCCAGCTCTGCTTGCAGTTGTTGTAATTGGGTAGTAGAATTAGCTGCAGTCACTAAATATTCCATCTGTTATAAGCTGCCCAAGCAAGTTAACCAAGTATATTTGGTATCCATGCAGGTGTGATTAATTGCTGGTATAAAGTATCTAAGCAATAGCTAAGGAGCTGAACGTTTGTCGTGCCTTCCTTTCCTCATTTCCTAGGACTATGCATGTTAATCTTCCTCATGGATGGTTTCTGATACAGAACATATACCATTTATATTTCTGTTCTCTGAACTACCTATATCATTTCTGTTGTTGCCCTAATGATGCTTTCAGAACTATACTCAGTACTGCACATCCGAGTTTTCCAGCTGTATATAATGAGGAATTTTAGTTATTAATTATATTTTTATGCTAGAGGTTCTTCTTCCTTTGCACCCCACAGATTTACTAAATTTCTTTGCTGCAGATTCATCACACCAATTTCTTATTTCTGTGATATTTGATATGATTACTTCAACAAGAACTTTCCAGTTTTGTTGCTGCTTTTATCCTCTCCCTCCAAGTATATATTCTTTCACGGGTTTCTGCTTCCCATAATCATTGTTCTGCATTTTTGCATTGAATTTAAAACACCTTATTTCAGACCCTTCTTCAAACTACCTAACTGTCGTCCTTTCTACAGCTACATTTGAAGCAGTCATCTTGCAGTCAGTAAGGATGCAAACTTCTCTTTCCACATCTCCTGCAAGATTGCTTGTCAGAATATGAAAGGACCAGGCCTGGCATTGACTCCTTACATTACGTTCATAGGTTCATAGATGTGTACTAGGCTAATGGCCCTGGAGCCTTTACAAGCCTAGCCCATGGAAGTGCCCTGGCATTGTGCCACCCGACATCAGTTCCCAGTGCATCCATCAAGTAGAGCCACTGGAGTGATCCCCAGGGTGAACTTTCTGTTTTCCCATCCACTCATCAAGATTTCTCTTGAAGAGGGCCAGTGAGTTTCTCTGCTTGACATGTATGGGAAGTCTATTCCATAGCATGGGCAGTCTCTGGGTTATGAACCTGTCCCTCCAGCATGTTCTGTTGATTATGGTAATGAGATTGAGGTCTCTGGAGCATCTGGTATGGAGGGATTGGGATTTCTTTAGATGTAGCATTTCTAACAGAGCTGGGTCAGACATGGCTTTGTAAGTCAATCAGAGATTGCCTCTTAGTAGATGATATGAGATGGAGAATAGCTGGAGTTTTTTGAGTCTGTCCATGTAGGACGTGTTTAAGGCCTAGGATCCTCTTCATGAGGTACTTTTGTGGCCTCTCCAGCTGTTGCAGTTGTCTAGTGAGGTACATGCCAAATGGGGCATTATACTGTATGATTGGTCTAATGAGGGGAGAGTAGAGAGAAATGATGACCTCTTTCTTCCTGGATGCAAAATCCTTGGTAATGAGATGTGCCATATAGAAGGACTTTCTGACCACAGTGGCAATGTGGTGGTTGAAGGAGAGGTTGCTGTCAGCCTCTGTCCCTAGATCTCTTATAACTCCTTCAATGGGCTCCCATCAATGTGGTAATTAGTGGGAGCTGAGTTTTTCCCAAAGGGGATGACTATGCATTTTTTGGCAGTAAGCTTAAGGCCATGGTTTTGACACCAGTAATTGGTCTCAGTGAGGCCTTTTTGTAGGATGTCTGCATCACTTGGGGAGTTAATGGCTGCCAGCTTGCAGTCGTCTGTGAACTTGGTCAGCCAGAGTCCCTCCGTGTTGGCCTGGACTTCTGAGAAGTAAATGCCAAACAGGAGAGGACCCAGGACTATCCCTGTGGGATTCCACTTGTGACTGGTTGGCAGTCTGACTTGGAGTCTGCTACTTTCACACTGTGGGTTCTATCTGTGAGCCAATTTGCAACCCACCTAATGATATAGGGGGTTGATGCTTAGTTTGGTAAGTTTATCAATAATTCCTGAGTGAGGAATGGTATCAAAGGTCTTAACCAGATCGAGGTAGGCTGTATGAACTGCCTTACCCTCATCCACAGCTCTGGTGACAGACTCAAAGAAGTCAACCAGGTTGAGCAGGCATGATCTACCGTTCAAAAAAACAAATTGCATGGGATCTAGAGTTTCGAGATTCCCTATATCCTTGTTAATTAGGTCCATGATGATGCGCTCCATAGCCTTACATGTCAGACTCATTAGGCTAATGGGGCGATAATTTCCAGGGTCTGTAGTCGCTCCTCCTTTATGGAGAGGGATAACTGCAGCACTGCGGCATTCGGAAGGGACAAGCCCTGAGGTGAGGCTGTGAGTGAACAGGGCACACTGATGTGGTTCCAGTTCACTTTGTAATTCATGTAGAACACAACCAGAGATATTGTCAGGTCCCATGGAAGCTGTATTCTTGGCCTTGGACAATGCAGCTTTAACCTGTGCTGTAGTAATCCTGGGTGCCTGTCATTTTTCCGGTATTGAGATTGGTCCTTTTGGGGGGGGGGTAAAGTTGGCACTGAATCTGTCGGCCAGTATGTTGGCAATATCTGTTGGCTCAGTATAGGAGATACCATTGTGTAGTAACTCAGAGCAAATTTGGGTATTGCCGTGGAGATTCTTGATATAACTATAGAAGGTTTTGTGGTGGTTGTTTTTGTCTGCCTCAATTCTGCCTTCATAGCTGGCTTTTGGAGATTTTGATGAGGGATCTCAACTTTTTGTTGAGGCTAATAAGGGAATTTTTCCAGTCTTGGGACTTTACCTTTTTCTGCAACAGTTTCTTTCTTCTGTTGTAGAGTTTATTAATGGCAGGGGACCACCAGATTGGCTTCCTTTTTTTTGGAGGAGAGCATCTTGGTTCTGTTGTGTATGGCTAGTTCCATGCATTTATGTACATGTTCGTACAGTACATTGGTGTATGATTTGGCAGTCATGCATCTGGTTTCCATTGGCATGGGTGCCGTGAAGTTAGCCACCTCTGTTTTAGGAGTCCAAAGTCAGCTTTGGAGATATTTTTCATGGTGGCTACCTTTGTGGCGGGGTGTGGGTGAGATGTGGATTTCCATGGTGATTAGTTTGTGGTTGGATTTAACCAGGGAGGAATTGACTATTGGTGTAGAGCAACGGTTGCCCATGTTAGTAATAACCAGGTCAAGGATGTTGCTTCCTCTAGTGGGAGTAAGAATGAGCTAGTCCAGGGCATTGGAATTTATGAATTCCAGGAAGCATTGGGCCAGTGCATTGGTGCATGAGTAGTTTTCCCATTTGATGGAGGGGTAGTTTAAGTCACCTAGTATGAGAGTGTTGGATTGGATCTTAATAGTTTCCAGGGTACTTAGGAATATGGAGTGAGAGTCTTGGGACATGGTTGGGGACCTATAGCAGACTACGACCTGAATCGCTGTCTTACCCAATTTTAGTTGTACCTGGAATATCTCAGATGCTTTATGCTGGGCTACTAGTGTAGAGGTGTGCATATCCTTTATGAATATGGAGACACCACCACCTTTGAATCTTCGGTCCATGTTCTGGGGCCAAAAGGTGTGGAATGAGTTGTAGTTTGGTAATGCAGGGGTGTTTTTGCTGCTTTAAACCAGGTCTCCCTTATAGCACAAATGACAATGTTCTCCATTTTGAGGAGTGCTTCGAGCGAGTCCATCTTGAGATTTAGACTTTGTTGAGGAGCATGACCCTCAGATTGCATTTATTTATAGCTGTTATGAGTTATCATCCTGATACTTGACTGAACTACATTTTCTGTTGTTTTTTTTTTCTTGTATATAGTTATCTGGCCATTGTTTACACTTGCTAACATCCAAGGATCCACTCCTGTGTCTAATTTGTTTGCTTAATTTTTTTTTGTGGTACTGGATGCATTGCTTTGTTGAGTACGCTGGAGTTACCAAGTCTTTTCTGTTCTAATCTACTGGGTTGCTCTCTCAAAGAATCCCTATTAAATTTGTTTAATGTGCTGTTCCTGCAGACACTTTTTGCTGTCTTTGTTCCTGCACCTCCCACATTTCCAGGTAGTTTTCCTTCAGCAGTAATTATTGATGTTTCGCTGCAGCTGAGGACTGATTGATAGTTTCCAATGTTCATCCTGTTTCCTGGAGAAGCACATCTGCAGTTTTATGTTTATCCTCCTAGTTAATAAAATATTGATTAAGTGTATGTTTGGTTCTCTTCCTATGAACCCATCAAACCCTGTTTTCTTGCATATGTTGAACTGATTGAGTTTTTCCAGAAAATGTTACCTTGTGAAGAAGCTACAGTCAGCTCCCTTGTCTTCAGTATCATTACTGGCACGTTTCTGAAAATATTTTTTCTCTTCCTGTAGAAGCTACTAATAGCTACTAGGCAAAATTATTCATTAAACCACCTTACTTTTTCATTTTTTTCCCAATCCCTATTCCTGTGTATAAGCTTCACCATCTCTTAGATTTTTTTTGCTTTGTCTGTTCTCCATTCCTGAAGAAACGACTATCTGTTTAACTGTTCTACAAGTCCTGTTCTACTTGATATGTGGCAGTGTTTTCCTCCTTATTTATTTCCTTGTCCTTCTGAAGTGCTGCCCCCCATCTTTGAAGCAATCTTGCTCAAGAGCCCCAGTGTTTCCCTTTCTTTTAGATTGGTGTGCTACTTTCACACGTATGTGAAGGCAGTTTGTATGTATCTTGTTGTTTCACCTCACTTTCAAGCATGTTCATTAGACTTTTTTGAGTGGGGAGTACTGCCCTGTTTTGATAAAATATGCCCAGTTGAAGTGAAAACCCTCTGATCTAGTGTTGTCTGTTTTCATCCATTCAAATGTGTGCTGTCAGACACCAACTTCAAAGCTTTATTGGATCCAGAGCTCTGACACCTCCCTTTCCATAATTCCATAGACTTTGCCTCATATGCCCATTTCGTTTGCCACTCGATCGGCACAGATGTGCGCAGAGCTCTCTGGCAGTGGGGTTATGCAATTTTTATTCTTACTGCTTCTCCTCTCCTAGCATGAGAGTTTTCTGTTGCACTAGTTCTTTCTTACCATTGTTGAAGTTTTTTATAGTTAGTTTAGACAATTTGTGTACTTAGGAACTTGGAGTAGTTTAGCTATTTTTCAAAGCTAAGGCCTTAGGCACTTTTTTCATATTAGGCTTATTAACATTAATATTTAAAAAGTATTGTGTTTGAACTTTTCTCTAGTTTGATTAAGTTGACTTTGAACTTGACAGTCAAATGCCTCAGGTCCTTGCCATGTTGGAATTGACTAAATTTTAAAAAAATGCTCGGAGTGTAGACACAAACTTCCACCACAGGACCCACACTTCAGATGTGTCTATTGCCTCAGTGCTGCACACCTTGATGTTGAATATCAGTCTTGTGCAGCCTGTAGTGCTAGGGCCCTTCAAACCATAAGGAACAAACTTGTTTTAAAGGGCCTCCTTCTGGCATAGGCAATGCTACCCCTTCACCTTCTTCCCCTTCTAAAGGAGAAACATCCAAATGAAAGGGATAAGACAAAGGCAGAGAGAAAGAAAAGGATGATAAAAACAAGAGAGTAAAAGTCTCCCTCTAAAGCTTCCAAGAAATACGCCCTGAAACAGGCAACCTCAGTTGATCCCAACCCCAAGGTTTGTAGAAGATTGGGTCTGACAGCCCCTTTGGGCCCAGTCTCCTCCGTGCACCAGTTACTCACCAAGATCAGTGAGTTCTAGACTTAGTCATCAATCTTAGGGACAGAGATATTCTCTGCCAACCACACTGGCATCTTCCACTCAATCATTAAGAAGTCTCATAGAACTCGACATTGATAGGATGATGAGCAAGTTCTTGGAGATGCAGATACAGCTTATGGTTATCCCAGTACTGTCCCCTGGGAAGGTATCTACTACTGACCAACTTACCACCCCTTATAGGAATCCATACCATCTCGCCCTTCGGGTTCAGTATTATTTGATACAACTGGAATGAATCCAGTCAACAAAGTGTAAATAAAAAAAATGTAGAATCATATATTTATACAAATATATATGTATGCATGTGTGTGTGTGCATGTGGTGTTAAATGAATGATGTACAAAACCACCAACCCCAAATGGGCAGTGCAATTCCTCTGTGTCCTGCTGTACTCTGTATGAAACGTTTTGACAGCTGTGCATTAGACAGTATTATAGAAGTCATGCGATTCTGATTCTGTACTGTAGCTGAGCGTTCAAATGTGATGTTTGCATTTCGCATATATTTGAAATTTTTATGTGTACATCCCTTTTAAAGAATTGTGATTTTTTTTTTTTTTTTTATATATATTTAGAACTCAGTTTTATTGACTGGGACAATAGATGGGCTCAAATTGCATGACTTTTAGTTTACTGACTATGTTGTTTGTTTGCAGCTTTTTCACTGGACCAGCTGTTGCCCCAGGACATATTTCTTTGTCTGCGGATTGTGTGGTATTGGTTCTGAATGGCAGAGAAGAAGGAAAGGTTGCTTATGCCACCAAGTGGCTGCAGTATGCAGAGACATTGATACAGACCCAGAAACTGCATCATGTAGCTGTTGTACTGCTGGGTAGTGAGCAGTGCGATAATGAATGGATCCAGCCCTATCTCAGGCGACAAGGAGGATTTGTGGATTTGCTGTTCTTAGTGTACGACAGTGCTTGGGTAAATGAAGAAGATATCTTTCAGTGGCCCCTTGGTGTAGCCACGTAAGTTATCATTAACATGTTTACTATAAATTAATAACTATTGTTTAATACCTGTATTGTGATGTACATTACTAGTTCTTAAATTTCTATTATACAAATTTTATATTAAATTCAACTGATAGACCATTACTGTTCTGTTATTATTGTATTTGTAATAAGATGTTAATATGACAACATTCAGTTCTAGGTGAGGCTATTTCTACCTTTGGCTTTTTGGTTTGAGATTCAGAAGGCATCATTGGTAGCAAACTATAAACAGCACATTGTATATAAGAAGTGCAGACTTTGGTCACTAAACATGCAAATTTGTATTTTTCTTTACAATCTTTTATTATCCACAGTGTGGAGGTGTGTTCAAAGTCAAACTCTAGAGCCATTTATTAAATAAATGACATCACTAACATACAAGACAGAAACATACCCAGACACAAAATGGTGTGAGTCAAGTCATTAGCTAAAATATTATAATGCAACTCCATGCCCTTTTGTGCCAGCACTCTTTGAAACTTGTAGCGACCATATCACCTTATTTTTTCCTGTATCAATACCAATGTATATTGTCATTATCAGTAGTTGTAGGGGTCCACAGTAGTGCATACCAGAAAAAGTTTATTGTAAGGTTGTTGAGCTAGGACCATGACAGTGTTTTTCTATTGTTTTTCTTGTGGCCCTGTTTCATTAGAAAGTCATGAGGTGTAGCATGTGACAAGGACCTGTAGTTAGTTAATTAATTGGTAATGCAAGTCTTAGGAGGTTTTAAGGGTCGAAGTGTATCTGAATGCATCAGCCTTCTGAGTGAATTATACCGCTGTCTTGTCTTGCACTGTAGTTTTCCTCCTTGTGGTACAGTATTCTGTACATATTTAATTTTAGGAATATCTTGCAGTACTGGCAGTTAACTCCATGTTAACAAACTGCATGTTCTCTCTATTGCCTCTTATAACATGAAGATATCAGATAACCCTTAATTCTAGATGCAAAAGGCTCCTTGATTTTCCCCAGTCAGTACTTGTCCTATTTTCTTTGATAAAATGCCATAAGAATAGGATCCCAAAGTGGTTAGTGGTTTCCCTTTGCAAGTTTGCAGGTTGTTTTAAGGTAGCACAAAAAATGTACAGTGTTGGAACCCTTTATCAGAAAGATTGTAAGCACAAGCACTTTAAATAATGTCAATGTACCTTTTGACTGTGTTATGAAGAGCAGCTGTTTTTAATAAGCTCATTCATGATGTTGGGTATATATCAGTCTGTAAAACTTGTCTTCTGTATTTCATAGTATTGCTTTGGTTTGTAAGGTTGTATATATATCAGTATTTTTATCCACTCAAGTTGTAGAGTATAACTCCTAGGGTCATTCAATCTCTTAAAATGCTGTGCACAAATCTCTGTAAATGGATGAAATATTTTAAATTCAGACATTTTTTTCACAATGCCAGTTTATCTTCCTCTTCAAGAAGCCTTGAGTTGCTGACAAAAAAAAATTAAAAATAATTTTTACCCTAAAATTACATTCTTTTTCCGTTGTCAGCCACAGCTTAGGGGCATAACATTTCCGTTTTGTTTCTAGGAGCAGAGTTTGGGAACCTACACATTTAAAAGCTATGTCTTTGCTGTGTTTGTTTAAAACTTAGTATATTAGATAAGCAAACAATGACTGCATAATAATTTGTGTTAGTGGAATGGAGTCAAAAACATTAAAAATCATGAATCATAAGCTTTGTTATTCAGTCTAGGTCTAGCATGGACAACATTATGTGGCTCAGCTTGTTTACACAGAGAATGTAGTTAATCACTGGTGACATAGCAGTGACCTCTGCCACATGTTGAAACTTACCCCTCCAACTGGAATGCAGCGCATAAACAATATATACTCCCAGTATGAAGTACAGGAATACTTGCCGAGTGTTATCCTCCCATTCTCTCCTAATGTATATGGTAATACTTTTGATCTAAGAGTCCTTCGACCTCCCTTAATGTCAAATGTAATTAGTGCCCAATGTTCAGTATTCCATTTCCAATATTGTGAAGTAAAATGCTCATTGTCCATGGAATCTCTCTACAACCATTTTAATTTTGACTGGATTGTTATTTTTGTCCAGGTTAGAGTGCCTGTTCTCCAAGGATGCTTGCCCTCCTCCTCTAATGTTGAGACACTTGTTCAACATCCATTTGTAATGCAGATAGTTGTAGACTGAAACACTCAACTGTGCCATGCCTAAACATGGTGCACCCGTCAACTGTGTTTCAAGAGGCCTTCTGTATTGGTACGTAGATTTATAGTTTCATAGCTTTATGTTAGGCTAATAACCACCAGGGTGATGTCCTTCAAGGATGCATCTGCAGTCATAACAAATGGGTTGTCCTGCCTCAGGCAGCCCTTCGGTCGGCCGGATTCCAAAGTCTGGGTCTGGCCTCGGCTGATGTCGCACTTCACCCGACGTCATAGCTGCTGGGGTATAAAGGCATCAGCCGACGCCATTTTCCTCAGTCTTTCTTGCCGCGCGGTGCCCGAAGCAGAAGCTGTTCGCAAGTGCCGGTCGGTCAGATCCAGAGATTTCAGCGTACCGAAGACTTCTAAAAAGCTAAGTACCCCGTTGGGGACTCTTTCTTGCCTCAGCCGATTTCAGACAAAGTAAATAATTGTTTAACTTGTGGGAAACAAATACCTCATAAGGATTTCCACTCTTACTGCCTTCCTTGCTTAGGCCCAGACCACGACGTATCAGCTTGTTTAGCCTGTGCTTCCTTCAACCGACGGACTCTTAGACGTCGGTCGGAGTTTGCAGAAGAGTTTTTTGGCTCCACTTTTGCATATAAAATGCCGTCGGAGACCCCGACTACACATTTAGCTAAAAAACGCAAAGAAAGGACCGACACTCGCGGCCCGCGGTTTCGGCTGAAACCACGGTTAGGCCTACCGCGAGTGTCTCGGTTTCGGCTGAAACCGAGACCTCGGTTCACCCTTCGGCCGAAAGCATGCCTCCGATAACCGAGGCCACACAGGCCATGGCTGAGTCAGCTACAGAAATTCCTGCTGAAGTAGCAGGCACACAAGAGTTGTCTGACACTATTCCGTTGGGCATCTCTACTCCTGCACGTGGGGCAGCCAGACCCCCTGCTTCTATGTCTATCAAGGCCTTTTCCAGGGCTAAAGCAGCCAAACTTTCCAAGGCCTTACCTTCAAAAGCTCCCTCTCACAGGCCTACCTCAAGTTCCCAGATTCTCAGCCTTGCTGAGGACCTTATTTCTCTGATCAGGGGAACCCATCCTCACCCAGACAGGGCCTCACAACCCCCTCCTGAAAAGAGGCCTAGGACTGAACCCCCTGAACCTCTGTCCTCTGACTACTCCTCGGATGGTTCAGATGTATCGGACCATCAGGAAGGCCCGTACTCACCTTATGAGGATTCTGATGCAGAAGACTCCATTCCTTCTGCCTCACCTCCAGAAGAATTTTCTTTTGGGGAAACCCTACACTCAATGAGGGAACACTTCCAATGGCAGGGTCAGGATTTTTCTGATTCTAGGAAAAGGCTAAGGACTTTTTTACACTTACCACAGCATAGGCCTTTAGCCATTCCACCTGTACTATCAGTTGTTGATGATGCATACATGATGCCAGTACTGCCCCTGATTCTCTTCCCCCGGCCCCTGCAAAGCCTGACAGATACTACAGGGTCCCAGATTCTCACTACCACTTGTATAAGGCTCATGCTGCAGACCCAGAAACCATTTCTCAGGGCCCTAAAGGTGTTGCAGCTGCCTCTGCCAAAAACCCACTACCATCTGAAAGAGAATCTAGAGCATTAGAGAGATGGGGTAAAAAGGTTTATACATCTGCTACTCTTTCTGCCAGGGCTTTAAACTGTCAATTTCACATGATACAGTACCAGGAATTTTTGTTAGATCAGCTGAATAAAAAGCTGGCCTCTCCTGAACCTTTAGACCGTAAGTCCCTTCAGGATTTGGTACACAATTCTCAGCAGGTCAGTAATCATTTCTTAAAATGTGGCTATGATGCACTGGAGGCTTCATTTAGATCAGCTATGACTGGAGCAGTGATTCGAAGGCATGCCTGGTTAAAAGAACAATCCTTACCAGACCATGTTAAGTCTAAACTCCTGGATGCCCCTATGGAGAAACAAAGTTTGTTTGGCTCCCCTGCACAGGAGGTTCTAAAGAAAGTGGAAGAAAAAGCAAAATCTGTCCAAACAGTCAAGGATTTTTTGCAGGTCCAACCTCCGAGGTTTAGCAGAAGTTGGCCTTCAGAGAATTGGTCCTTTCCAGACACCTCCAGAGCACAGAGAGGCAGAAATAGACGCCCAAGAGGCAGAGGTCAATCTAGGGGTGCCTACAGGGGTCGTCAGTGGCAACCTGCCAACCAAAGAAGTGCCGCCACAGCTGCGACTGCAACCACTTCTACAGGACAGACACAATGACTTGGCTCTGATTCTGCCTACCAGGGAACAACTGGAAGCACCCTTGGGCGGAAAGCTAGCCTTATTCTCAAGAAATTGGCATTGTATTACAGGAGACAAATGGACTTTACAAACAATAGACAAGGGCTACAGGTTTCACTTCCACATTCTACCAAAAAAGAGAGGAATGCCAAACCTTCCACCAAGCCAGAAATCAGAGGCTCTAAAACAAATCATCAGTTTACTAAGGATGAGAGCAATAGAAAAGGTACCATCTATGGAACAAGGCCAAGGATTTTACTCCAGACTATTCCTTGTACCAAGAAAAGAAAATAAATGGAGGCCTATTCTCGATTTGTCCGCACTGAACACATACCTCATTGTTCCAAAATTCAAAATGCTGACCCTACAGCAACTTCTTCCCATGTTGGGCAAGGAGTCTTGGCTGGTGACTCTAGATCTCAAGGAGGCATACCTGCACATCCCTATATGACCAGATTGCAGAAGACACCTCAGATTTCTTGCAGGATCAGAGCATTAGCAATTCTCAGCATTGCCCTTTGGCTTATCTACTGCACCCAGAGTATTCACGAAATGCCTGGCATCAGTAATTGCTCATTGCAGGCTTCAGGGAATTCAAATCTACCCATACCTGGACGACTGCCTAATACAAGCAGACAACAAGACAAAATTAATAAAGGACTTGGCCAATGTCATTCAACTGCTGCAAGCCTTGGGATACACAGTCAACATACAAAAATCAAGACTAGTGCCATCCCAAAGGATAACATTTTTGGGTGCAGAACTGGACACAATAACTCAGATGGCTTTTCTCACAGAGGAAAAACAAAAGCAACTACCAGTCTATTTCATGGCATTAACAAGACAAACTCAGCTTACTGCAAGGAAAGTCCTGCAGGCCCTGGGTTACATGGCATCCTGCATAATATTGATCCCACATGCCAGGCTGCATATGAGAAAGTTACAATGGTACCTAAGGAATGTATGGTCTCAACTTAGACACAGTCTAGAAGCCCAGATACCAATCATTCCATGTCTGAAAAAAGAATTCCTGTGGTGGGCTCAGGCCTGTCAGATAAACAGAGGATTGCCTTTCCACAAACCACATCCAAGGCAGACCATCACCACGGACGCCTCAGACCTAGGCTGGGGGGCGCACATGGAAGACAAGTGTATCCAAGGCCTATGGTCACAAGACCAGCTGAATCTACACATAAATCTAAAGGAGATGCTGGCAGTGAAACATGCAATCGAGGCATTCAGACCATTCATCCAGCAAGGACACCTGCTGATAAGGACAGACAATACCACAGTCATGTGGTACATCAACAAACAGGGAGGCACACATTCATACCCTCTATGTCGGACGGCAATGGACCTGTGGAACTTGGCACTGAATCTCAACATCCAACTGCAGGCCAGATTTGTACCAGGAAAAGAGAATTCACTAGCAGACAGCTTAAGCAGGACTACCATGGATGCTCACGAATGGATGCTGCATCCAGATATTTTCAAAACCATAACAAAGAAATGGGGAATGCCAGAGATAGACCTGTTTGCCTCCCCACACAACCACCAACTGAAGAAATTCTGCTCAAGAGTATACCACCCACTTGCCTGGAGGGTGGACTCCCTTTCTTTCAGCTGGAAGGACCTGACAGTATATGCCTTTCCACCTCTTCCTTTGATGTACAAAGTTCTACTGAAGATCAGAGAGGAACAGCCAAAGGTAATTCTGATAGCTCCAGACTGGCCAAGGCAACATTGGTACCCGTTACTGAGAAGCATGTCTTGGACGCATGCATGGCATCTACCTCTATGTCCTTTACTTCTAAAGCAGAACAATTACAAGACCCTGCATCCAAACTTAAAAACACTGCAGCTAACTGCTTGGAAAATTGCATAAAACAAAACCAACTTGATTTATCTCAGAGGGTTAAGGACATTATCCTGGAGGCTCGCAGACGCTCCACAAGGAAAACATATTCAGCCAAATGGAAAAGATTCCTCATTTGGAGTGCAGAAAAGGGAGAAAATGTCACACTAGCAAACCTAGCACACATCCTGGAATACTTAGCAGAACTGTTCCACAATGGCCTGTCCTATTCTTCCATTAAGATACATGCATCAGCAATTTCAGCAGAGTACAACATGGATCCTCCTGTCTTCTCTCATCCTCTCCTCAGACAATTTTTGAGAGGGATCAAAAATGTAAAGCCTCCAAGGAAACCACCTTTGCCTGCATGGGATCTCAATTTTGTGCTAGAAAAATTAACACTCCCCCCTTTTGAACCAGCAGCAACAGCAGACTTACAGTTCTTGTCTTGGAAAACTGCCTTCCTGCTAGCAATCACTTCAGCAAGAAGGGTATCTGAGTTACAGGCATTAATGGCAGTGCAGCCTTTCCTTATCTTCCATCAGGATAGAGTGTCTCTGAGAACCAATCCTACTTTTATGCCAAAGGTGGTATCCAGGGTATCCTTGAACCAAGCCATACATTTACCTACATTCTTCCCCAACCCACAGAACAGCGGGGAAAAACTACTACACACCTTGGATGTACACAGACAGCTGCGCTACTATCTGGACAGAACCAAGGCCAGCAGAAAAACTGACCAGCTTCTGGTAGCATATGCAACAGGAGTGCAAGGAAAAGCAATTTCAAAACAGACAATCTCAAAATGGATAGGAAATTGCATTCGATTCTGCTACTCATTTCATGGAAAGACAACACCTGAAAATATCAGGCCTCACTCCACAAGAGCTACAGCCACCACTACAGCTTTCCTACGAGGAGTGGCTACCAAAGACATTTTAGAAGCTGCTACTTGGAGCTCCGTGCATACATTTGCCAAGCATTATAGTCTTCCTTTATACTCCAGATCCCGAGCAGGTTTTGCAACTGCTGTTTTACAAGGGATCTTAACTACACCATCATTATCTTAGTGCCATCTCCCCCAGTTTGGCTATGGTATTCTACCCATTTGTTATGACTGCAGATGCATCCTTGAAGGACATAGTACAGTTTTGTACCTACCATAAATGTAGATGTCCGATAGGTATGCATCTGCAGTCAGGATTACCCACCCTCCTTCCCCTCTGTGGTATTCCTAGGGTACTTACCCCTCTTTTAGCTAGCTGGGGGAATTATGGTGTATTTGTTTGTATGTATATATGTATATATATTTTGCTTTCTTCTGTTTGAAATTATCTGCATTTATCCACATTTAGCCTTCCTAGAGGGCACCTGGCATCTGGGGCAAGAAACACTGAGGAAAATGGCGTCGGCTGATGCCTTTATACCCCAGCAGCTATGACGTCGGGTGAAGTGCGGCATCAGCTGAGGCCAGACCCAGACTTTGGAATCCGGCCGACTGAAGGGCTGCCTGAGGCAGGACAACCCATTTGTTATGACTGCAGATGCATACCTATCGGACATCTACATTTATGGTAGGTACAAAACTGTACTTTTACAAGCCTAGCCATGCAACAACCCAACCCAGTTTTGTCTACAAGTTCCTTGGATGCCTGTATGGTGGGGTATGTTAATAAGGAGGTAGCTAAGGGTATAGATGAGAGGGAGTATGTTAGTTGGGGATACATTTATTTACTATTGATTGCTGTCCATCAGAGACATGGAGGCCAGACCGAGGGTGAATTTGAGATTTTTCATCCAGTCATCAAGCATGTTCTGTTTATGTCACAGGCAAATGGGGGAAGTAGTTGGGTGATTTCTTCTTCTGAGGATCCCCTGTCAGTACAGATTTTTGCATTGTCTAGTTCCAGTGCTTGAGGATATGTTCACACAGGCACACATCATGTCATCTTACATTAGGTCTGCCAGGGCACATCCAGCCCCATGTTCCTCCGTTCTGACTTCACACATGGTTCAAATTTCAATGTAATGTTTGTTGGAGGCAAGTTTCCATGGTAATTGACAAAGAGCCTTTAACCATCGTAATGTTTATGTAGTGATGAGCTCTTCAGCCAGAACTTGCACCAGCTCAGGCTCTTCAGCAAAACTTGCACCAGCTCAGACTCTGCTGCTAGGAAGGAAGAGCACAATGTGAATAAATTTTAAATAATCTCCCTGGTCCCCTCCGGTCCCGTCCTGCCATAAGCTGCTGGCTCTGCTCGTGGTTTGCCTTCACTGCATCTCAAACTGCCCCAAATGCCTCATATTGTTCTACATTGACTACCCTGGCTTCCCACCCTTGCAAAAACTAACTTAGGGAATCCTGCAGTGTTACTGTAACTACTCTGCCTCCCCCAGGAACTGCCTTCAAAGTTTTGCCTCCGCTGCATCTCAAACCGCCCCAAGTGCCTCCTGTTGTTCTACATTGACTACCCTGACTTCCCACCCTTGCAAGAACAAACTAAGGGAATCCTGCAGTGTTACTCTAACTACTTTGCCTCCCCCAGGAATTACCTTCAAAGTGTATGTACCCCATTGTTGAATAATACCTTGTATCTTGCTACTGTTGTAAACTAACCCAGCGTGCGTTTGGTAGCATTATATCATGGACTTTACCCTCCCTCTTACTTTGCTACTGGGCTGTTTTAGCTTCTAACTCCTTGAACTCTCTGATTCCCTCCGTCATTATACTTAGTGAACCAGTGCCTGTCCCTAGTGTCCTTACCCTGTGACCTTGCACCCTACTTCTCTGATAGTTTTTCGCTGGCTTGTCTCCTTCCTTCTCCTTTGGCTCTACCTGCTCCGTTTGTGCTGCGGGGTCACTCCACTCCCCTACCCTGCTCCCAATTCCCACCCGCCTCCAATACATCTTCAGTTATACTTATAAAACCACACCCACCCCCTCAATCTCCCAATGATCTTCCAATCACCACCCAGTTACCAAACTCCAACCCTCCCCAGCTAATAACCCTCCCCACCTCTTGTCCAATTTAAACTATACTTAGTACAGCCCCTCCCACTAGCAGCTAACAGGAATACTCCCTCCTAGCTCTAAGTCAAATTAACCCATTATGCTTATAAAACCTGTCCCACTTACAACCCATATACTGCTTCTTCTCACCTTATCTCTCCTAAGCTATCTCACTAGACCTCTTAATGCTAGTCACTCTCCCCCTTTTCATACAACATGCCCAGTCAGCACCCAGCACATCCACTGTTTGTCCATTATATCCCCTTATCTGTTCTGCTTCTACAACTGTCCACTTTTCCCCTGTAAACTTAAACTTACCTCCATATACTCTACTACAACACCAAATAGCCCTACTCCCACAAACCTCATACCCCTAAAACCAGACACTAGACAAAATAAACACCTGTTTTCCCATATCCATAAACTTCTATCTATCCTCCTCTCTGGTGACATTCACCCTACTCCTAGCCCCTCGCCCCCTCACAAATCACACTCTCTCACAGCTGCTCCAGACTCCATAGAGAAATCCCACCTTTTCTCAGCACTAAACGCTCAAAGAATATGTAATAAAATCCCTAACCTCCATGCTTGGCTTCTTCACAACCAGCCTGATATCTTCTCCATATCTGAAACTTGGCTGAAGCCCCATATAAAAGACTCTGAAATTCTGCCGCCCAATTACCATATCATTAGAAAAGATAGAACTCACAAAAAAGGTGGTGGAGTGGCTCTCCTTTACTCATCCTCCCTCTCAGTTATTCCCTATTCCAAACAAATTCCCCAGTTTGCTAGTGCCAAACTAATTCCAGCCCTACATCAGGTAAATAGACAGACATTTATATGCATTGTCTTCTTATATATCCCTCCCGGAGATAATGTCCCTATCCTAGAAGATATTCTCTCCTGGTTTTCCACCAGTATTTCCAATGAAACTATAATCTTAGGTGATGTAAACATTAACTGGACCAACATACAAAGCCTTACAAGCTCCCTAAACATTAACCTCTATAACTTCACTCAACTTAACTCCACAACCAGACCTTCCAAAGACTACTCCTCAAGAAGCACCCTTGACTGGATTCTGGTCTCTCACCTTCGTTATATCTCTAATAACTGTTCCCTCCCTGACTAATTCAGTAACCGCTTTCCCACTTTTGCTCATCGCCTTACCTCCTCCCTACAAATATCTCATACCTATATCTCCACACGGTCCCTAAAAAACTTCAACCCCATATCCTTCTCAAACTCACTCAAACAAATAAACTGGAACCCACTAAAAACTCTACCCTTAGAAGACGCCATCACCAACTTTAATACTATATTCTTAAACCTTTTAGACACCTTTGCCCCCCTGAAAACAAAAAGAATAAAAAGCAACTCCATCCCCTGGTTAACCAAAGATACTTTAGCAGTCATGCACCTCCGAGACAAAGCTTGGACACACTATCAGAAAAACAAAACCACAACCACCCTCAATGAATTCAAAATACTTCGAAATAAAGTAAAAAAAAAACCTCACCGTATCAGTCCGCAAATCCTATTTCTCCACACACCAAAACAACCATAAGACAAACCCCAAAAAATTTTGGCACAGAATCTCCTCTCTCTTCAATCCAGGTACAAAGGAGAACCCTTGCCCTGATCCAAATGTTTCAGACATAGACTTAGCTTCACAATTTAATTTTTTCTTTATTGATTCCATAACTAAACTAACATCATCCTTCTCCAACAATCCTACACTCTCATCTCTACCCTCCCCTAACTCTTCCTCCTCTAACAGATCTACCTCCCAACCACCTCCCTTCTGTTTGAATCCTATCTCTATATCTACCATTAAAAATCTCCTTCTGAACTTGAAATCATGTTCCAATACCCCTGATAATATTCCCTCCTACTTCCTAAAGGCAGCTGCAGAAGCCATTGCCTTTCCCATCTGCATTCTCATAAATCAGTCAATCAAAGAAGGCCATGTACCCCAACTTTGGAAAAAGCCTTCATTATTCCCCTTCACAAAGGAGGCAACAGTAACAGTATCCCTAACTTCCAACCTATTGCCATCTTATCCCCCATCTCTAAACATCTAGAAAAATGCATCCACGTACAACTATTGCCCTATCTCACAGATAACGACCTACTAACCTCCACACAACACGGATTCAGGCCTGGCCATAGCACTACCACCGCTCTTCTCTACTTCCTAGAAACAGTTAATAAAGCCCATAACTCCAGCAATATTGTGTCCACTCTCCTCCTAGACCTCTCAAAGGTCTTCGATACTATCTCTCATAACCTTCCAAACTCTGTAAACTAAACCTATCCCTTTCTACTATTAACTGGTTCACTAGTTCCCTCTCTAATAGGCAGCAAGCAGTCAAATGGAAAAAAGCCACCTCACCATTCCTTAATACTCCCACAGGTGTACCTCAGGTTTCCATACTCGGTCCCTGCTGTTTAATGTCTTCATAAATTACTCCAGACCATCCCAACTGCAAAACTAATCCAATATGCTGATGATTCTGTAATCATCTGCTCTGCCACCTCCATCTCCACTCTAATAAAATTAACCCAAGATGCCTTCTCTTCTACCGAACAATGGATGTTAGATAACCCCCTAGCACTCAATTCATCAAAAACTAAACTTATGATATTTACTCCTTCAAAAACTACAACCATTAACAAAAGCACATTTTCCATCACAAGTCAAAATAATAGTCCTCTTGAAATAGTATCTAATGTAAAACTACTAGGTGTCCTCATCGATGATCAGCTTAAGTTCGATACCCACCTACAAATAAATATCAAAAAGACACACCAGGGACTTGGTATGCTCTATCGCCACAATCGCTCTCTCTCTCCCTCTGCCAAGTTTGTTCTCATCTCATCCCTCCTACATGGTGCCCCACTCTTTATGAACCTACAATCTTCCCTCAAAATAAAACTCTCCTCCTGTTACAACAAAATTTCCAAATTTGCCACAGGTTATAGATCCTCTACTCATCACTGTATTGCCCTTCAAAAATTAAAATGGCTTGAACTACCTAATTATCTTACCTAAACTGAAGTCATCCAAGCTCACAAACTCATCTTCAGCCATTGTCTTTGTCCCTCCCTTGCCTCCACCTTTAAAATGCATCTACCAGATAGACTCCTAAGATCAAACACCCCGAGTCTAATTGAACTGTATAAATCTGCTCGCTCACCTGTAAACATCTACTGTCCTTCTCCCTAGCACGCCTCTGGAACTCACTACCACCTTAAATCCGTACCACTGGTAGCCTGTCTTCCTTCAAAAGCCTGCTTCACTCACACCTGACACTCCATTGGGAATGTTCCTGCTCCCGTCCCACTTAAACCTCCTTAATACTCACTCTCTGCTCACTTCTGAATTAGCTCACTTCCCAATTAAATTACCCACATGCTTTCCATACATTCTTTGCCCCTACTGTTATATCTTTCAGTAGGAACACATTTATTTGTAAATATCTACTTATTGTTCTAATTTCTGTTTGCCATTAGCAGGAACTAGCATATTTTTGTAAATACTACTTGTTTTTTATAATCTCTGTGTTTGCTAGGTTATTAATTTGCACGCACCATTTTCACCTGTACTTCTTTATTCTTGTATTTTGCATTCTTGTATTCCTGTATTTTGCATTTTGTATTTTTTACTATCTTATGTTACCATGTTTACTTTGTATTTTGAGCTTTTCTCCCCAGGACTCCGTTGAAAAAGGGCTCCTTGTGGCCCAATGGACCATCCTGGTAAACAAACTAAAAATTAATTGATTGATTGATTAATTAATTAATTGTATAGGTACCAGTGATTTTGTCCATGAACCAGCCGAAGAAGGTAAAGAAATTCAAGGCCTTGGAAGGCAGGCAGTGCAGAGGTTGTCAAGATGGCCTTTTTTGTGATGCTAGATATGAGCTACCAGACAAAATTTGGGAAGGTGCCTAAGACCAGACAATGGCCAAACTCTTTCTCCTGAGTCCATGCCTGACTTTGCTGCCTGTAAGATCTCCCTTGGCTCACAAAAGCTCAAAGTCATGCATGTTTGATAACCTAGCAGAGAAAAGGAGCAACCAAAGCAACCTTTTAATGTGAGCCATTGGATCTGAATGCCTTTCCTTCTGCACTGGAGCATATGACCATCAGGTCTGCTCATGTGAAGCAACACCCAAGCCCCCTAATAATCATTGTGTGGTTGAACTTAAACTCAAGGACCTCACTTCTTTTACCTGCTGTTTGAATCATTGACTTGACAGTGAGAGTTGAGGGCTATCCATTGCCTTTCCCACTTGTAACGGGCTTGCAAGTGTCCCCAAGGTGTTAGACATTCTAGCAGTTTTTGATGCCTGCTGTGAATTAAATGACATAGGTGTTTGCCAGTGGAATGCTTTGTCTCCCCTCCTTTTTGTGATTTTTATAAATGGGCTATCTAGGTTCATCCAGGATTTGAAGAGCATCCAGCATGGGGAGGTGTAGCTTGTGTTGTTTGCAGATGATGATAATGTCCTCTGACCTCAAGTGACTTTGATTTCCAGCATGCACTGGAGCAATTTGCTGCAAGTGTGAAGTAGTTACAGTGAGAATTAGCACTTATAAATCTGAGGCTGTAGGTTTTTTTGGAAAAGATTGAATTCTTTTTTGCAATTGAAGAGGGAAACAGCTACTTCAAGTGGTGGACTTTTATTAAATGTCTAGGGGTCTTATTCACGAGGGAAGGTAGAGGACTGGTATATAGAACAGTGGATGGCTGCAGTGACTGCAGGCATTGCCCCAGAATGTGGTGATAATTTGGAGCTGAATCCTAGGATGAAGTTGTCAATTTACTAGTCTGTGTTTCCATCCTCACCCATAGTCATGAACTTTGGGTTGCAACTGAAAGTTTAAAATCACAAATGTAGGCACTACAAATAAGCTTCCTTCATAGAGTTGTCGGAATCACCTTCATGACAGAGTGAAGAGCTCTGCAAGATGGAGTGATTATGAAGTGGATCCACTACCCCTCAGGAATAAGAGGAGTCAGTTATGGTGGTTTGGGTACCTAGTGTGGTTGCCTCCACAGGAGGCATACCAGGCAAGACTTGCTAAGTGGAAATCTCCTTAGCAAAAAGCATCTGGGAGTAGTACATCCCAGAGGACAACCTGTTTATAACTAAGGAGAATACAGTTCTCTCCCTATCCTACTTGGTTCAGCAGAGCGGTCAGTGAAGGCCTTCGCTTTTCAGAGGCAAGGAAGTGTCTTTTACAACTACCCCTCTTTTTCTCTGAGTCTTCATGATGTGGTGAAATTCCAACACCAGAAATCATCTTTGCCACCCACTGCTGAAAGAGAAAACTGTTGTTTCATGCTTTAGGTGTTTGGTAATAGCAGTATCAATTGCAGTGCTAGCTTGGAGAGTCCTACTCGGGTAATAAAGCAGCTGTCTGCACCTCAAGGAAGCCTTCTATTCATGAAACTCATTCTGCTGTGTGAAGAAATTCTGTGTGTGGACAGAGAAGAGTCCAACACTGGCATAGACAGTAAGTTTGCAGGTGATTCTCATCTGTGTCAGACACCTGCTTAAATTGCATGGTAAGGTACATGCTTCCACCATTTCAGCCCTTCCTGTCTTTGTTGGGGAGGGATCTGTGACTCAGTACAGACTTATCAGGCAGTTCCTTAAGGGGATCAATATTTTTGCCACCTTCAAAAAAAACTACTTCAGGAGATGAACTAATTGTTAATATTCTTTGTTGTGGTAAGGAGGGTTTGGCTATTGAAAAAGCAAGTCTTGCCTAAAAGGTGTACTAAATACATTTGTTATCATTGGATTTATAACTGCCCTTTTTTAAATGCAATTAAAGGTCACCATCAGGTGTGTGGGGTTCTTTCAGTGCATTTTGCAAGAACCTGACTATAATAGACACTTTTACCAAGTGTATATAAGCATTGGTTCAACTTCACCAACCACTGCTGCTTGGGAGATGATTCTAGGAGGTGGACTTCTTTTGTGAGTGCCAGTCCTACCTACAGCACTAGATGTCATCAGCTGAATGCAATAATCTGGGTGACTGAGTTAGCCTGGCCACCAAAATGTTATAGCAAGTAGTGTGCCTCTGTTTTACATAGCAGCTCTATCCAAGATTCAGCAGTAAAAGAGTATGGAGAAATGCTAATTTGCATTACATTATGCTGTACCATATTTGATAACTAAAATTGGGGTATATCCTATACACTGGTTTGTAGTTCATACTGTAAAATATTATTGGTGGTAGAACACTTATGAATTGCAGTGACCGACCACCAATAATACTTGGTACTGTAAAGCTGCATTAGGCACTTGGCCCTGCTTTCTACAGTAAATTATATTATCCCTTTGACTGTAGAACTGGATGAGAGGCAGTGAGTTGCACTGTGAGGAGAGATGGAGTAATGCTAAAAATTGTAATAGGTTCATAGGTATATATTAGGCTAATGACTACCAGGGTCTTTATAAGCCTATACGCGCAACCCAACCCAATTGCATCCCCTTGTAACATGAGAGTCTTAATTGGAGTGTTATGTTAGTAAGGAGGTGGCTAAAAAGTTATGTGGGCGGGGTATGCTAGTTAGGGAATTTTTACTGCCAGCCTCTGTCTGTAAGAGACATGGGGGCCCGTACAGGGTTGAATTTATAATTTCCCATCCAATGGTCAAAGTTATGTTTGAATAGGGTTAGGAGTGGGGAGCTTATTCCAGAGCATGGAGATCCTTTTTGACACTTATCTGTGTCACTAGTATGTTCCATGTAGGCTGCAAGCAAAGTTCAAATCCCTGGATCTAGTGTTTCTGGTGCTGCTCATTTTGTGAATGTACAAATGCTCCATCAGGACTAGAGCTAAAGATGCCTTGTATGCCAAGTTCAGTTTGCCTCTCAGTAGCCTGTAGGAGACCGAGTATATAGACAGGACACCAAGGTGATTTGTAGAGGACAATGTGTTAGTAACCTGGATTATCTGGGTGAGGAACCTCTAGGCATTCCAACTGTTGCATATGCCTAGTCAGGTGCATGTAGAAGAGGGCATTGTACTCGATGATGGGTCTGATAAGTACTGAGTAGAGTGGTACTTTAACTTCCTTGGACGTGGATGCCATACCTTTACTAAGTTGGGTAATATAGAATGATTTTCTTACTACCTTACTGTCTTCATATACTCTCAGATCTGTAACTACCAGGTCAACTCTTAGGAGTGTCTTATCAATAGAATAATTTGCCTGGGTGGACTTTTTCTGAAAAGGCACCAGTTTTAATCTATGGCTTTGGCACCAGTCATTTGTCTGTGTTAAACCCTCTTGCAGCATGTTATTGTCTTTGGGAGAATTAGTGATAGCTCCAAATTTGATGCTGTCTGCAAATCTGGTGAGCGAGAGGCCCTTGACAAGAAGTAGATGCCGAACAGGAAAGGGCCCAACACGGAGCTTTTTGGTATTCCGCTGAAGACCTGCCTCTTGGTGGTGGTTGTCTCAGCAGTCCTGTCTTCTTGGATCCTATCTGTGTGCCAACTGGCAGTCTAGTGAGTTATGTAAAGATTTATGCCTTAATCTGATGATGTCATTTTCATTAATTCCTCGACCTGTAGATTTTGGATCCGACCTTGGATCCAACTCAGCCACTTTCCAAGATTCAATGCTCAAACTCCTCCTCTCTATCCCATAATGTCTCTTTCCCCCAGAATACCTCAGATCTCATTTGCCACTCACCAAAGAAGCATTGGGATTGTGTTGCTCCATGGGTGTTGTTGATTAAAGTTCTGTAAGTGGTTTCTGCCTTTCCTTTGATTGATCTTCCTTCCTCTCCTCCCACTTACAACTCCTTCTATATATATTTGTAACAAAAAAGCCTCTTTTGTAGTTTAAAGTAGTTAGTTTTTGCAGGTTTCTTCCAAGTTTCTGGTCTCTCTGTTTTCTCTCTATTCCTCTTTTCATTCTCTTCTCTTTCCACTGTCTCTCTGGTTTACCATACCTGAAAAGCCCAATAAATCCTTAGAGTTTAAAAAAATGCACTTCCTGTGGGCATAAGATTCCCTTGTCTTGATGCCCACAGAGAGTGCATTTACTGTTTAGGCCCTGCTCACCTAGACAGTTCTTGTGAGGTGTGTGTTGGTTTTAATCCGTGTGCTATTGCGGACCACCACTACAAGTTGGTATTGAAGGGTTTACTTCCCCCTTCCACTCCCTCCACACCCTCCTCTTTAGGGGCTCAGACTCCAGTTAGAAAGACCAAGGAGGCCAGGGAGTACAGGAAGCATTCCTCTGAGCACTCCTCCTCAGAGCTGCCTAGAAATATGCCAGAACTTTCCGATCCGAGGTCGTCGGATATGGTGATTGTGGTCCCCACTCCCTCTGCTCCCTGTGCTCCATCTGTCTTCTTGGAGCTGTGTGCAGCGGCTTGGAGCCCTCCTCCCAAGGAGGCATCACCCAAGCCAGTGTCCAAACCACATTCTACATCCTCCTCCGTCAGGTCTTCAACCAAGCTTGTCTGATTGCAAGATGGATAGATTGATGAGACAATTTCTGAAGGTGTGGATTCAGATGGGGTTCTGCCAGCTCCATCCCCTTCTGGGTCTGTGAGCAGACATTCCCGTTTTCATCCCATGGCTCCTTTTCTGATCCGACATCCCGCTTCAGAGTTGTCTGGTCCAATGTCCCCAAGAACTGAGATGTCAGAGTCGAGACTGGTTTCCACATCAAGTCCGATGGTTTCCTTGATGCACTTGGCTCCATTGGCTTCAGGGACCAGTGCTTCTTGGAGCCGTAGCTTAGACATCGAGTCTGTGGGGGTGTTGACTTCGGCTTTGAGGTTTTTGGAGCTGTCACTTCCCCTGGGAATCCTCAGCATTCAATGGCTCAGCTCCAACTCCCCCCTCAGAGAGCTGCAGGGGTTCGGGAGAAGTTTGTTCCTACAGCTTTGGCTCTAGAGGGTTTACTCTCAGATCCTTGCAGTCCATCTGCATTCAAAGTGGTGGAGAGGGTCCTTGCCCATCCTAGGGGATTCTTTGTTCATGTACCATCAGATCCCACCCCCACTCCATGGAGTCTGTCCTTGAGGTGTCTCATCTTCCACTGGGACAGCTGGTGCTGCAAAGCCTCCAACCTCTTCCCACTTTGGAATCCTGTTTTTCTTCCTACACCTCCCCTGTGTATCCCACCAAGGAGATCCTTCAGATGAAGAGGTGTAAAGGAGACACCTGGATTCCCTGCAGGAATCCGTCACTACGGACACTAACTTTGAGGAAGGGGAAGAGTCCCCCAAATATCCACCTGACAGTGTCTCCTTTGTGGACATTATAGAGATCCTTCGCTAGAAGGGTGGATGGTCCTCTTAAAGCAATAACCCAGAGGAGTCAGTGCTATTGGAGGCCTTCGTCATCAGCCCGACTACATCCTGGGTGTCTCCCCCGAGGTTCCACCAGATCATGGAAGGATCGAGACTTCATAGAGCCAATACCCAAGCAGACTGACAAGATCTAAAGTGCTTCCTTAAACAAACCCCACTGGACTAAAGAGAACCCGGTAGATGCCACGGTTATAGAGGCAGCCACCAAAAAAGAGCTAGCTCAGGTGAGCTCCTCTGTCCATTCCCCTAACAGGGAATCTAGTGCTTTGGACAAATTTGGCAAGAGGGTTTGCTTCATCCACTTTTGCTTTGTGAGCGTAAAACTATTTATCCCATTTTACCAAGCTACAGAGGGACCCGATCAAGGAATTGTCTAGCTTGGTCCCTGAGTCCATGCCTGAAGAGGAATGCAAGACATTTTCCTCCAGAATGGCCACTCTACAGTCGAGTTCTAATTCATCCATGAAGCTGATTGCCCATGCAGCTGAAGGCACCTCTAGGTTTACTGGTTCTGCCATTAGGCATCATGCCTGGATGCGGCTATTTGATTTTTGCAGAACCTTTCAAGGTGTCATTTGTCAGTGCACTCTTTGATGGTTTGTCTCTGTTTGGCCCCACAATTCATGACACACTCCTGCAGTGAGAAGGATATGAAGACCTTGCCTGCCATCAGAATCTGTTTTTCCACTCCAGAAAGATCCTTTTTCCAGGAATCAGCATGGAGGGAAAAAACTGTGATTCAGAAAATCTCAAGGTCCTTTTCAGGATTCTCAGAGAGACTTTTCCTCCAAAGGCATAGTGAAAAACAGTTACAGTGGTAGATGCCACCCCCAGGGGCAGAAGAGGTCCAAAGAATGAAGGGTTTCGGGATTCTTCCTTGGACAGCCCTTTCAGTACTCCTGAAGGGTTGCCCAACTGTCAGTCTCTGGAGGCAGTCAGGGTGAATTATCCTTGCACCCAGAAGCCTGGATAGCCATCACAGATGATCAATGGGTGCAAAGGATCTTATCCAGAGGATACTCCATTCCCTTTTTAAATCTTTCCAAACCGAAAACTTACTTTCCTGATGTGCCACCCAGTCAGAGAGAGGCAGCAGCACTAGAAATTACAAAGCTGCTCCAAAAAAGAGTCATCCACGAGATCCCACCCGACCAAGCCGGATTGGGATGTTTACTCAAAAAAAAAAAAAACAGGGTACCTAAGGCCAATTTTGGATCTGACATCCTTGAACAAATCAGTAGAAAAACTCAGAATTTAGGATGGTCACTATCCAATACTGAAGGTGGTTGACTGGATGTGCTCAATAGACTTGATGGATGGGTACCACCATATCAAAATGGAGAGGCGTTCCAGAAGGTATTTTCATTTCAGGTTGGGAGCCAGCCCATTGCCAGTTCTGAGTGCTTCCATTTGGTCTCACCACAGCCCCCAAGGTATTCACCAAATGCATGGCAGTAGTTGCAGCTCACCTCAGACCAGGGATTCCATGTGTTTCCTTATCTCGACGAATGGCTAATAACTGCTTCAACCAGACATCTACTCATTCAAGCCAGGGATTACCTGTTAGCTCCCACTCTAGGCATAACTGTAAACACTCAAAAATCGCAACTCAGTCCTGTCCAGATAATAGACTTTATTGGAGCTCGTTTGGACACAACCAGAACTATGGCCTTTCTACCTCCAGACAGGGTGTCCACTGTAAAGTTTTATGTCTCTCAAATCCTAGCAATCCCATCTCTTCCAGCAAAACTAGTTCTAAGAGCATTAGGTTCTATGGCTGCCACGATAATGTTATTGCCTACAGCACAGTTACACATGCGAATCCTACAGTGGACATTATCAGTTCAATGGCCATTACATCAGCATCCTCTGACTCGCCCTATAAAACTGTCGAGGGTTTGCAAACACTTTTCTCTGGTTGATCCATTCCCCAGAAGTCTATCAGGGTCATCCCTTCATTCTTCCCCTGCCAAATGCCACGCTGACCACGAACACCTCCCACTTGTTATGGGGGTGGGCATTTTCTAGGATAGATGGTCCAAGGAATGTGGTCATCTCAGGAGACCAAATTGCATATCAACATCCTGGAGATGAGAGTGGTTCTTCTAGTGGTGCAAGCACTACACATCTTTCTTCCTCCCAGGACCATTGCATTTCAGATGGACAATATATCTGTGGTGTGGTACATAAACAAACAAGGGGGAACCAGATCTTACCCACAGTCGGGAGGCAGTGAGAGTGTGGCAATGGGTGATGTCTACTAACAGCTTTCTAGTTGCAGTGCACATTCTGAGGGAGTCCAACATTCTAGCTGACAGGCTGAGCAGAACGATATCGATGCCTCTCAAGTGGTCTCTGAACCAGTTAGTGGCAAACATGATCTTCCACAAGTGGGGTCAACCTTGCTGCAATCTTTTTGCCTGTCCCTTCAACAACAAATGCAACAAGTTATTTGCCCTAATCCCTCCTCAGGGACAGCCCTCGAGTGATACTCTAGTCCATGCTTGCCTCCTGGTCTACTCTGTGCATTTCTACCCCTGATTCCCAAATTCATTCAGAAAGCTCATCGGTTGAAGATCAAAATAATCCTCATTGCTTCTTTCTGGCCTCACCAGGTCTGGGTCACCTTTCTTTGGTCTCATCTACTTTGTCTGCCATGGACTCTGGAACCTCTTCCGGACCTGTTGACCCACTCCTTGGGACAGACTCATCCGAACCTTCAAGGTGTAAAATTGACCGCATGGTTTCTCCAGTTCAGTGATGACTAGACATACCAGACCATCATCAACAGTCCAACAGATCCTGATTTCAGCTCACAAAGCTCAACTAGGAAGATGTACAAGAGCAAATGGAAAACGTTCTCTATTTGGGCTCAGCAGAAGTTAATAGATCCTTTTACAGCTCCTATTCCTGTGATTCTAGACTTCCTGGCCTTTCTGTTTCAGAACAGAGCCAGCTATTCCATGGTGAATGTTCAGTTAGCACCCATTTCACTTTTCCACATTGGAGAAAACTCTGCTACTCTAGCTTCTTCCAAACTATGTAAGGTTTTTCTCAGGGACACCTTTTTACTCCGGCCCCCAATCAAAGATCCAACCCCTCTTTGGGATCTTACTTTGATTCTACAATTCTTGTTTCATCTTCCATTCAAACCAGCAGTTAAAGTGGATCTTAAGTTTCTCTCCTGGAAAATGGCCTTTTTGGTTGCTATTACGTCAACAAAAAGAGTTTCTGAGCTCCAAGCCTTCTCTGCTAAACCTCCTTATTTGATCTTCCATAGTGGTAGAGTTTCCTTGTGGACCAATCCAACCTTCTTACCTAAAGTGGTCACAGAAGACAATATCAATCAGTCCATTTATCCCCTGGTTTTCTTCCCCAATTTCCAGAATAAAGGAGAATACACACTGCATCTTCTGAATGTTCGTAGGCAGTTATGTTTTTACCTGGACAGGACAAAATCCTTCAGAAAATATGACCAACTGTTTATATCTTTTTCAGACATGAAGAAAGGCACAGCAGTTACTAAACCTACTCTGGATAGATGGTTGCAAGTTTGCATCTCCTTTGTTTATTCATCAAAAGGCATGTCCTTGCAGGGGCATATCAAAGCTTATTCAATGATATCTATGGTGACTTCTCAAGCCTTTTCCTCGATAATGTAAATTGATGACATCTGTGCAGCTGTCTCTTGATCAAGGTGTCATACCTTTATTTCTCATTGCAAACTAGACATCATTTCCAGGAACAGAGCTGCCTTTGACTCTACAGTTCTTCAGAATATCCTTCCATAAGGGCCACCCTAGGTTCTGTGTAGCTGGGGATTCTGTCCCACAGGTCGAGGAATGAATGAAAATGACTTCATATAAAGAAGTTATGACTTTCCATAAAGTTCCATCTGTGTTTATTCTTCCTCAAACTCCCCACCTTCCTTCCCCCTGGCCTCTTTTCCATGTAGACCTGATGGAGTTGGTCTCTCTCAGGAACTGTTGTTCCTGTAGTCTATGGGTTGAGCTCCTGAACCTTTTTCTTCATCTGTATTTATATAGGTATCTTAGCTGTATAATTTTTAGCAAACTCCATCTGAGGTATTGTGGGAGAAGGAGGCATTATGGGATGGAGAGGAGGATTTTGAACATCGAATCTTGAGCTTGGAAAGCAGCCAGGTTGTGTCCGTGGTCTGATCCAAAACACACAGGTTGAGGAAGAATGAAAATAGACAACAGAGATGGACTGTTATGGTAAGACATAACTTCTTTTTCGCTGAGTTTGTTCGCAGTACCTGAATGGGGTATTGTATCAAATACCTTAGTCAAGGGTAAGTGGTATGTACCATTTTACCTTCATCTATTGCCTTGGTTACCTTCTCAAAGAAGTTTACGAGATTAAATAGACATGATCTTTCTTCGACAAAACCAAGCTGGGATGGGCCCAGTATCTGTAGGTTGCCAATGTCTTTGCTGATATTAGACTAATCACACTAATGGGTCTGTAGTTTCCAGGCTTGGTTGATGATCCACCCTAGTAAAGAGGGATAATAACCATTGCCTTCCTCCATTCGCTTGGTACATAGCCTGTTTTGAGGCTTTATCTGAAACGTGACTCAAGTAGTCATGATAGGTCAAGTTTCAGGCTATTTATGAGGCAACCTGAGATATTGTCAGGCCTCACAAAAGCTGTGTTTTTAACCTTAGTGAGCACCTCTATGTCCTGCTGCCTTCTGATAGTTGGGAGGTGGTTATGCTTGTAGCAGTTTCATGAGGGGGGAGTTAGGGGGTAAAGTCTGAGTGGAATTTGTCAGCCAGTAGCTTCGCTATGTCACTCTGCTCACTGAAGGTGGCACCATTTACTACAGCTCTGCACACTTTGGGTTATCGCTGAGGTTTCTGACATAGCTTTAGAAGTCCTTATGGTTGTCTTTAACCTGAGGAACTATCATGACCTCATAATTGGCCTTGTTAGATTACTCACCCCTAAGTTTAATTAGTGAGCTCTAGTCATTATGATAGTTGCTGTTTCTGAATTTGGCCATGACTTTTTCCTTTTGTTATATACTTTTTTAAGATTAGGATTCCAACAGTGTGGTTTGCTTTTGGGACTGCTTAATTATAGTAGGTACAGCAGCCTGTATGCATCTATTTAGATGTTTCTACAGTGTTTCTGTGAATAATTCTGCATAGGTTCTTGTGAACTCTGGGTTAAGTGAAGAATAGAATTTTTACAAACTGTTGCGTAATAGGACGTAGTTTGCTTTAGAATAGTTCTAAAACAGGTTTTGCTGGGTTTTCCAAGCTGATTTTTTATTTCAAATGAGACAGCTTTGTGATCCAACTTCACCAGGGAGGACATGACACAGAGGGTGCAGTGCTGTCCCATACTGGTGAGCACTAGATCCTGTGATTTAAGTGTGTACTAACTGATCATAGGCATTTGTGTTAATAAAGACTAAGAAACATTGTGCTTTCAAGCTGGAGGCAGTGTATGTTTCCCTCTCTCTCTCCCATGAATAGTGTTTGGTTGAATGGGGTGTGCTTCCAGTAGGTCTAGCTAAGAGTTGGATTCTTATGACCTAGATGGTGGCATGTAGCTTGCTAAGGTGTGGTGAGGGGCTCTGTTTAAGTTGATTAGCACGTGGATGAACTCCAGGGTATCATTCTGTTTAACAGACCTTGAGATGTACTTGTTGCTAATGTGATCGAGACACCCTCCACTTATAGCCCTTGCAACTTGGAGGACCCTGGCTCCAGATAAACAATTGGTCATAATCTTCTCCTTGACCAGTATATTGAGTGGGACATTTGTGTATTGTGCAGTGGAGTCCCCCATTGTAAGAGTATTGGGGTAAACTGCTTGCGTTATGGGCTTTGTTTTCAGGGGTCCATTGGGTCTTAACTTATGTGTGGTATTTGGTGTTGCTTTGGGTGTATGATTTAGAGATTGTTGAGGATTGGCATTGGAGATTGCTTTTTTATTGTCTCAGCATAAGATGGTTTATGTGTGTGGACGCTATGCATAGTGAATGTAGTGTGTTCGTGTGTTGTTGACAACCTTGTTTGTATGCGAGATTTTTACCTCCAAGGAAATTGTGTATATATGTCTGTCACATTCTGTGTTGGTTTCTTTAAGGATTAAAAAGTTGTCTGTGAACATCAGACAATTGCTACATTGTTTTTGGATGCCCATATCTGCCAGTCTGGCTATGGATACATTTGGAAATTGCATATCTATATTAGGGTGGACTTTTAGGGTTTGAGAACTAGGTTTTACAGAGGTCTCATGGAGTGGTCTCTAGGGTTCGAGACTAGAGTTGAATAGAGCTAGAATATGGTATTAGGTAGTGTTGGGATATGGTATTAGTGCTATCTGACATGCAGGCTAGCTGCTCTGAGCTTAACTCTACAGGTTGCAGCCTAGTACTAAGGTAAACTTGACTGCCCAGGAGCTTCCATCCAGGGCTTGCCTTAGCCAAAATGGCACCCTAGGCGAAGTAGTGTTCTGACGCCCCTTAAGCCACACCCACACCAAACTCATCCCCTATTTGAGCCACAACTACAGGTAGGTCACTCCCCAAAAAAGCCACTCCAGTCATTTCCTTAAATTATTTAAATACATAGGAAGAAAACGATACTGTGTAATGTAGTTAAACTGCAACTACCTTTGCATTAAGTATTTTCTACTTTAAATGTCAGAACTGGATCATGATCAAATAGGGGCCTAGGCAGGGTAATAGACCGCCCCCCCCCCCCAGAGCAACCCCTCCTGCAGCAACCCCCTATCCCCTCAAAGCAGCAGCACCCTCCTCAGTCGTTCCAGTGTTTGGCTATTTCTCACCCTTTACCATATACACTGTTCAAATCTGTCAGTGTGCATACTGTTCTCTTATTTGCTTCTACAGTGGTTACAGATATTGAAATAAAATAGCACAAAGAGAGAGCCATTTGCTAAACAGACAATACAGTCTCGCAGTGAAAACAGACTTGGCATGAGCAGTAAATTTCTCTGGCCTTGAAACTCACATTCATTGAAATGGCAAAACTCACATTCATTGAATCGGCCTGAAAACCCACATTCATAGAAAATGTAGCTGGCCAGTGGGAGGATTAAGTTTACCTTTGGGCTGTTTTCAAATCATAGGCTCCTTGCACACATTTTTAGGTCTATGCATACATGTTGTTTATTCTTTGCTTCACCTTCCTGATTGTATTAATTTATATTCCTTGTATAGTACAGCACCACTTGTTCGAATGTTTTAAATTTGTAGTTTTAAACATTCTTTCAACAAACAATGAAACAAAATGTATGAATCTATAATGACTAAACTTCCCAATTCAGAAAATTTCCATCATAAAACTCTACTCAAACTTCTGTCATTACAATTCAACAAAGTCAGTAAATATGTACAATTTATGCAGAAGTAAAAAACATCTAAATAATTCCACATTAAAGAGATCTGTAACTAATGAAGAGGTTTATGCTAGCAAACAACTTTATACTTCACTGTTTCATCTACAAAGTGCCTGTTGCCCTTGAAGAATAAACTGGTTATGTTACATTAAAAAATGATAAGCTAGTAATATTGCAATAGGGAATGGATGGCAAACTGACAACAGGTCCATAGTTACTAGGTATCTCCTCCATAGGAGGGCATTCTTGGGCCAGCAGCATCCACCCCTTTAAAGTACAACACAGTACATTGTCAGCAGTCCATCTACATACTGTGGGAGTAGAACCCACAGCCTTCTGCATCAAAAGCAAATATACTACTTGTGCTACTAACAATGCCTATAGACCTGGCATAAGCAGAACTGAACTTCTCTTCCTCTGAAGCACTCAACTCCTTGTAAAATCCACTTGACAGTCAACTGTATCTCTCAACTTTGCAGCACAAGAAATTTGGAAAAAGCCAACATTTATTGGGGAGGGGGAGAAAGGGCCAGAAACCAGGGACACATTTTAAACATTGTTTGTATAATCTTAGAAAGTTGCTAGAATAAAATGCTTTGTGTTACCATGCATTTCCAGAAAGGCAGGAAGACTGAAACTTACATGTCTATCATTATTTAGTGAATTCAGTTCTCACTGATTTGCCAGAAAACCACAAATTTTAAGAGGAACAGACCAAAAGTATGAGACAAACATTCCAGACATTCTGTGAAAATCTGGACAGTTGGGAGCTATGGACTCAACTCCTTGCATCACAAGTGGTGGTATGGGTAGAGAATTCAGGTATCTTGTTTCTTGTACCTAAGGTACAGGGTTGAAGCCTGAGTAACACCAACCACCAGGTATGCTTAACTGAGGCATTTTACACACAGACACACACACACACACACACACACACACACACACACACACACACACACACACACACACACACACACACCAGCAAAGCAAATCTACTCAGCAGCAATAACAAGAAGCAGAGCACTTCCGTCTCAGCAGCAATAACAAACACACATCCTTACTTGAAAACACACAAAATTCTGTCTTGGCAGCACCGTACTTGAAAATGAAGCAGCAATAACAAGAAGGGAAGCATACTGTTTTAAAACTGTGTGGGTGGAACAGGACGTCTGTGTGACAATGTATATGCGACCAGACTGGAAGAACAGGAGGGGATGCTATGGGACCATTCAAAACATGGGGCAGACCACCCCTCTCGCCCCACCCTCCCGTAGCTACGCCACTGGTCACTCGCCCCTACCCCTATGGGTTCCGGTGCCTTTCGAACACGTAATGAGAAAAGTAACTTAAATAATTAAATAGAAATTGCGCCCTTTACGAGGCTGGCCTGTACATCGCCCTAGGCAGTCACCTAGTTCACTTACGCCTAAGTCCAGCTGTGCTTCCCTCTGTACAGAACCCTGCAACCTCTGTTGCTACATGGAGAGCACTTCTGTGCAAAAGCGCTTAATTTATAGAAACAGGAATGAAAGTGAAATCTGACTCCTCAACCCTCTGGGCAATAAACAACTGCACTTTGAGACCATCTGGAGTGCTTCCCATCTCAGATATCCATCTTGTTTCAGAAGGTGTTTGCCGAGTCTGGCCTTAGTCCTAGTAATGTAAAAGCACTGCAAAAAAGGATCCTCAAGTGCAGTTCAACAACAAACATCTTATTTTCTAGCTAAATCATCATAGGGCGGTTACAAGACAAAACAGTTCATATACGTAACAGTGAGGAGAAAAGGTGATTTGTAGCAAAAATACACTTCACATGCACAGAAAATGGCAATATACAAGCAGCGATCACTTACAATAGTGAAAAAACTAAATCTCCTTCAGGTCCACAAACGTGCACGACCTCTTGGCCATCTACTGCTGTCCCACTCCTTAGCTAAACAGTGGAACTCTCTCCCCACACACCTACGCAACCTACCTAACCATACAAATTTCAAATCTCATCTACTCTCTCATCTTTCTTCCAAATGGAAATGCACTTGCCACACTCCAACTTAACCCCCCCCCATTCCACCTTGCACTGACTCTTCCAACTACCTCTACTATTACTTCATCCCACCCAAAACAATCCCTCCCCTACTAAAAACTAATTTTCTTTCTAATATCTATTGTACTATACTCTCCAATCTCAAATAGACTATTATCCTCTCCATGCATAATATTTTCCTAACCTACTAATGGCTAGTAACTATATATCTTGAAATGTTAAACCTACAATTGAGTTTATAACAAAAATATTCAGTTTATGTAAATGTTGACATTTCTGTACTGAATTATGTCTTTTCATTTTTGTAACATTGTGACAAGCCAATTACAAATATCATGGAGTTTGTCTATAAATGTTTAATTAGCTGTGTGAACTATGTCCTTTCGTAGCATGTGAAATGTAACTTGCAATTATTGTGGAGCTTTTCTCCCCGGGCCTCCACTGAAAACAAGCTCGGATCAATAGGCATGCCACGGGAGGCTCGATCTTGCAGAAGGTCTCCAGGTTGGTCAATATACCTAGAATGGTCTTTACCAAGTCACAGGTACGGCCCAAATGCTACACAGTCGTCAGCAGCGTGTTGGTCCAACCCTTACAGTTCTCTTCAACTTACCCACTTGGAGTTTTGAACTCGGAATGGTAATTGCTACGTTTGGAAGAACGATACCATCTGTCTTCCCTCTCTATCCTCTTTTAGAGGATTGCGGTCGGCCCATGGTATTCAGATGCAAAAGGACCTGTCAAACCCGCTCTCTCTTGAGCTAGCATTGGTTACTGCAAAACATTGCTCGAGACTTCCTGGGGCCTGGTGTTCCTAGCTCTTCGAGCGGGTCTCTCGGACCTGCCTGGGAGGAGCATTCGAGGTGATGAAGAGTGTACTCCCTGGTATCAGTCAGCAGTCTCTTCCCTAGCTCCTCCCTCTATTGTACCTGTTGACATCTCTGCCACTTCTCTTGCTACAGGACCCAGAGATCCTCCGCCTCAGGTTTCCCCATTGGGAATTTCCCCTCTTCGAGGATTCTCCTGATGTTTCGAAGATCCTCCTAGGAAGAGGACTTGTAAGACGCCCATGTAGACCCTTGAGTCTGTCACTCGGATACTGACTTTGATGAGTCAGAGGGATCCCATAGATCCCCTCTGAGGATGTCTCCTTCTCAGACATCCTAGAACTTGAAACAGAGGGAAACTGGCCCACCAACAATCCCTCTGAGGATGAGTCAGTATACCTAAGGCTTTGGATCTCGCCCTCCACCTCCTGGGTGTCTCCACCTTCAATCTTATGCAGGTTATTGCAGTTTGGAAAGTTCTTCTGTACTGAGCCAGTCCCTAGGAGGCCTTCTAAATTTATAACTGCCCTAGTGACAAACAATTCCTTACCAAGGTGTTCCTGATGCCATGGTGGTGGTCCTCCAGAAAGAACTTGCAGATCCTTCGTGCGCTATCCTCCTAATAAGGACTCTAGGACCAAGTTTGGTCAGTGGACTCCCGTTTTCCTCAGCAAATAAAAAAATAAATAATTAATGAATTATCTTAAAACTTCACCAGACTGGAGAGACTATCCTGAAGGAGCTGGGAGAAGTAGTTCAGGATCCTACAGCTGCAGGGGCTCAAGAAAGATTGCTACCAGCTAGGAACCCTCAATCATTGCTAACTCCTCATCGCTATCTTATGCTGATGGAGTCAAGAGCCCAGCGCAGGTGTGGCTCTTAGCGCAAGCCTGGATGCGCTATGTGCAATGAGATCCTTAAGGTCCTTTCACAAATTCTCCTTTGATGGGTCAGCTTTGTTTGGCCCTCAGGTGAAGGAAACCTTGACCAGGTGTGAGCAAGGCAAGATCTTCGCTGTTGAAGTCAATCCACCCTTAGGCCTTATCCCAAAGGACAGAAATGTTAAATGTCCGAAATCCCAAGGAGTCAAGCAGTCTTTAAGTGGCATAACAAGGGGCAGATTTGTTTAACAACTGTTTGCCTGGAGGCAGGTTCCAAAACCTGGGACAGCAAGACACCAAGGCTTTGCAGTTCTTTAAAGGTGTTGACGCTTTCCCTCCTGTTGGAGGCAACGGGGAAGATTATCATGTCCCAGGATCCTGCATTCCATATAATCCCATGGGTAAGTAATCATATCAAAGGGTTGCTTAATTCCTTTCGAGGAAAGCCATTCCTCAACATACTAGATGTACCAGGTGATTTAAGTCAGTGCAGAGCAAAACATTAAAAATGCATAATATCAGACGTAAACACAAATAAAATGCACAAATAAAACAAGAAATCATAGCGTCTTTTGGAAGTGCAGCTTTTGTACAGTCTATCCTGGAGCAGTGACACAAGGAAATCACTTCAGAGGCACAGGTAGACAAACTTGCTGAGTGTGGATCAGCAGAGCCTCACAAAAACATCAATTTATCACATTTATCAAGGAAATTGGTAGAACCCTTTAGCTACCTATTGCAAGATATAACAATTAAGTACCAACAAAATGAAAGTCAAATTACCTTCGCCAAAAACTTCTCAAAAGTGCAGTTCTCAGGTTGCAAGTAGTTTATTCGAGTATGTAAAACTATTTGGTGCAGAATCCAGACAAGGCTAATGACATACAAAACAGTAAAATAAATATTTTTCTCCAAGGATACACAGGATTTGAAGCCTCTATGTGCAAGGATGCTAAGCAGTGAGATGCTATGAAAATGCAATTTGTAGTAAAGGAGGTACTCAGGCATATTATTGCTGTGGTTTATTATGGATCTATGTAAACAGTGGGTGGAAAGTTTAAGCAGCTTAAATGATAATAGCAGTCAAAGGGGAGGAATGGACTTTGGTAGCAGATGTCAGAGACAAAGCAGGGCACTATTTATTTATTTCACATTTTACCAGGAGGTCCACTGGGTTAGCCCATTTTCAGAGCCCAGGGAGAAAAGATTAAAATACTTTAGCAAGTAAAAATACTTTTAACAAGCCACATTAGATACAGTGTAGTTAATTAGTTACAAGTAACATTGTGCTATACAGTTACAGAATCTCATACATACTTGTTATAATTGTTGTAGATTTCTACAGTGTGGTAGGATAGGTGCTAAATGAGAAAAGGGTAAATTGGAGGGTTAAAGAGATGAATGGAAGGTAATGGATTAAAGGAAGGGGATGTGAATTAGACAATGCAGAAAGAGTTGTTAAGCCCTTCGCTTGGGCGTGTTGTTAGAATAGTTCAAGTTTGCTTTCCGCATTTTATTTAAATACATTTGTGGTCCCCAAAAGACGGGAGACTGGAGACCAATATTGGATCTCAGCAGACTCAACAAGTCTGTCAGGAAGACAAGATTCCGAATGGTCACTCTTCAGTCAATTCTGCCCTTCTTACAGAAGGACAACTGGATGTGCTCAATAGATCTTCAGGATGCTTACTATCACATCAAAATTCACAGACGCTCCAGGAGATTTGGAAAACTGAAACAAACCAACACTTGTAAAACGTTTTTACAAACACTAGTATTATTAGATATAGAGGAATTATTGAGTATCACATATATTAGATAGTGTTCAGTCGTTCAAATTAATTAATTTTATTTTAATTTTAATTTTTTTTGGAGGGGCAAGGGGCATCCTGAGTCTTATACACTATTTATATTTGATCTAATATAGTTATGTTGCTGCTTTAAATATTTAAAATGTTAGTCTTTGTTTTTCATTGGGTACTGGGCTCATTAGTATGCTTGTGCATCTTATTTAAGAACTTTTGGATGTATTAAGAGGTGTTCTGATGAAGTTCGTACAACGGACGAAACCTAGGTCGACGTGTTAGTTTTATATTTCATTGAATAAACTTGTTTGGAGCGTTTATGGGCCTGGAAGTTTTCTTTGGAGAGCAGCAACTGATACACATTTGTTACAGCAGCTCCTCGTTGATTGTGGTCACCTTCTTCCTTATTATTTTTTGCTCCAGGAGATTTCTCCGCTTTCGGCTGGGGTCCAGTCATTTCCAGTTCAGAGCCCTGCCCTTTGGTCTCACTACAGCCCCCAGAGTGTTCACCAAATGCATGGCAGTGGTCACGGCTCACCTGAGACGTCAAGGATTCCAGGTGTTTCCGTATCTCGACGACTGGCTCCTGTCAGCCACCACCAGGCATCAGCTTATACAAGCCAGGGATTACACAATAGACCTTTGTTCTCATTTGGGCATCTCAGTCAACCACGAAAAGTCATCCTTATCGCCCTGCCAGTCTATTACCTTCATAGGCCCAAACTTAAACACTGTTCGGATGTCAGCTACCCTTACAGAACAAAGAGTTTCAGACATTCAGACTCATGTCAGGATCATTCTGGCCAGCAAGAAGGTACAGGCCAGAATGGTTCTAAAGGTATTAGGTCTTATGGCTGCGGCCATCACTCTTCTTCCCTGGCTCGATTCTACATGCGCCTCCTTCAGTGGATGCTGTTCGCACAGTGGTCATACCAGCAACTCCCAATGCGTCACCAGATTCTGGTGACACAAACATGCAAAGAACATCTTGCTTGGTGGATCACATCGTCTCAGGTTCACCAAGGCAGGTGCTTTGTACCCTCCCGATAGCCACTGTCACCACGGATGCCTCCCTGATCGGATGGGGGTCATTATCAGGGCAGGATGGTTCATGGGACGCGGCAACCGCTCGAGTACCATCTGCACATAAATGTCCTGGAGATGAGAGCAGTGCTTTTTAACGCTTGTAAGCCCTCAACGACTTTCTTCCCGTAGGGACAATTGCAGTCCACACAGACAACATGTCTGTAGTTTGGTATATCAACAAGCAGGGCGGAACCAAGTCCTACCCTTGTGTCGAGAAGCGCTCAGACTATGGCAATGGGCGATCTCCTCTCATCGGTTTCTGGTAGCAACGCATATCCCTGGGAAAACCAACATTATAGCCCGGACAGATTGAGCAGAGCTATTCTCATGCCTCACTTAGTGGTCTCTCAAGCAATCCATAGCGGAAGAGATTTTTCTGGAATGGGGTCGTCCATGTTGCGATCTTTTGCTACTCCCCAAAACAGCAAATGTCCAGACTTCTTCAGCCTCTTCCTCTATCAGGCCATCCCCAGAGACGCTCTGACCCAGGATTGGCCCCAGGACTTCTTTATGCCTTCCTCCATTTCCTCGATCCCTCAGGTGATCCAGAAAGCTACCGTTTTGAGAGCCAAATTGATTCTCATTGCCCCTTACTGGCCTCGACAAGTTTGGTTCCCGTTCCTCCATCATCACCTTTTGGTGCAGCCGCGGCATCTGGACCCAGTGCCAGATCTACTGATTCACCAATCCGGTCAGCTGCACCGGTCAATCCCTTCTCTCAACCTCACAGCATGGTTGCTCCACTTCCTTCCTTAGCCAGGCTTCCTTTGATCTCTAACCCAGTTAGAGATATCATAGTAGCTTCACTAAAATCCTCTACCAGGAGGATTTACACAAGCAAATGGAAACGTTTCTCTTATTGGGCCAAGGCCCAAAATATTGATCCTTTTACTGCCCCTGTTCAGGCAGTTCTGGACTTCTTAGCAGAGATTTTTCATGCAGGCTCCTCTTCTTCCACAGTCAGAGTTCAGTTGGCTGCTATTTCTAATTTTCATGTCGGGATAGCAGATCATAATATTATGTCCCATAGGCTCTGCAGGGCCTTCTTGAAAGGAATTTTCCTACTAAAGCCTCCAATCAGGAATCCTCCTCCTCAGTGGGATCTAAATTTAGTGCTGACATCCTTGATTCTTCCCCCCTTCGAGCCAGCTGTTTCTTGTTCCCTGAAATATCTTTCTTGGAAAACTTTATTCCTAGTGGCTATTACATCTGCCAGGAGGGTGTCTGAACTTCATGCTCTTTCTCGGTTCGACCCCCTATTTAATGTTTCACAAAGACAGAGTATCTTTGAGAACTAATCCATCCTTTTTACCTAAGGTCGCTTCGAAAAACAATCTGAATCAATCTATTGATCTCCCTGTATTTTTTCCTAACTATTCAGATAGAGCTGAACAAAAGCTACATTATCTTGACGTCCACCGTCAGCTTAGATATTATTTGGACAGAACAAAAAAATTTAGAAAATCTGATCAACTTTGTTTCCTATGCGGATAATAAAAAGGCCTTCCTGTTTCTAAAGTGACTTTGTCCAGATGGCTTTCTTTGGTCATCACTGAAATTTATACGATCAGGGGAAAACAGCTGTGCTCAAAACCTAAAGCACATTCAACTAGGAGTTTAGCTACTTCTACAGCTTTTCAAGCTAGACTGCCTTTGGACACTATTTGTGCAGCGCCACTTGGGCCACTCCTCACACTTTTGTTTCCCATTACAAATTGGACTTGGCCTCCAGGGACAGAGCCAGTTTTGGCTCTACAGTCCTCAAGAGTTTGTTCCATTGACCCACCCAGGATAGAGGTGCTCGGGCCTTGGTCCCATCAAGCAAGAATGAAGGCGAGATTGACAACTTAACATTAAGAAGTTATGTACCTACCATAACGTTCCATGTTAGTTGTCTTCTCTCGCCTTCTTTCTTGCGACCCTCCCTCCTTCCCCCTGGCCTGGACAGACCTTGTATAAGAAACTATAATGCTAAAGACCATTCAGACCTGGTCCTTTTTCCATTTGTAAGTTTCTTCTTCCTTTGGGAAGTATTGTTTATGCTTGGTGTTATTGCCCTTTTGTCAACAAACGAGATCTGGGTACTTCCTGCCTTGCATCATGGGATATGGGGCTGCCTCGAGCTGGTAAAAGGAGTTCTCGAGCTAAAGCAAGTGCCGAGTCGGAGCCGAGGGATCGGCTCCGAACCCATCAAGCAAGAAAGAAGGCGAGAGAAGACAACTAACATGGAACGTTATAGTAGGTACATAACTTCTTATTATGTTACATTAAAAAATGATAAGCTAGTAATATTGCAATAGGGAATGGATGGCAAACTGACAACAGGTCCATAGTTACTAGGTATCTCCTCCATAGGAGGGCATTCTTGGGCCAGCAGCATCCACCCCTTTAAAGTACAACACAGTACATTGTCAGCAGTCCATCTACATACTGTGGGAGTAGAACCCACAGCCTTCTGCATCAAAAGCAAATATACTACTTGTGCTACTAACAATGCCTATAGACCTGGCATAAGCAGAACTGAACTTCTCTTCCTCTGAAGCACTCAACTCCTTGTAAAATCCACTTGACAGTCAACTGTATCTCTCAACTTTGCAACACAAGAAATTTGGAAAAAGCCAACATTTATTGGGGAGGGGGAGAAAGGGCCAGAAACCAGGGACACATTTTAAACATTGTTTGTATAATCTTAGAAAGTTGCTAGAATAAAATGCTTTGTGTTACCATGCATTTCCAGAAAGGCAGGAAGACTGAAACTTACATGTCTATCATTATTTAGTGAATTCAGTTCTCACTGATTTGCCAGAAAACCACAAATTTTAAGAGGAACAGACCAAAAGTATGAGACAAACATTCCAGACATTCTGTGAAAATCTGGACAGTTGGGAGCTATGGACTCAACTCCTTGCATCACAAGTGGTGGTATGGGTAGAGAATTCAGGTATCTTGTTTCTTGTACCTAAGGTACAGGGTTGAAGCCTGAGTAACACCAACCACAAGGTATGCTTAACTGAGGCATTTTACACACAGACACACACACACACACACACACACACACACACACACACACACACACACACACACACACACACACACACCAGCAAAGCAAATCTACTCAGCAGCAATAACAAGAAGCAGAGCACTTCCGTCTCAGCAGCAATAACAAACACACATCCTTACTTGAAAACACACAAAATTCTGTCTTGGCAGCACCGTACTTGAAAATGAAGCAGCAATAACAAGAAGGGAAGCATACTGTTTTAAAACTGTGTGGGTGGAACAGGACGTCTGTGTGACAATGTATATGCGAGCAGACCAGAAGAATAGGAGGTGATGCTATGGGACCTTTCAAAACATGGGGCAGACCGCCCCTCTCGCCCCCACCCCCTCCCGTAGCTACGCCACTGGTCACTCGCCCCTACCCCTATGGGTTCCGGTGCCTTTCGAACACGTAATGAGAAAAGTAACTTAAATAATTAAATAGAAATTGCGCCCTTTACGAGGCTGGCCTGTACATCGCCCTAGGCAGTCACCTAGTTCACTTACGCCTAAGTCCAGCTGTGCTTCCCTCTGTACAGAACCCTGCAACCTCTGTTGCTACATGGAGAGCACTTCTGTGCAAAAGCGCTTAATTTATAGAAACAGGAATGAAAGTGAAATCTGACTCCTCAACCCTCTGGGCAATAAACAACTGCACTTTGAGACCATCTGGAGTGCTTCCCATCTCAGATATCCATCTTGTTTCAGAAGGTGTTTGCCGAGTCTGGCCTTAGTCCTAGTAATGTAAAAGCACTGCAAAAAAGGATCCTCAAGTGCAGTTCAACAACAAACATCTTATTTTCTAGCTAAATCATCATAGGGCGGTTACAAGACAAAACAGTTCATATACGTAACAGTGAGGAGAAAAGGTGATTTGTAGCAAAAATACACTTCACATGCACAGAAAATGGCAATATACAAGCAGCGATCACTTACAATAGTGAAAAAACTAAATCTCCTTCAGGTCCACAAACGTGCACGACCTCTTGGCCATCTACTGCTGTCCCACTCCTTAGCTAAACAGTGGAACTCTCTCCCCACACACCTACGCAACCTACCTAACCATACAAATTTCAAATCTCATCTACTCTCTCATCTTTCTTCCAAATGGAAATGCACTTGCCACACTCCAACTTAACCCCCCCCCTCATTCCACCTTGCACTGACTCTTCCAACTACCTCTACTATTACTTCATCCCACCCAAAACAATCCCCCCCCTACTAAAAACTAATTTTCTTTCTAATATCTATTGTACTATACTCTCCAATCTCAAATAGACTATTATCCTCTCCATGCATAATATTTTCCTAACCTACTAATGGCTAGTAACTATATATCTTGAAATGTTAAACCTACAATTGAGTTTATAACAAAAATATTCAGTTTATGTAAATGTTGACATTTCTGTACTGAATTATGTCTTTTCATTTTTGTAACATTGTGACAAGCCAATTACAAATATCATGGAGTTTGTCTATAAATGTTTAATTAGCTGTGTGAACTATGTCCTTTCGTAGCATGTGAAATGTAACTTGCAATTATTGTGGAGCTTTTCTCCCCGGGCCTCCACTGAAAACAAGCTCTTCTTGGCTCAGTGGACTTCCCCGGTCATCACACTTAAATAAATAAAATAAATAATTAAATGTTTCAGTTTAAAAACTTATCTTTGCCTGGATGGCACCAGACTCAAAGGAAACACTTGGAAGCACAGACAAGACGCCAAGGTTTGCTGAGCTCTGTGGAAATAAGCACAGAGCTACACAAGTGCACCTAATGAAATTGGAATGTAACTTCTGAGCCTTATGGCCAATAAATGACTACACATTGAGCCCCTCTGGAGTGCTTCCCAAGTCAGCAGTCCAGGCAAACACTTTCTGCCACAAGATGTATGACCTTAGTCCTGTTAATGTAAAATCACTGCAAAAAAGGATCCTCAAGTGCAATGCAACAACAAACAACTTATTCCGTAGCTAAAGTGCCCCTCCATAAGGCGATTACAAGACAGGACAGTTAAAATACCAAAGAGTAAGAAGAAAAGGCAATTTGCAGCAGAAATGTACTTTAAATTCACAGAAAATTGCAAAGTACAAGCACCAGTCATTTAAATAGTGAAAAAACAAGTGCAATATTTCAGTTTAAAAAACTGTCTTTGCCTGGATGGCACTGGATTCAGTGCAAACACCTCTTGTAGCACAGGCAAGACACCAAGGTTTGCTGAGTTCTTTGAAAATGAGATTGAAGCTTTCTTCTGTGTTTTCCAACTGAGATATATCAGGCCCAGGCTATCACCTACTGCCAGTAGTTGGAATTCCCCAGTTCCCTTAATGTAAAAGCATAGAAAAGATTGCTTGAGAGTATGTACTACCACAAAACAACTTTAACAAACTAGCAGGACAAGGTGATTTCAAGTCAGTCAGACCAGTAGCAAAACAATTAGAGCAAATGCAGTAATATCAGACGTAAACACAAATAAAATGCACAAATAAAACAAGAAATCAGTAGCTGATCACTTTTGGAAGTGCAGCTTTTAAGTACAAGTACTTAGCTTTCGTCTGGATGGCACGTGACACAAGGAAATCACTTCAGAGGCACAGGTGAGGACAGCAAGCATTGCTGAGCCCTGTGGGAATCAGCCAAGAGCCTCACAAAAACATCACATTTATGCAGGCATTTATGCACAGGAAATTGTGTAGAATCCCTTTAGCTAGGCCATAGTTGCAAGATATAACAATTAAGTACCAACAAAAATGCAAAGTCCAAATTACACAGTAATACTGCCAGTAAAACTTCTCAAAAGTGCAGTTCTCAGCAGTTAGCAAGTAGTTTATTCGAGTATGTGAAAACTATTTGAAGTGCAGAAATCTGCAGACAAAGCAGCTAAATGACATACAAAACAGTAAAATAAATATTTTATCTGCCAAGGATAGCACAGGATTTAGTCAAGACCCTCTCAGTGTGGCAAGGATGCTAAGCAGATGAGAGTGCTATGAAAATGACAATTTGTAGTAAAGGAGGTTAACTCAAGAGCAATATTATTTTGCTGAGTAGGGTATTAGTATTATGGATCTATGTAAAACAGTGGGTGGGAAAAGTACTTAAGCAGCTTACACAACTGATAATAGCAGTCAAAGGGGGAGGAATGGACTTTGGTAGTCAGATGATCATGAGACAAAAGACAGGGACACTATTTATTTTATTTCACATTTGTTTACCAGGGAGGTCCGACTGGGCTAGTAGCCCATTTTCAGCAGAGACCCAGGGAGAAAAGATTCAAAATACAATTTAGCAAGTTCAAAAAAAATACTATTTAACAAGCACACATTAGATACAGTGTAGTTACACATTAGTTACAAAGTAAACAGTTGTGCCTATACAGTTACAGAATACTACATACACGAAGATACTTCAGTTACGAATTGGTGTGTAGACATTTCTACAGTGAACAATGAGTAGAAGATAGGTGCTAGGAATGAGAAAAGGGTAAATTAGGAGGGGTTAAAGAGATGAAATGGGAAGGAGAATGGATTAGAAGGAAGGGGGGAGTGTGAGAGTTAGACAATGCAGGAAAGAGTTAGTAGGGTATATGGCCCTTCAGCCTTGGGCTGTGCATGAGCAGAACTAAGTTGTCAGTTAAGTGTGCCTTCAGACCCTGTTTAAACTTGAATGGGTTGGTGATATTACAAATGTGTTGAAGCATGGCATGCTAGTCCCTGGATGTTTGATTGGAGTAAAGAGAATCACCAATGTGCTGTTAGATTTTGTGACTTTTAATAGGAATTTATTAGAAGATCTTGGGGTTCTAATATTGGAGTAGGGGATATTTTGAAGAGCGGGGCACTTATCAGGTTGATATATTATGGTATGGGCTGAGTCGATTGAAGGATAGGAGGTTGGGTAGTTCTAGCCAATTTAGTTGGTGAAGGGCAGCACAGTGGCGGGATCTGTATACATTACATCTGCCAGTCGTTTGTCCTTAAGATTCATCAGAGCAGGCTTTCCTCACTCACAGTTTGTTTAGAGAGCCAGCACTTCTTCCCAAAAGCGAGATGGAAGGTTCCTCCTGCCTGATTACTGAGCGTCCATAAAGCAGAAGGCCTAGACCTGAAGCTTCAGCTGTGCATCTTCCTGTGGACATCTCTCCCGAGGCACATGGTAGCACAGAGATGCGATCTGCTCCAAATCCGGAACCTCAGGCAGAGCCAGGTTTGCAGGCTGCCTTAGACCAGATGACAGTACATCCAGAGAGCCTTCACAGGGATATGGTCCAGATGTCCAGGGGGAACCTAGGCTCATACTGTCTGAAGGCGAGTCAGACATACTGGAATGCAGGCCTACGTCTGCACCTCCAACATAATATCAGGTGGACATGCCTGCTAAGAAACAAAAAACTAAGAAGCCAGAGAGATACTATAAAGTTCCTCAAGACTGCAGCTTCCTCTTTAAGGCCCCTGTTTCTGACCCCTCAGTCATTTCTGTGGCCTCAGACAAAGCTTTGTGATCTTTTCCTTCCACCTCTCTCGTTCTGTCAGATAAAAGTGTATATTTCAGCTACCCTAGCCTTTAGAGCTTTGAAATATCAAACCCATATGACCAAGTATTCCCTAGAACTAATGTCAGAACTGTCAAAAACTGTTTCCAACATGCCTGACTCAGAAAACAAGGTTTTGGCCTCTTTCCTGATTGCTGTATCCTCACAGGTAGCTGTGGGGATGCAGCAATCGGGGAAGAGGCTAAAATCTTGTTTTCTGAACAATGAGGCAGAGGCAGCTGCCGTAGAGGTAACTTCCAGAGCATCAATTAAATGCAGCTGTGATGCTGTGGAAGCTACCTCTACCTGCCTGTGCCTCAGTGTTGAGAAGGTTTGCCTGGTTAAGGCTTCAACCCCTCCTTGAGGACATCAAGGCAAAACTCATGGATGCTGTCCTTGACAATTCCATATTATTTGGTTAGGCCTCAGATAATCTTTTCAAATCTCTGCAAGAAGAGAGTAAAGAATTAAAAACCTCAAACACATCCTGGTCTCACCTATCCCTACACTTTCCTAAAGGTACCCTCCTTCAAAATGCTAACCATTTAGACCTTGTTTGCTCTGGTCCTCCCACAGGCATATCTGGCTTCCATAGACATCAAAGATGCCTACCTGCACATTCCCATTCATCACAAATTCAAGACATTTCTTTGTTTCTCTGTGGCATCCTGGCACTTTCAATTCTCAGCCTTGACTTTTAGTCTTTTTACAGGCCCAAGAGTTTTCACAAAATGCTTAGCCCCAGTAGTTGCATAATGCAGACTCCAAGGAATTCATTTCCCTTATCTGGATGATCTCCTGTTCCAGGCAAATACCCCAGAGGATCTGCAGAGGAACCTCCAGTCAACCATTGCCATCCTACAACAATCAGGATTAACAATCAACTTCAAAAAATCCGCTATCATTCCATCTCAAGACCATGTCTTTCTGGGATGCAGATTCCAGACCAACAGAATTATAGTGTCCCTTCCACCTCAAAAGACCCAGGAGCTCTGCCAGACATTCTCAGACCCTCCTGCCCCTGCAACTTTTGTCAGCAAGACAATTTCTCAGAATCCTTAGACTGATGATGGTTTCCACCATTCCTGTGCTGCCTCTGGCAAGGCTTCAAATGAGGAAATTTCAGTGGCTTCTAAAATCAGTGTGGACACAGCAGGCACACCCTCTAGAATTCCAAATTCTGCTCCTACCATGCCTGAAGAAGGACCTCCAATGGTGGATACAACAAATGTCTCTCAGTCCGGGACTTCCCATCTACCCCTTGGCCCCAACTCAAGACATATACATAGATGTTTCAGACACAGGGTAGGGGGCCATGTTGGGTTCCAATACTGTACAAGGGCAGTGGTCTCCTTCTCAGGTAAAAGATCACATAAATGTAAAAGAAATGAAGGTTGTGATTCTAGCTGTTCAGTCCTTTCAGACCCTTCTCAACCCAAGTTGCTTGAGGATCTTCACAGACAACATGACTGTTCTCTGGTACATGAATAGGCAGGGGGGAAGCAAATCATACCTCGTGTACAGACTAGCTTTACAGGTTTGGAAACTGGCCCTCTAACTTTAGATTTCTCTTCAGGCAGTTTATATCACCTCCAAACAGAACCCTGTGGCAGACATCCTGAGCAGATTCACAACATAATCCCACATATGGGTGCTTCACAGGGATGTGTTTCCGGACATAGTCCACCAGTGGAGTATTCCTTGGATAGACTTGTTTACCTCCCCCATGAACAGACAACTTCCAAAATTTGTGCCAGGGAACCTCACCCCCTGGCATGGAAAGTAGATGCCCTGTCAGTATCCTGGGAGGGGAAGTTTCTTTATGCATTCCCTCCTCTTCCACTCATTCCAAAAGTCCTGCTGAAGGTTTATTATGCTGGTGACTCCCTATAGGCCAAGACAGCATTGGTTCCTCCTTTTCCTGCACCTAGCAAAGGGCAGTCATCATGTTAACACACAGAGTGGACCTGCTCACACAACACAAGGGCTCCTTCACCCACCCACACTTGGCAACTCTACAGCTGACTCTGTGGGTGACAGAGCCATGATACCTTTTAGAAACCTGTTGTCAGAGGATGTGCTTCAAGTCCTGCAGGAGGCCAGGAAACCCAGTACCAGGAAGTCGTACTTCTCCAAATGGAACATATTTTTAATATGGTGTCTGTCTCATAACCTGGACCCGCTAACTGTGGATCTCCCTTTGGTTCTTTCATACCTGTGTGAATTGCTCTATACTGGCTTAGCTTATTCATCTGTAAAAGTACATATGTCATCCATTTCTGCATGTCTGCCTCTTTCCCCACCTTTAGCTTCTAGATTTGAGGCCAAACAGTTTCTCAAAGGTGTCCTCCACATTAGACCTCCCATGAGGCCTGTGCCCCCACCCTGGGATCTAAACTTTGTGCTAGAGAAGCTGACCCTTGCTCACTTCAAGCAAGCCTCCTCTAGCTCCATAAAACTCTCACCTGGAAAATTGTCTTGCTGCTAGCCCTAACCTCTGCCAGGAGGGTCTTTGAGCTCCAGACCCTGATGACATCTCCCACCTTCTTGATTTTCCACAAGGACAGGGTTCCTCTCCCTTCACCCCAACCCAACATTTATGCCCAAGTAGTTAACGGATTATCTTTAAACCAGGCTGTCCACCTACCAGCCTTTTTCCCGTTCTTCTGAAAACATCAGTGAGAAAGATTTTGCACACACTTGATGTGCATAGACAACTCAGGTTTTACCTTCACAAAACTAAATCTATTAGGAAATCAGACAAACTGTTTGTCTCTTTCCATCTCAGGGCTCTGCGACTTCCTTTGTCCAAATAAACCATTTCTAACTGGATCTCAAAAACAATTTCCTGGGGCAAAACCTGTTCCTGCTCTGTCAGAGCTCATTCCACCAGGGCTGTGTCCTCCTTTGGTGCCTTTCTCAAAGATGTAGACACCAATTCTATTCTTAAATGTGGATACCTGGACCTCTGTCCACACCTTTACCAAACATTACAAGCTGAATTCCATCTCTAGATCTAGGGCTGGGTTTGCCAGAGCCATTCTGCGTGGCTTCCTAGAAAATTCTTCAGCTAACTCCACCTCCCTCTCTGCAAGAGCTTTAGTACTCTCCCTCATGTAAAGAATACTGCAACAGATGACTAGAAGGACGTAGAATAGTTGTTTAAGAGCTTACATACTGATAGATGTCCTTCTGTTCTCTGTTGCAGTATTTTATCCCACCCCCTTCCCCACTTCTCATGATTCTTGGATGTCTGGACTTCTTATTCCTTGGACTCTCTCTCTTCCTAGGGCTTCAGTTCTGATGTTGGTGCGCGTGCATATCTGTTTTATGACTAAGTCCAATAGCTGCCTACATGAGAGATACCACACACCTTTCAGTAGTAATAGACTTTGGTATACTGGCCAATGTCGGGTCATCTGGGCAGGCAACTCCTTCATGTAAAAGAATACTGCAGCAGAGAAGAGAAGGACATCTATTGTTATGTTAAGTTCTTACACAACTATTCTGTCTTCAGGAAGCGTACTGTTGCATAAAAATGAAGAGATGATCTAGAAGATACCTACACTTCTGGCTGGGAGCCAATCATTACCAATTCAGAGCTCTGCTGTTTGGACTCACCATAGCCCCCAAGGTGTTCACCAAATGCATGGCAGTAGTAGGTAGCTCACTTGAGACTGCAAGGATTTCGGGTGTTTCCATGCTTGGACGACATGCTAATAACCACTCTGACTAGGCATCTTCTGATAAAAGCATGAGATTATGTACTCAGGTTTTGCTCTCATCTAGGAATTACCATCATTCATAAAAAGTCTCAACTAGAACCACCTTAGGCATTAGAGTTTGTAGGGGCCTTGTTCAATACGATATCAGTGGCAGCCTGTCTTCCCTTACCAGGGGTACAAACTATTCAATTTCAAGTCAAAAAGATAATTCAGAATTCTTCTGTATCAGCTCAATAGATTCTGCATGCCTTGAGGTCAGTGTTCGCTGAGATAGTTCTAGTTCCATTAGCAAGATACCATATGAGAATTCTTCATTAGACCCTAGCAACTCAGTAGTCTGTTCTGCACCAACCTTTTCCCACTCAGATCGGAATACCTTGGGCATGCAAAAAGTACCTTTTGTGGTAGATTTGATCAGATTAGATATTACAAGGCCATCCCTTCATTCTCCCTCAGCCCAAAGCCATAATGACTGCAGATACTTCCCAAATTGGGTGGGGGGTGGTACTTGTGAAAGACAGTCAAAGGCATCTGGTCCCCCTAAGAGGTCAACGCACATATGAAAGTCCTGGAAATGAGAGCAATACTCCTAGCATTGTGTAGCCTTTCAAGACTTTCTCCCTTCCAGGACTGTTGCGATTCAGATGGACAGCATTTCAGTGGTATGGTACATCAACAAACAAGGAGAAACCAGATCTTACCCCTTCTGTCAAGCAGCTGTCAGAGTATGGCAATTGGCGATCTCTTCCATTCGAATTCTGATAGCAATGCACATTCCTGGGATATCCAACGTTTTAGCAGACAAGTTGAGCAGATCCATTTTATTGCCTCACAAGTGGTCTCTCAACATTTTCCGCCAATGGGGTCAACCTTGCTGCGACCTATTTGCATCCCTCCTCAACAGCAAGTCCAACAGGTTCTTTGCCCTGATGCTCCCACCAGTGGAATCAGCGAGAGACACTGTCCTGCACATTTGCCCCCCCCCCCGGCCTCCTTTATCCTTAGCCCCCAACTCCTCTAATCCCCAAATTTCTCCAGAAAGCATCTTGAATAAAGAGCACAGTCATCCTCGTTCCACCTTATTGGCCTTGTTAGATTTGGTTCCACTTTCTTTGGCCTCATCTAGTTCACCCACTGTGGATTCTGGATCCAACTCCAGACCTCCTGTCTCATCCAATGGGTGTGATTCATCCAGAAATTTCAGGCCTAAAGTTGACCACATGGTTTCTCCACTTCCATTAATAGCCAGACAAACAAGAATCTCCTACCTTGTATGTCACATTCTTTTGTCTTCCCATAAAGCTTCCACTTGGAGAATTTATAAAAGCAATTGGAAAAGATTTGTTTTTGGGTACAACAAAGAGACATTGACCCTTTTTCAGTGCCATTACCAAAAGTTTTTTTTTTAAAACAATTTTATTAATTTTAAATAGAACTTTATAAACAATCACAAAAATTTTACAGAAAATTGTAATTTCAAAAGTTGTAACATATAAAATTCAAATAATCTTATACAAGAACTAAGAAAAAAAAAGAACACAACAAAAAAAAAATTTATAACTATAGTATTTACAATGACATCCATTATTATTCACAGAAAATGTGGTATTTTAACCATTTTGAATGTGAATCTCAGATGAAAAAGAAAATAAAATTGAAATTTTCCATTGTAATTGTTATATATTTTATTTTTTAACACTATATGGTATAGTTGTATTAAAAAGCACCAGTGACTTAAGTGTGAAATTATCTGTAAATAGTGCCTGAAAAAGTTCATTAACACTTCCCCAAAATGCAGTTATAGCAGGACAATCATAGAACATATAAGCCCAATCTATGTTTATATCAGATTTACATTTGTTACATATGTCCTGTTTCTTGTTGATTTTATTCATTTGTGGCCCTAGATGTCCACATCCCACCCCCATCCCCCATTAAGGAAATCACTGTAAAAAAACTTCTCCAAAGCCAACTTTGTGATTCTTAAGGCAGAAGTGGCCAACTTCACGACACCCATACAGATGGACAATACAGTTACCACTGCTGAATCCTATATAAACGCACTCTATAAGCACCTACACGGATGCATGGATCGTGCTATCACTAATAGAACCAAGACGCAGTCCTCTTGGATGCATGGATCGTGCTATCACTAATAGAACCAAGACGCAGTCCTCTTAAAAAAAAGGAAACCAGTCTGGTGGTCCCCAGCTATAAACAAACCCTACAACAGAAGGAAGGAACTGTTACAAAAGAGAGTAAAATCCCACGAGTGGAGGGGCTCCCTGGTCAACCTCAGCAAGAAGCTGAGATCCCTCATAAAATCCTCCAAAGCGAACTATGAAAACAAGATTGCCACTGACTCAAAGGACAACCACAAAGCATTCTACAGCTATGTCAAGAATCTCAGTGGCAACACCCATACCTGCTCTGAGTTACAGCACAATGGCACAAAAATCACGGAACCAACTGATATCGCCAACATCCTGGCTGATAGGTTCAGTGCCAACTTTACCCCCCCACACACACCTCCTAAAGGGCCCATATCCATATCGGAAGAATGCAGTGCACCTGCAATCACAACTGAACAGGTGAAAACTGCACTATCAAAAGCCAAGAACACAGCATCCATGGGACCGGACAATATCCCTGGCTGCGTTCTACATGAACTTCAGAATGAACTAGCCCCCCACCTAAGCACCATGAACTTCAGAATGAACTAGCCCCCCACCTAAGCACCATGTTCAGTCATAGCCTCATGACAGGCTTTGTACCCACTGAATGGCGCACGGCAACATTTGTACCACTCCACAAAGGGGGAGCCACCACGGACCCTGGGAACTATTGCCCTATTAGCCTGACAAGCCTGGTCTGCAATGCCATGGAATGTATCATCATGGAACTCATAAACAAAGATATTAATAACCTCCAAACTCTGGATCCTACCCAGTTTGGGTTTTTGAAGGGCAGATCATGTCTCCTGAACCTGGTCGACTTCTTTCAAACAGTCACCAAAGCTGTGGACGAGGGTAAGGCAGTTCACACAGCCTATCTTGACCTGGCCAAGGCTTTCGACACCATCCCCCATTCTGGTATCATAGATAAATTCACCAAATTGGGTATAAATCCGTATGTCACAAAATGGGTTGCCAACTGGCTCACTGACAGAACCCACACTGTAAAAATTGTGGACTTCAAATCTGACTTCAAATTTGTGACAAGTGGAGTACCACAGAGTTCAGTCTTGGGTGCCCTCCTGTTTGGGATCTACTTCTCTGAGCTGCAGGCTAACACAGAGGGCTTCTGGCTGACGAAGTTCCCAGATGACTGCAAATTGGGTGCCATAGTAGAGTCCCCAAACGATGTGGATATCCTGCAAATGGGCCTCACTGAGACTGATGCCTGGTGACTGAGCCATGGCCTCAAGCTCAACGCCAAAAAGTGCATTGCCATCCCCTTTGGTAAAAACTCTGTACCCATAAACTACCACATAGGCGGTAGCCCACTTAATAAGAGACCTCAGGACTCTAGAGGACAGTAGCCTCTCCTTTGATAATCACATTGCCATAGTAGTCAGGAAATTCTTCTACGTGGCACACCTCATCATGAAAGGGTTCTCATCCAGGAAAAAAGAGGTCATTGTCACCCTGTACTCGGCTCTCATCAGACCCATTATAAAGTACAACGCCCCTTTTGGAATGTACCTTACAAGACTTCTGCAACAGCTGGAAAGGCCACAAAACACCTCACAAAATGGACTATGGGACTCAAACATTTGCCCTACGCTGACCGCCGCAAAGAACTCTGACTGTACTCCGTAGCATATCGCCTACTCCGAGGTGATCTCTGCCTAACATACAAAGCTATGTCAAACCAAGAACTGTTGGACATGCTACACCTAAAGAAATCCCAATCCCTCAGAGCCACACGCCCTAGAGACCTAAATCTCATCACCGCAATTAACAGAACATGCTGGAGGGATAGATTCCTGTCCCAGAGATTTCCCAACCTCTGGAACAAGCTGCCTATCTATGTCAAGCAGAGTTCTTGAGTAAATGCAATAGGGAATGTTAAAAAAAACATTCTTTATAACTGAGGTGTTTATATATAAAATTTCTAAAATTTGTTAGAACATTATATATGTAGCTGGTTGAGTGTTTGAGTGTTATATGCGTAATAAAATAATCTTTTAGTATCCATAACATTGGATTGCTTATGATTTCTAGCATATAGGTTAGAGGTTTCATTATTAATTGCATTGTTGTTGCTTCCCAGTATACCTTCCATTTAGCCATATATGAGGTGTCAAGTTCTTGAGTTGTTGGCTGCAATTTTAATGAGGGGGCAAACTCCTCAACTGTTAAAGTTCAGCTAGCTGTCATTTCTAATTTGCACATAGAAGAAAGTGATTTTCCTTAGCTTCTTCAAACTTTGTAAAGCCTTTATGAGGGAAATGTTTCTTCTTAGACCCCCTTTTTAAGATCCAACTCCACCATGGAATTTTAATTTAGTGTTACAAGCTTTAATTCTGTCTCCATTTGAACCATCAGCAAAGTGTGAACTAAAATTTTTAACCTAGGAAACAATTGTTTTAGTAGCTGTAACCTCTGCTTGAAGAGTGTCTGAATATCAAGCTCATCTTCTAAGCCTCCTTATTTAATTTACCATAAAGATAGGGCAGCATTGTGTACAAACCCAACCTTCCTTCCTAAGGTGGTGTCAGAATCCTACATCAGTCAGTCTATTAATTTTCGAGTTTTCTTTCCAAATTTCATGAACAAAGGAGAATACTTGTAAATTTGTTGGACGTTCTCAGACCGTTACATTTCTATTTACATAGAATAAAAAGTTGAGAAGAACAGATCAATTATTTGTCTCTTTTGCGGAATCAAAATTGGGCAAACCATTTACCAAAGTAACTCTAGCCAAGTGGTTAATAGATTGCATTTCCTTTGTCTACAACAAGTTAGGTTTGTCCTTATCGAAACCTTTAAGAGCCCATTCAACCTGGTCCATTACAACTTTGTCAGTATTTTTATCCAGGTCTTCCATAGATGATATCTGTGTGGCTGCAACTTCAGCTAATCCTCATACCTTTATTACTCATTTTAAATTGGATCCTTCGTACTCAGGAATATCCTTCCTTAGAGCCCTCCCAGGATTCAAGTTGCTGGGGACTTTGTCCACTTGTTCAGGAATGAATGAAAATTGACAAATCAGATAAAGAAGTTATGTACTCACCATAATGTTCCATCTGTGTTGTCCATTTTCATTCTTCCTCAACTCCATGCCTTCCAGTCCCCTACCTTTTGATTTTTGACTTCTGGAAGAATGAGAAGATAATAAAGGAACCAATGTTCCTGCTTTTGAGCTCCAGGTATTGGTTCTCATTTTATATTTGTTTCTAATTTTCTGTGAAGCTAAAAGTCCAGTAAATAAGATCTGACGTATGGTAGAGGACTATAGCATTATAAGTAAGGGAGGAGCTCAAGAGTTTCCAGTATCCACGAGCTGTAAAAAAAGTGGCCAAGTTAGATCCGAGGGTAAGATTCAATCCCGCTTGTTGAGGAAGAGTGAAAATGGACAACACAGATGGAGCATTACGGTAAGTACATAAGTTCTTTTTCTTTAAACGTGGATAGAGCAAAATATGAGAAAAGTCGGGTATGTTCTTTAAAACTGTAAAAACAGAAACATACTGATTTTCTTCATATTTTTTGTGCTGCCCTTTGTAAAATTTTGGATTTTTTTAAGGAGTTAAAAAACAAATGGAGGGAAGATGCTCATTTTCCATCGCTTCTCTCGCACTGCACTGATGTACTGTCCAGGCATGGGAATGCAATTCTTATATGCAATCACAGTACATCGTCATACAGAAGACAACGTGGAAGAAGACTAAAATGCCCTCATGCATAGATGTTATTTAAGAAAAGTATGCAATTTATTTCATAAATGATGTCATTGTATAATAGCAGTAACCGACTTCTGGATGTGGGTATCACAGGATTTACCCATGGTTGGCTTTGTTTAATCACTCTGGTTTTGTCCTCATGATCAAACCACACCAACTCTGGGTAAATCCTGTGATACCAACACCCGGACATAGGTTATTGCTAAATGATGTGATGTATTGGAATTCCAGATATAAAAAAGCTTGAAATTGTTGACTTAAAACTGTGGACCACTGTCTGCATTGAATATGTCAAGAATGCCATGTTGGAAAAAATTACTTCAGCAGTTTATAACAGCTGGTGAAGAGATTTATTTTCGCTTAGAAAATAGGTTTAACCTTAACAGGTACCCTATTGGAGAACAAAAGGTATTTAATGTATAAGTTAAGCCCAGTAAAAACAAAAAGTCCATTGCTTCACAGTAGCATACCATAGTGCTGTGAAGCAATGATGAAAAAAAAAAGAAAATGACAAAATGACAGACATCTTACATACTCTCGTGTAAGCATGAAAAATACTACAAATAAATTAATAAATTAAAAAATAATGATAATTGAATTACAGTAATGTAAGTAAGTGCAGCAGTAGTTACAAGGACATACCATTTCTCCTCCCATCTCTTATAAATATGCACTTGGCAAGCATGTGTGTGTGTGTGTGTGTGGGGGGGGGGGGGGTCTGACCAAAAAAAAAAACTGCAGTAGCAGTTACAATGACCATACTTCCCAACTTCTTTTCTAAAGAATTCAGGACTGAGACAAAAATAATTGGAGAATAAAGATTGAAAAATCAAAGACAATTTTTATACATTATTCCATTTCACTTAAGAAGTTAATAGAAAACTGATTTTGCATCAGCCTGCATTTTTTGAACAATAAGAAGAATGAAACTGTGGCATTAATGACTGATTATAATCTTCAGTGATATACCAGTAAATCAAAAAGTTAAAGATGAGCAGGGGAAAAATATGAGGCAAAATCAAGGACATATGAAATGTATGACTGTGTGTGTGTGTGTGTGTGTGTGTGTGTGTGTGTGTGTGTGTGTGTGTGTGTGTGTGTGTAAGAGCACGAGAGAGTGAAAGATAGGGAGTGGGGGAGGTTATGTTGCTTTGCATTTTATTTGTGTGTGTGCATTTATCCAAGTTTCTGTATGAGTAACGCTGTCTCTGATTCTACATTTGTATGTTTCACTTTGTGTGTGTGTGTGCGCGCGCGCGAGAGAGTGTTTGTAAACATTATTAAAAACTTGTATAACTTATATTTTGGATGTAAAATACTTCCTCTGACAATTGCATATTCTACAGCAACTCTGAAAATATTAGGCAGAGGTGCTGTTTTGCAAAAAATATAAAAACAACAGTGTATATACTAACAACAAAGCACTTTATCAGCCCATTTTCTAAACACAATAATGCCCTCTAGGGTGAGTGTTACTGGGAAATAATTAATTTTCCAGTACCGAGGAGGCCCCTGGGTGGTCCATTATTTCACTGTAAAACCCACTCTACAGTTGCATTAGGGGTCCAAATTCAGTAAGTAAAGGAGAGTGTTGTGGTCTGAATGGAGAGATGATAAGTCAGCAAGTAAAGGAGAGTATTATTGCTGAAACTGAATTCTTCCTCAAGTCTTGGTGAGTGCCTTCATGAGGTGGACCCTCTTTTTTTTCACAAAAGCTCGCCAAGACGACACTGATATATAAACTATGTATTATATAGCATATATCATGGACAGAAGTGGACAGAAGTAGGTTAAAATTTAAAACAGCTAGGTGCACAAGACTCAGGATTTAAAAAATTATCCAGTCCTGGTAGGCACTCTGGTGCCAGGACTGGAAAAGGTGACCGTGTAGACTCCTCAAAATGTGGAAACATTCCTACAATGGGGCCAGGTCAGGCCCAGGGGGAGGATGCCCCCCCCCCCCCCCGTTGTAGAGGGAAGTAATAGTCCACAAAACTCACAAAGACTGATAGGCCAAATAAGAGCCACAAAGACGATAAAGTTTACTTTTGAGGATAAGAAAGAGAGTATGTATTGTTACTATTATGCAGAAAGCCCAGAATTTACATACACAAGATATACAAAACGATTAAGAGAGAAATTAGAGGAAAGAAAAATACTTCCAAAGGAAAAACTGTCAGAAGCCTCAAATGGAAATTTGTGTTCATTAATACAACAGATTTGTAAAAAAAACAGTATATAGGTCAAGAAACAAAACCCAGAGATATTTGAAAAGTATAAAAAAGAAATACGGACATGGGAAGGAAAGAGAGATTTGATATGGTGCAATATTTATGCAAAGGAAAAAGCCAAATTAATCAATATAAAGAAGGCAGCCCCAAAGATATTCGAAGAGAAATACAGACAAAGGCATCCGGAAATGGAAAATTTCTCAATAAAAAAAATAATTTCACAAAGATGAAACGTAAAAAAGAAGATTAGTAAAGTAGTAGTTAAAAAAATAGAAGTTGAAGTTATGGAGTGCCTACAAAGTGAAGGATTTGGTGTAGAGAGTCTAACACAGGTTATATCACAGCATGATGCAGTAAGTCCCCAAAGTAAGGAGAAGCAGGAAGATCAGGGGACGTCTGAAGAAGAAATGTGGACATGGGAAGGGAAAAGAGATTTAATATGGTGTAATATTTATGCAAAGGAGAAAGCAAAACTAACTAATACAAAAAGAGCAACACCAAAGATATTCGAAGAGAAATGCAGGTAAAGGAATCCAGACATGGAAAACTTTACAATACAAAAAATAAGACAAAGAGGAAAAGTAGAAAAGGAAATTAGCAATAGAGAAGTTGAATAAATAGAAACTGAGGTTATGAAGTACCTACAAAGTTAAGGATTCAGTGTAGAAAATCTAATTCAGAAAGTACCACAACAGGATAGAGCAATGGATATCCAAATTAAGAGGAAAACAATGGAACACGAAGCAATTGGTCAGGTGCCATATGATGATGTTTTGAAGCCTTCCACAGAAAACCACTTACAGCTAGACAACAGAAACTGTGAAAACTCTGATGCAGTCAATGTTCAGGAGTGATAGGGCCAGTGAGTTCCCATATGACAGAGCAACAGATGGCATAAGATGAAAATTGAAGAGAATCTGCCACAGGAAGATGCTATAGAATACCCACAGGAAATGGAAAACAAGGCTAAGAGAACAGTTGCTTGATTTAATAGACATAGATATACTAAAATCAATGAAAGAAATAGACTGCAGAAGGTCAATAAAACCCAAAAAGTCAGAAGTCTGATAAAACAAATGAACACAGTAATTAGGACTGTCCATAGAGAGCCATGTGGTATAACAGAAAGAAACGGCATATATTGCTGTATATTTAAATTAATAACTGATAAAGTTCTACCACAGGAACACAGGGTATTGAGGGAAAGGAAGGGGAGAAATCGAATACCATCATGGAAATGTCAAATAGAGAAAACTGTAAAGGAATTAAGACAAGAAGTGTCACTGTTAAAAGACTATGGAAGAGGGAGTAGATCAACAAAAATACTAAGAAGGATAGATGTGATAAAAGTAATGCGCAGTATTAGAACAGACTAGGATCTATCATGCACTGTCGCAAATAAATTAAAATTTTCAGCACAGGTAGAAAAACTTATAAGAAACAAAGTTAAATATAAAGGAAAAGTACAAAATAAACAATTTATTGATTGACCCAAAAAGGATAAGAAAGAAAGTATGTATTGTTACTGTTATGCAGAAAGCCCAGAATTTACAGACACAAGATATACAAAAGGATTAAGAGAGAAATTATAGGAAAGAAAAATACTTCCAAAGGAAAAACTATCAGAAGTTTAAAGGTATAGGCCATGGTTATAATTTGACTCGTAGAAAACAACAAAGTGTAAAGACTTCTCATCTTCTCTTTGTTGATGATTTAAAACTGTATAGCTCATCAGATGAGGAACTGAAAGCACAACCGCAGGTTGGGAAACAAGGTAAAAGGAATTAAAAGACCACCAAAAAAAGAAGAAATAGATACATTTTGGAGAAGTATCTATGAAGATCCTGTGGAACATGATAAAACTGCTAAATGGATAAAAGAGGTAAAAGAAAGAATAAGAAATTTAAAGGTATAAGATATGAAATGGGATGAAGTAACAGCCAGAGAGATATTGAAACAAAGTTAAGAAAAGCCTCTAATTGGAAAACCCCAGGCCCAGATGCAGTACCTAACTTCTGGTTAAAAGTATTAACATCTTTGCACGAAGGTTTAGCCATGAGTAAGAACTGTTTTTATGGGCACTCCGAACAGATACCAACCTGGCTAATAGGAAAAACAATGTTCCTGCTTAAGAATGAATCTGCAAGTTACCCTAAAAATTATAGACCAAACACTTGCCTTCTGACGATGTATAAACTGTACATGGGAATTGATGCAGACAGAGTTTATAATCATTTAGAAGAAAACGCAATTATGGCAGTAGAACAAAAGTGCAATAAATGAAAGTCGTATGGAACAAAGGATCATTTGTTGTTAAAAAAAATCATAGTAGAGAACTGTAAAAAGGAGAAGAATCTAAGCATTTGATAGTATCCCACATTCATGGATAAAGGAGTGCTTAAAAATGTATACACCCTACACTGATTGACTACATTACAGAGACCATGAAACAGTGGCAGACCACTTTGCAGTTAAGCCATTATGTTGTTTGTCTTTCAGCTTTTCCCGGTAAGGGGTCGCCACAGCGGAACTCCGGTCTGCTAATGATTGGCAGTAGATTTTTACGAAACGCCAAGGTGCCAGCTCGACGCCCAACCTTCAATGAAGGCACGCCCATTTATGCATGCATGTCTTTCAAACGCTACCCAGCCGCGGGGAGGACATGCAGACTCCACACAGAAGGCACTCCCAAGCCAAGCATCGAACGGGAGAACCTCTTGCTGTGAGGTAACAACGTTACCGCCGTACCACCGCAGCAGTTAAGCCATTATAAAGGACAACTTTTTATCCCAGGGGTAAAAATTCAAAAAGGTATATTTCAGGGTGCCTCTTTGTCACCGCTGCTATTCTGCCTTGCCTTAACCCATTAAACTGTCTACTTAACAGCTTAGGCCATGGTTATAATTTGGCTCAAAGAAAACAACAAAATGTAAAGACTTCTCATCTTCTCTTTGTTGATGTTTTAAAACTGTATAGCTCATCAGATGAGGAACTGAAAGCACAACTGCAGGTTGTCAAAATTTTTTCAGGTGATATAAGAATATCATTTGGTCTTGATAAATGTGCAAAAGCAACCTTTAAAGCAGGAAAAGTGCAACACCAGGAAAAAATCAGTTTGAGACAAGAATGTGATATAAAAGTTGTGATTGTATAAATATTTGGGAACTGATGAAGGATCAACAATAAAACATGAACAAGTGCAACTAAAACTTAGTAAGGAATACTTTAGAAGACTTAAATTAATCCTAAAAACAGCGTTGACATCTAGGAACAAAATCCAAGCTATAAACCAAGTTGCTCTTACTATCCTAATTTACAGTTTTGTAGTAACTGACTGGCCCCAAAACATGTTGGATAGATTAGATAGGAAAACAGGAAAGATGCTTCATTCTCACCAAATGATTTATAAAAAATCAGTGCATACCAAGGTTATATATTCCTCGTTCTGAAGGAGGGATGGGCCTCCTTGAAATTGATTACATGTATATATCTGCAATTGTGGGATTCCACACATATCTGCTGACCTCACAAGACCAAAATGTAGTGAAAGTTTTGAAATATGAGGAGAATAAATCTAAGATGACTTCTCTGCTTAATCTAGCAGAAGCATATTGGCATCAAGCAGGAATGGAAATCAAACCAGTAGATAAAAATCAGGCAACAACTGAATGTGCCAAAAAGCAAAATAAAGAATATAAGGTGAAGGACCAGATGAGAAGGCAAGAAATGTATAAAATGCATAAAATATAGTTGCAAGTATAGAAAACTGAACAAATGCAGGAATGGTTAAGGAGAGGTGAATTCAAACCAAGTGATGAAAAGTTAATATTAGAGGCCCAAGAAAGTGGGCTGCATACACGTTGGTTTACAAAGTCCATTGAAGATGTGGGAGAAACAGACAAATGTAGGTTTTGTAAAACCAAATTGAAAACAGTCATACACCTCGTTGCTGGTTGCGACATACTAATGGCAGAAGGACTGTATTCTGAAAGGCATAATAATGTGGCAAGACTGTTGCACTGGGGATTGTGCAAACGATATGGTATGGAAGTGGCTGAAAAACACTGGAAAAATGAGCTACAAAGCATCATAGAAAATAATGAAGTCTACATCACGTGGGATCATCCATTATCAACAGTCCAAAAGATAGATGCTAGAAAACTGGATGTAGTGGTCCAAGAAAAGAAGCCAAAAGTAGCATTGATTATTGAAATCACTACACCCAATGACTACAGTGTGTTGCGTACAGAGAGACACAAAGTCATAAAATGTCAGGATTTGCAGGCAGAAACGAGAGCAATGTGGAAGAAAGATACCCAGATAGTTCCAGTAGTAGTAGGAGCAACGGGTCTTCTAAAAAAGAATCTGCAATCATATTTAGATATGCTACCAATACATGTAACTCCGTACGAATTGCAGAAGGAATGATTGCTGGGCACATTGCGGGTGCTGCTAAGAGCACTTCTGGCTGACATCAAACAATACTAATTTCATGAACTTTAATCGTACTTTGACTTAGGAATGGGGTACATTCCCATCATGGTAATAGAAACCCAAACGATTTAGAGAAGTTAAAAAAAGGGCATTATTACTTACTTAATGACCACTGAGTTAAGGGTGGCACAATGGCATTGTAGGTAATGTTGTCACTTCACAGCAAGAGGTTCTCTGTTTTGATTCTCAAGAGTGGTATAGCCTCCGTGTGGAGTTTGCATGTCCTGTCTATGTTCATGTGGGGTTTCCTCCAGGTGCTCTGATTTCTTTCCACATTCCAAAGCCTTGAGATAAGTAGATTGGACAGTCTGAATTGGTCATAGGTGTGAATGCATGTGCATGTTTGGTGGTGTGGAAGAACAACCGTGAGAGTACTAGCTACCTGGCATTGTAATGTTGATGTGACACCTAGACCCTATTTCCAAAATTGGGAAAATAGAGACTGTGGATAGATTACCTCTGGGTTCTCAGAACACTGCTGAAAACATACTGACTGTCCTTGAAATAAATATCTAGCACCTTTACTCCATTTTTGTTATGTGTGTTACAAGTAGACATTACCATCACTTCAGTCTCTTTGGACATTCCCAATGTAGCAGTAACTAAAAAAGCCTACCAGAAAACCTAGCCACGCTAGAGTTTTCACAGTGTGATGCCTTAAACCTCTTGAAATAAAGGCCCATGGGGTATATGCAGATGGCCTATTAAGAACATCACATGTTTCAGCTATATGGCTTCCGAATGTCCATGATTTTTGCTTTTTCCTTTTTAAGTGTTTATGGGCAGATTCAGGCCAGCAAAGCCAAATGCTGCTAGCTGTGAATATGCATGTTCCGGCCTTCTTATGACCTCATCAGAACAGCATAAGCAGATTGTTTTGCTATACTCTAGAAACACAAGGTCTTTAAACCCAGCTGATCTCCATAACCCTTAGGGTCTCTGCAAACTATCCCAACTAACAAACAAAACAAAAAAAGACCTTTTGTTGAAAATCCTCAAATGTTCTTGCTGCATGTCCATTCCATCAGCTGTACAAAAGGACCCCTCCTCATTTTTGATAATTCTAACTTCGGAAGTTGTTCAAGTCATCTAAGAGAGACAAGTTTCTCTGTGGTAGGCAGATTCCTTGTGAAGATAAGCAAAACCAGAGTCTTTTCTCCTAGGACCACATCAGAATGTTAAGGACTGCTCTGTTTGGTTGATTTTCATTCTGAAAACATCCAGAAGTAATCTCTCTTCCTTAAGAATTTAGTTAGAGAATAAATGATTGCAGGCTGTAGCGCAAGACACTATGTCATCAGAGGATCTTTCCTCAGATACAAGTTCACAGCCAAAAAAGAAAACTTAGAGTTGAAAGAAGACATTGTTATAGCCACTTTTACCAAGTCAGAGTTGGGCAACTCTTTTGAGGCTCTTGATAAGCCCACAGACTATCCGATCTTTGAGCATGTTCGCTCTGTCATGACCCAGTTGGAGGCTGATACGAATCAGCCTTTCTGGCATGTCTCCTCTGACTAGTCAGATGGTCATTGAGGCTGTGAAGGGAGAACCCAGGTTTGTGGTCTCTGACAGACCACATGGTGTTCCTTGAATACTAGTACAAGAAGGCAGTTCTGGTTCTTTGATGAAGGTACGTCCGGAGTCAGGCCCTTCACATATGGTTTCTTTAGAAGCAAGCAACCAAAAAAAAAGGGTAATTTTGTTTAGCTCCTGCTACACTTGTAATGAGAGATCCTGAGCAGGAATGGCAGCATTTTTCTCAGGGGCTTTTTTTTGCCTCTGCACCTCTAAAGACAAAGGAGGATACTTCCTCTGAGGAAGATTTTTCCTAACCTTGGATTATTCCTTTCAGGGTATGAATCTGAACCTGAGGTTGCTTTATCATCTAATTCTCCTGAAGAAGAATCTCTTTTGGAGAGACAGTCCAAAAATAATGTAGTGTTGTAGGAAAACCACTGTCTGAATCTCAAAATACAGGCTATAACAAAACGAAATTCCCAAGCCTTCTGCTTTTTCTCCTGTATTAGAAGCCTTGGAAAGCACATTTTTTCAGCTACTGTAGCTCCAGAGTCTAAACCACCTGCACCAAAAAAAAAAAAAAAAAAGGACAGATATTATAAAGCCGCCTGATAACCACACGTACCTTTACAAAAATTCCTCATTTCTACAGACTCAGAAAAAACATCTAAACTTTTTCAATCCACCAGTGCCTTATGTAATGATAAAGATGATAAAGCAGTGAACAGGTAGGGAAAGAAACTTTATATCTAAGCCACTTCATATTTCTGTGCTGTTAAGTACTAGACATGTGCAGTGAGGTACCTGCTATCCATTTTTGCCAACATGACCAAATTTATTCGTAATCTGCCCTTCGATATATGAGAGCTTAGGCCTCTTGGGGTGCACATCATTCTGTTAAGTCTGCTTATGATGTGTCAGATGCTTCATCCAGAGCTACTACCACTGGACTTGTTAGAATGTTTTCCTGATTGAGTCCAGTCACTCCAGAGAATGTCAAAGTCAAAACTTTTAGAGTCTTCTTTTTGATTAAAGACCACCTTTTTGGTCCCTCTTTTGCTGAGACTGGAAGAAAGGGGTAAATTATGCAGGAGTATGAGCACTTTTTTCTTTCCCCTGTTCCAAAATTCCAAAGAAATTACCCCTCCAAACCAGGTCCTTTCTATCACAAAAAAAAACTACTCAGCAGGAAGACCGAAATTCCAAAAAGAAGTGACATGACAAGCCAAGATCGGATTTTAAAGTTAAAGGACTTTTTGCAGTTAAACCTTCCAGCTTTGACTAATTCCACTTCTCACTCCTATGCATACCTCCCTGAAAATACTTCACTACAGATTCCCAACAAACTGTCCTCTCAGATTTCCCCTCTGGAGAAATATCACAAGTCTTTAGGTTTTGCAAATCATTAAAAAGGGTGCATACACCAATGGAATTCTCTTCAAATTCAGGATACAATTCCACAGTTGCCAACAAACCAACAACATCTAATTTATCCTATCATTACTGACCTTCTGCAGCAGGGAGTAATAATACCTGTTCCTCCTCATCAAAAGGGAAAGGAGTTCTACTCCAATTTTTTCCTAGTCCAAAGGAAGGAAGATACTTGAAGAGCAATTAAGGATAACTACATGACAAGTTGTGAATAACTCTACAATGAGCACCTTTTTGAACATTACAACATTTAAAGGACTCTCTGCAGATAAAGATGGTGATACTCCAAAATCTTTTTCGTTTCATTTTCTATAAGTTTTTCTGGTTACCTTGAATCTCAAGGATACATACCTACATATTCCTATTCATCTACAGCGCAAGAAGTTTTTAAGATTCTGTGCCTTGGGATTACACTTTTACTACTTTTCCATTTGGCCTTTCCACTGTTCTGAGTGTGTTCACAAAGTGTATATCCGCTGTCATAACATACTGCAGACTTTAGGATTTCACCATATATCTTTATCTGTAAAACTTTTTAATTCAAGCCATGTCTCTTCAGAAAAATTTCTGAGACTTGCAGTTCGCTGTCAGTCTGTTCCAGAAGCTAGGTTTTGATCTGAACTTCAACAAGTTCAATCTTCTCTCTCATTGTCTGGTGTTCCTAAGCTGCTATCTCTACACATCCCTAACGATGGCCTTTCTTTCTTTAGACAAGATTCATTTCTTAACAGATTACTTTCTACCCTTGACAGATTGTTCCTTGACCTCAACAAGAGATATTTGGGTATGTAGACAAAAGAGGACAGAAGAGAGCACATAAACATAAAAGAAATTAAAGCATTGAGCATTGCTCTCCAATCTATCCACCACCTTTGGCCTCCAGGAACACTTCAGGTTTTGAAGGGCAATACCACTGCCATGTGAAACATCAGCAAACAAGGGGTACACAATCTTACCTCCTCTGCAAATCGGCAGTGATTGCTTAGAACATTGTTACTCATTGCAGTAATTTCCTCCAAGATGTTTACATTCCATTAGAAGGAACAGCTTGTCAAATTACCAGAGCAGATCAAGGGCAGACCCTCACAAGTGGATTTTGAACATAGAGGTTTTCCTACAGATTGTCCACCAGTGGGGTACCCCAGAGATAAATCTTTTTGCCTCCAGGTTGAACTGTCAACTCAGAATGTTTTACTTCAGGACTCCTTGCAAGGAAGCCTGGAGAACATATACCATCTTCTTCCCATGTAAAGGGAAATTTCTGTATGCTTCCTCCATTTCCTCGTATTCAGAAAATTTTTCTAAAGATTCAGAAAGACAGTCCCAAAATACACCTGGTGACCCTCCTTTTGGCTCAGATTAGTTCTCCCATCTCTCCCACTTTCCCAGGGGCAGTCACCACATGTCTTCCACAGGGTGGAAATACTCACATAGCACATAGGTCCTTAATTCGTCCAAATCTGAAAAATCTCAATCCCTTTGTATGGATGATGGACTTTTTATTCCTTTTAGGCACCTTTATTCAGAAGACATACTACAGGTAGTAAAGAAGGCTGCAAAACCTGCAACTAGCTAATATTATTTTTCAAAATGGAAAGGTTTTCTGTTTGGTGCCAGAAAAGAGGATCCCTATTGAGTAGGATTCCTTTTATTCTCAAATATCTGTGGAGATGCTCAGTTCTGGCTTAGCATATAACTTTTTTAAGCTACATTTGTCAGCCATTTCAGTGTGTTTACCTTTAGCTCCACCTCCTTCTTTACACTTTGATGTCAAGCATTTCTTAAAGATGTTCTCCACATAACCCTCTGGAATTGCATTTTTGTGAAACTCACTGTACCAGCTTTTGCTGTTTTCTTAAAATACTGCGTATGGAAAGCCATTCTTGTAGCATTCACCTCTGCTAAAATAAACTTGAGGGATATAGCTAAGGAGGCTACTGATGACTTCTGTAGAGAAACTAGAGGGAGAAGCGATACAAGAGTTGATAGTCCCAAAAACATACTGTAAGACATTTCTGGCCATAGCCCAAGATATTCCTTTCTCAGAATGTTTGGGCATAAAATATTCAAAAAAAATATTATGAAAAACCTTTATTGATCTGGCTTTGCAAAATATGTACAAGGGTACTGCAGAATGTGTGAGCACTAACAGAAGGTTGGTAAGGAAGGAAATAAAACCAAAGTTGATTTTTTGCCTTTGCCAGTTATCTGTTGACCATTTCGGAATATAGCTTTGGATAGTGAAGGGCTTATTACATGTAACTATTTCAGCGAGTAGCTGTGAATATTGTGAGGCTCAACAAGTGTAAAAGCTGTATCTTAGTGATGATGAAGTATGCTGTTACATACCCTGTTGAGGTAGATTCGCCTTCCATAGAGGCAAAAAAGTTGACAAATATTCTGCTGGAGATTTCCAACAGGGATTATTTCCCCAGGTGATACTAATATTTAGAGGGGATAACTTTGTCATATCTGATGGCTTGGTTGTGGAAGTGTTGCAGGTTAAAGCAGTTATAAACTACCCTTTACCCTTTGCAAACAAATAGTATGGTGGAGAAGTTCGAATTTTCTCTCAAAACCATGTTAAGAGCATGTGCATACAAGTTCATGTGGGAGTAAAGCAGATATATTCCCTATTTCCTTTTGCATCTGGAGAGCTTCCCCAAGAATTTACAGATTTTTCATCATTCAATTATTGTGTGGTCTAAATGTGAAGAGGTCCCTTGTTTAACTTCATGATAAGTGGAAGGGAGACTGTGATCCCCACAATGAGTGCCTTGTAGAGTAAGACTTAAATCTCAGGACCAGGCTTAAAGAGCTCACAGGGGTAAACAGAAAAACACCTAATGCAGGCACAGTGGTAGATGAAGTTCTCATATGACCGAAGAGCAAGAGCCCAAGAATACACAGTTAAAAACTGTCCCTCACTCTAAACTTCTAACTAGACGTTCCAACCTCCATCTTTCTGGTTCTTCAATAAACTGGTTCTCTAGTTACCTCACTAATAGGCAACGATCCATTCGCTGGAAAACTGTCTTCTCCCCCTTCCTTCTAATTAACACTGGTGTCCCACAAGGATCTATCTCAAGCCCCATCTTGTTCAGTATTTTCACTAACAATCTACATTTGGTATGCAGCCTCTCAACACTCTTACAATATACTGATGATTCGACTCATATTACCACTGCTCATAGCATCCCCGATCTCTTAGATCTAAGTCAGGACATCTTTTCTTCAGTTGAAACACGGCACTCAGATAATCAGCTAGTACTTAATCCTAAAAACAAAAAAATAAACTCCTTTTTTTTCTTTCCTAGAACTTTGTCACATCACAAATCCTCCTTTTCCATCACCTCCCTCAACAGTACCATCATTAAACCCGAACCCCACACCAAACTACTTGGTATCACTATTGACGATGAATTAAAATATAATGTACACATCCAACAATGTATAAAGAAAACACACCAGAAACTAGGTCTACTATATCGCAATTAGAAATTCCTTACACCTTCCTCCAAATTCTCCCTAGCCCAGTCTCTTCTATTACCCTGTCTATTATATGCTGCCCCTACCTAACAAATATTCCAACTACACTACTCTCCAAGCTTGAGCAAACTTACAATAAAATATCTAGATTTGCCACTAATCTCCCTTACAATTCCCACCACTGTAATCGCTGTTAAGCCACTTCAATGGCCCAAATTCTCTAACTAACTTTACACTTCATCAACTACATATTACCCACTCCATTCTGAATGATCCATCTTCCTGCCCCTTCATCTCTAACCTAGTATCTTATTACAGCCCCTGTAGTCACCTTCCCACAACCGACAAACTCCTCCTTGAAGTTTACAAACCTAACAAGAATATTGGAAAGTCCTTTTATAAGTTCTCAGTAGCCCATGCCTGGAATACACTTCCCCTTAACATAAGACAGATCGCCCAAAAACGCCTGTTTTATGGTCCTGTTCATGTCAAACCCCCACATGAGTACTTTATCACTTATTCATCTTATATCACTCCTTTTTTTCTCCTCTTCTCTGTGTCTTATAATTTTACTTCATTCTTCCTGGATTTAAATACATAATAGTTATGTTAACACCCTGTTTCTTTTTGTCAAATACCATGAATGTATCTCATATATTGTACAGTTTTCGTAATTGTTATTTTATTGTTTCTTTCTATTTCAGTATGTAGTGATGTGAACTGTAGCTAATATACCTCATGTTGTGTTCTGTACAATTTTTACACTTCTATTATGTCAACTTCTATAAGAGTGGAAATTATCTGGAGCTTTTTTCCTCAGGTCTCCACTGAAAATGGGTCTCTGGCTCAGTTGGACTAACCCAGTTAACAAATGTCAAATAAAAATAAAATAAATGTAAATAAAATAAAAGAAAGTTGATGGAAGTAATTCCTGTTCAGCAAAATAGTAAGATGTGATAGGACCAATCCATCTTCCTCTACTTATAGGACTTGAGATCAGCAGGCAGCACTTGACACCTAAAACTTTCTCAGGCCACCTAACTCCTCCCATTTTCCTGCAATTCTCTTTGTGGAAGAGCTCCCTATCCAGACCTCCGTTAGCCAGAAGAAGGCAAAATTTAAGAAAAGAACAAAACAAAGAGAGAGGCAAAATGTCCTGTAGCAATTTCCAAACCCTTTCTGTAAGGCAGAATGAGAGAGGGTACATAGAAGAATATGGAGCCGGTCCTACACATCTCTCATTGTGTTAAGTGCATAAATCTCTTATGTGAAAGGACTGACCCATTCTCCTTCACCTGTAGGGCAGAGTCTCAGGCATGGCTTGATAGGTTAATCAATGCAAAGGATTCTGGAAAGACAGCAGCACATGAAGGATTTAGACTGGAGATATCTTGAAAGATAATATCTCCAGAAGGAAATGAACTGGAGATATCGGACAGCTACCTCTGTAAGAGGTTCCCAAAATGTCCTTCTATTCCCATGTTGCAGTATTCAATATATGGGTTTACTCCATTTGCTTTGCAAATGTCTGGCCAGTATACAAAATTTTTCAATCACTGTATGGTGCGTGGGACGTCTGACGTGGCTCAAGGAACGTAGGCCCTAAAAGTGACATCTGCACGCACCAGCCCCCAAAACTTCTCAGTCTCCAGTCTAACGCCAAGTGTTCCTGCCTTCACGGCCATTGGATTCAAGAAACCAGATAAGTGCCCTGTTAGGGAACCTTTCAGTCTTTTTATTTCATTTAATGCTTGTTCAGGTCATCCAGAAAGGGCAAATGTAAGTGTGGCTATCAGATACCTCACAAGGGCGCCCAATGTCAGTGTCTCTGTTTTGTTTGGGACGGTCATGCGATTACAAGGCCTGCTCCATTTGTCAGGTGTTTGTGCCCAAAATATTGCACAGCCATCTACATGCGATTAACCTGTATTTAGAGAATCAAAGGTTAAAACAAATAGCTTTAGGGATGGAGGGCTCTTCCAATGTACGAAGTGAACCACTGAAAAAGAAGGCCAAGACTGTATGGCCTACCACTACAGCTGCGCCTCTTGCATCCTTCCCTCAGCCTGTGACCAACATCGCCTGGTAGAGGAATCGGGCTCCGCCTCTTCGGATACAGGGGTTACCTACACAGAAGCCACACAATCCCGCATGGAGGGCACATCAGTAGAGGCTTTTCCAACCTCAGTTTCCGACACCAGGGGGAAGCAGCACTTTCAGTAGGTCCTTCGGATCCCTCCGGTTCCTTACAGTCTCCAGACTCCAGGCCTTCTTCCCTTCAGACGTCCACTAGGCCTCTTAAAAAGAAGGATAAAAGGAAGCATCTCTCTTCTCCTACTGAAAACATGCCTGACTGGCAAGCTTTCAGCCAAAGTCTGTTTAATGCCTTCATGGCCTTACATCCTACCTCTGCAGGGAATGCTAACAGTCCTCCTCCGGTTTTGAGTCCAAGGCCTCAAACTACAGATCCAACCATGAGGGAAAAGGAAGATCTGTCTGATTCTTCATCTGAAGAATTACTTTTATACACTTCCCAGCTTTCTTCTCCCTTGGGGTATTGCCCCACAGAGGAAGAATCTGTTCACCCTAACTCCCCAGCTGAGGATTTGACTTTTGGGGAAACCATTTCCAAGATGTAAGAGCATTTTACGTGGGAATCCTCTGAAATGACTGAGGTCCAAAAAAGGTATTATGACCCCATTCATATGGATTCCCCAAGCTCGTCTGCTGTTCCTCCTATTCTACCTGCTTACCTGAATGCCTTCTCATCAGCATCCTTAAATCCTGACTCTCAACCACCTCCTCCACGCAGACCTGATAGACTTTATAAAGTCCCTGAGACTGCCAAGAATGTCCTTAAGTGTGCACCAGCAGACCCTGCTACCATCTCCATTTCCACAGGTGGTGGTTGTTGTTTGTCTTTCAGCTTTTCCCGGTTAGGGGTCGCCACAGCGGAACTCCGGTCCGCTAATGATTGGCAGTAGATTTTCATGAACACCGAGGTGCCAGCTCGACATCCAACCTTCAACGAAGGCACCCCCGTTTACACGTCTTTCGAACGCCACCCAACTGTGGGGAGGACATGCAGACTCCACACAGAAGGCACTCCCTGCACGCCAGCTGAGAATCGAACGGGAGAACCTCTTGCTGTGAGGCAACAATGCTACAGCTGCACCACCGCGGCTTAAACTTTTACCCCCCACCACTATCCTCCCTGCTGACAGAGACAACAAAACCATGGAGTGTCTGGGTAAGTAAATTTACACCTCTGTCCTTCAGGGCTACTAACAACCAGACTCACATGGCTAAATATGCCTTGTCACTCCTGGAGAAACCCTCCAGGGAACTATCTGATATAACATATTGTGCTGCGAAAGCTTCACAGCCTTCCCTTCTGGCTCTCACCTCCCAGGTTACCAGGCACTCAATAAAGTGCAGTTACGATGCTGCTGAAGCATTAGCAAGGTCAGCAGCATCAGCAGCTGCCTTAATAATGTATTCTTGGCTATGCCTCCAGCCCTTTCCAGATGATTTTAGGGCAAAGCTGATTGATGCCCCCCTGGACAACACAGCTTTGTTTGGCCCAAAAGTGGCTGATTTGTTTAAGTCACTTCAGCAAAAGGGGAAAGAAATGCAAGATTTGAAACACCTGCTAGTCTCCCCTATTCCAAAGTTTCAAAGGAACTACCCAGCTAAAACACAGTTCATTAGAAAACATTATTGGCTTGCTGCTCCCTCAAGGATTAGAAAACCTACCAGAAAGCAACCACCTCCAACTAGAGCTACACCATCCTCTAGCCAGAGGCCACCCTTTCAATACAGGGCAGGTAGCATCTGACTAGCTGCCAACCTTACAACCCCCTCCTCCTCCCTCTCTCCCTTTGTCAGTACGCCTCTCTCACTGCCTCCCTTTGTGGACATCCATCACCTCAGACAAATGGGTCCTTTCAGTCCTTCAAAATGGGTATTTCATGACCTGGCTTATGCCCCCAAAGCGAAAAGGCATCCCACAGCCTCCAAAACAACACCTACACCTCCTGCAGCCAGTGCTACGAAAACTGCTGCCTCAAAGACACCATTGAACCAGTGCCACTTGCAAAAGGAAGAGGTTTCTACTCCAGGATTTCCTGGTTCCAAGAAAAGACAGTCCTTGGAGACCAATTCTGGATCTCTCATGTCTCAACCCATTCCTAAATATTCCAACCTTCAGGATGTTGAGCTTACCAATCCTTTTTCCCCTTCTGAACCCTCAAGGGTTTATGGCCACCTTAAATATCAAGGATCTCTATCTTCACATCCCTATAAAGCCCACTTTCAGAAAATACCTGAGGTTCTTGATGGGCCCTTCTCACTTTCGATTCTCTGCCTTGCTCTTTGGGCTTTCCACTGCACCCAGGGTTTTCACCAAATGTTTGGCTTCAGTGATTGTCTTCTGCAGGACAAAGGGAATCCAGATATCCCCTTATCTGGATGACCTGCTGATACAGGCAGGCAACAAGAACACCCTCCTGGAACATATACTCCTTGTTGTTTCCCTCCTGCAGTCTCTGGAATTCCAGATAAATTACCCAAACTCCCACCTGGAACCTACTCAAGACATTGTCTTCTTGGGGTGCAGAATTCGGACAGACGTCATGAAAGCCTAGCTTCCCCTCCAAAAGTTGGAAAGCTTGACAGAACACCTTCTTCTGGTCCTTCATTTAACAGAATTGACAGCAAGGCATTACATCAGGCTCCAGGGCTACATGGCAGCCACTATCCCCATGTTACCATTAGCAAGACTTCATATGAGAAAGCTGCAGTGGTACCTTTGGTCAGTCTGGACCCAACACTCTCACTCCTTGGAGTACAGGGTCCCCCTCCTCCCATGCTTTAAACTAGAAATCCAGTAGTGGCTGATACAAGTGACCTTCAATCCAGGTCTTCCCCTCCAACCACCCCTACCCACACAGATGCCTCAGATTTGGACTGAGAAGCAACTCTGGGCCATCAGAAAGTGCAGGGTCTGTGGCCAGAACCACACAAACTAGAACACATCAATATTCAAGAGATGAGGGCAATTCTCCTGGCCCTTCAAGCCTTCCAACCATATCTACAGCAAGGCCCACTAAAGATTTTCACAGACAATACCACAAACATGGAGGGATCAAGTCTTACTTACTTTTCAGACTAGCCCTCCTAGTATCGAAATTGGGCACCTTGCAGGGAGTGACCCTGCAGGCACTCTGCATTCCCTCTACAGAACTCCCAGGCAGACTCTCTCAGCAGAACTATCACAAACAACCACGAATGGATGCTTCACAGGGATGTCTTCCTGGATCTGGTCCACCGGTGGGGTACACCCTAAATAGACCTGTTTGCCTCCTCCATCAACAGGCAAATTCCTAGATTGTGAACCAGGATACCACATCATCAGGCACTAGCAACAGATGCCGTCTCATTCTCTTGGAAGGGGAAGTTTCTTTATGCATCCCCCCCTTCCCACTCATCCAGAAGGTCCGGCTGAAAATCCAGCAGGACAGATCAAAAATCTTGTTGGTGACTCCCTACTGGCCAAGACAGTATTGGTTCTCCCTACTCCAACAACTGTACAAGGGCAATCACCACAAGTTACCCCTCAGAGTGGACCTTATCACACAGCACAAGGGATCCCAAATACACCCACAGTAGCAGTTACTGCACCTCACCCTGTGGTTAATAGGATTCTGATCCCCTTCAGACACCTTTACAATGAGGACGTGCTCACTGTCCTGCAAGAGGCAAGGAAACCGAATACAAGAAAATATTATTTCAAAGTGAAAGAGATTTTTATATGGTGCCACAAAAAAAAACAGTTGGACCCGCTTGTAAGTGAGACTCCTCTAGTTCTGTCTTCCCTGTCTGAGCTTCTGCAGACAGGATTGTCCTACTCTTCCATTAAAGCCCACTTGTCTGCTGTTTCAGCATGTCTTCCTCACCATAGAGCTGTTTTTGTAGACAATTATTTTCATGTTCCGTCTTTGAATTCTGATATGACATCCATTAGCCAACAATCTGTCGACATTCCGAAAAAAAGTAGATATAAAGATATAGACAGGCCACACAAGGCTAAGCCTACCAATGATGCTACCACCAAGCAAGTCGTCAGTTCTCTGGAATTCAGTGAGGTGCATTCTCAACCCCTGATGCCCGACTCGCTTTCTACGCAGGCCTCTGCCGAGACCCTTTTGAAGTCCAGTATGCTGAAAAAATCCACTTTGTCTTCTGATCCTTTGGCTGTCTCTGCTTCAGTTGGGTCCGGAGCCGCGACGGAGGCACCGAGTGCTGGGGAGGCCTTTCGCACTACCAATTCTAGTCAAAAAATTACGTCTTCACATCTGACTACCGCTTCTCAGAGACCGACGGATTCTCTCAGGCCTAGAAGCAAGGCCACTCCTAGGAAATCTGATTCTAGCCACCATCTTGCTACTGCTCACCCACCCCAAGCTCAAATGCTTAAAATGGCAGAGGAGCTCATCTCCCTTATCCGAGGTACTCGGGCCCCAACTCCAAAAAGGAAAAGGCATCCTTCTCCAGAAATGATGACAGACAAAGAGTCTGAGGAATCTGATTATTCTGCTTTCGACGTTGATCACCATCCCTTAACTGTTTATGAGGATTCAGATACAGAGGAATCCATCCCTTCTGCCTCCCCTCCAGAGAACCTCTCCTTTGGGGAACCCTTCACTCCCTCAGGGAACATTTTCAATGGGAATCTCAAGACTTCCCACTGTCAAAGAAATGACTTAGGGTTTCTGGACCTGCCCCAGCACAGACCCCTGGCCATCCCACCTACGATGATGTTTTCCATGAATCCAGCTTAGCCCCTGATGCTCTGCCTCCTGCTCCAACTAAACCTGACAGGTACTAAAGAGTACCAGATTCTCACAAATACCTGTACAGGAATCCTGCTGCAGACCCTGAGGTCATTACACAGGGACTCAAAGGAGCTAAGACTAGTTCTGCCAAAAATCTTCCTCCTTCTGACAAAGACTCCAGAGCTCTGGACAGATGGGATAAGAAAGTATACACCTCTGCAACCTTAGCTATCAGAGCACTCAATTGTCAGTTCCATATGTTAAAATATCAACAGCACACTTTGGAACAATTAAAACAGAAGATTGCTACCTCTCCAGACAGTGCCAACTCAAAAGAGCTGGCAGAATTGCTACACTCTGCTTGTCAAGCGGCCAAACACTCATTACAATGTGGATATGATGCCCTAGAAGCCTCTAGCATGGCAGCAGTGACAGGATCTGTTATTAAAAGACGTGCATGGCTGAAGGAACAACCCCTTCCTGATCATGTCAAGTCTAAACTTATTGATGCATCTCTAGATAAGGAACGCCTGTTTGGGGAAAAAGCAGAAGAGGTGCTTAAAAAGATGGAAGACAAAGCAAAATCTATGCAAACAGTAAAATATTTCTTTCAAGTTCAACCTCCCGGATTCAGCAGGAACTTTCCCTCTAAGCACTGGGCCTTTCCTGCACCTAGTTGACAGGGACAAAGTAAGCCCTGCAGGGACAGGCCATCCAGGGCCCTATCCCAGGGCCAGCAAAGAAGCAAACAATGGACCACTCCTGTCCCTAAGGCAGGGAGTTCTAAGCCAAGCTTCTAAGGCAAGCACTCACAATGACTCTCCCTCCCCCCTCTGCCCTCCTTTCTCTCATGAAAAACTAGGAGGAAGGCTCACCCTCTTAAAGGACAGTTGGGTCTCTATAACCAAGGACCAATGGGTCTTTAAAATAATTTCTCAGGTATACAGATTCTCCTTCAGCAAATTCCTATTCCAAGAGGGTACCCAGATCTCCCCCCAAACTAGTGGGCAGAGGCATTGAAACGGGTCCAAACTCTAATATCCCAGGGGGCAGTAGAACCTGTCCCTCCAGATCAAACAGGAAAAGGTTTTTACTCCAGACTATTCCTTGTTCCCAGAAAAGAGGGCACTTGACGCCCCATCCTGGATCTATCCAGTCTGAACACTTCCTTGGTGGTCCCCAGATTCAAAATGCTAACCTTGCAGCAGCTTCTGCCTATGCTCACACAAAATGCCTGGCTTGTGACAGTAGACACATCACGGAATTGTGCAGAAAATTTCTGTGCTTCAGAGCAGGCTATCAACACTTTCAGTTCTCTGCACTGCCCTTTGGCTTATCTACTGCTTCCAGAGTATTCACCAAATGCTTGGCCCCGGCTATAGCATTCTGCAGACAGAGAAATATACAGATTTACCCTTACCTGGACGAGACTGCGGTGGTGGTGCTGCGGTAGCGTTGTCGCCTCACACTTAGACATTGCCCGTTCGATTCTCAGTTAGAGCGTGTACTGTGTGACAACATGCGTGAATGGGCGTTCCTTCGTTGAAGGTTGTGCATTAGGCCCGGCAAGCCAGCATGTAAAACTCTACTGCCAATCATTAGCGGACCGGAGTTCCGCTGTGGCGACCCCTAACCGGGAAAAGCCGAAAGACACACACACACCCTTATCTGGACGACTGCCTCATTCAGGCAGAGTGCAAAGAAAAGTTGCTCCAAGACCTTCTGTTTGTCAAATCACTCCTAACTTCCCTAGGGTTCACCATCAACGAGAAAAAAATCGAAGCAAAACTCCACCAGAAAAATTGTTTTCCTGGGAGCTGTGCTAGACACAGCAACCCAGAAAGCCTTCCTATCCCCAGAAAAGCAGAGTTTCCTGCCTCACTACTTCACCCAGCTGGCTTCCAGAAGTCATCTCACTGCGAGGAAGTTCCTGCAAGCCCTGGGATACCTGGCATCTTGCATCCTTCTCATCCCTCTCACCAGGCTTCACATAAGAAAACTTCAGTGGTACTTAAAGAACCTTTGGTGTCAGCACTCTCAGTCCCTAGAGACCACTCTCCCTCTGATCCCTTGTATAAAGGTTGAATGTCTCTGGTGGACAGAGGCCTGTGCCATGAGCAAGGGTCTTCCCTTCATCCTCCGCCCTGCCGGCCAGACCATCACCACCAACACCTCAGACATTGCATGGGGTGCTCACCTAGCAGGCAGGTGTACCCAAGGCCTTTGGAATGCCCAGCAACTTCACTTGCACATCAACCAGAAAGAACGGATGGCAGTGCTAAAGGCTCTGACTTCTTCCAACCCCATCTCAGGCCAGGGATCCTCCTTATAAAAACAGACAACACCACAATAATGTGGTACATCAACAAGCAGGGGGGCACCCAGTCTTACCCCCTGTGCAGGTTAGCCATGAGTCTCTGGCTTACAGCCATCTCTATGGGTCTATACCTAATTGCCCAATACTTACCAGGGATCAACAACACACTGTTGGACCATCTAAGCAGAAACTTACTGGACCACAGAGAAATCTTTCTGCAAATCACACCAGAAGTCGTCCTCTTTCATGTTGCAGTATTCCTTCCCACCCTCCTTCTGCTTGGCTGCATTTCCCTTTCTGGATGTCACAGGACTGCCATTGCCCTTACTAGGACTGGTTCCAACTCGGGCTTATAGCTCTGAGGGCTGGTGCGTGCAGATGTCACTTTTATAGCCCATGTTCCTTGAGCCATGTCAGACATCCCACGCACCATACAGTGACTGAAAACTTTTGTATACTGGCCAGACGTTCACAAAGCAAGAGGAGCAAACTCGTATGTTGAATACTGCAACATGGACAAAGGACATCTATGGTTATGGTAAGATTTTACATAACTTTTCTTTCAGTGCTCAATGGGGATGCCTTCTTTGTGGAGTCTACATGTTCTTCCTGTGCTTGCATGTTTTTTCTCCAGGTGTTCTGGTTTCCTCTCACATTTTAAAGACATGCAGTAGGTGGATTGGACACTCTATATTGGTGATACATGTGAGTGCGCATACATGTGTGTGGTATAGAAGAACAACCAAGGACACGGGCAAGACAGCCAGTGGTGTTAACATTTACTCTGGATGATGGCCACTGTTAATGTAAACCTTCATGTGCATAAATGGGAAAAAGTGGGGTCGTGAAAGAATTTCTCTTAATAGAAGTGGGGGCTGTTTGATCATAACTTTGTTTCAGAATTTTGATGCATTGTAATCACTTCGGTTTCAGCATTCACATTATCTGTTGTTAGCCTCATAGCCATAAGCATCTGTCCAAATACTATATTTTTTAAAAAGTGTACTGAGAGTCATACTCGTGAAGATAAAATCAGCTGATCTGCCAGATGCTGGTTCTTGCACTCTTCTCCATTCCAGCTTCCACTGAAATTAACACTTGTTTCACTGTTTGCATTTCTTCTTTCATCAGGTTCACAGCATCAGAATTCTTGCAAGCACTTAACGTATTTTTGTCTTCTTGTTGATGTGGTGGAGACTAATTCTTGTAGCCAAGAGACAACCTTTCCTTATCTATATAGCTCTCTCAGCAGTTGGGAAAACACTTGAATGCTTTCAGAAAACATTTTCTCCAAGCCATTTCTCTTTATCAGATTGTCTGCTAGTGACATGAGAACCACATACAAAACTATTTACCAAAAAAAAAAAAAAGCTTTAAAAATATCCAATATTCTTTTTCATTTTCTTGCTTTGTGTTAAAACTTGTTACCGTGTGAAGCTAATGGCCTTAACCCGGTCATTCCTCTAAGCAAGATGAGAAAAAGCACACCAATTTTTCTTTTGTCATCATGCTGTTTTAATGAGATCTTTTTTTTTTTTTTTTTCTTTACGTTGCAGTGCCTACATTTGTTAAATCTGAACAAGGAGAAAGAGAGGAGGGGAGAAAGAAAATAAAAGAAAAAACACAAGCACTTGTTTACATTAGTTATCCCCATTGCACTGAAAAATAACTGAAGAAACTTTACTTTATAACATGCAAATAAAATGACGCACTGCTTAAATAACACTATTAAGAAAAAAATTTGTTTTACTTACAGTTAACTCTCAACCTCCTCTTCCCCTCACCTGAGTATTTTTCCGAACATTAATGACATGAAGTAGGGCATATGGTTTAGAGTCCCCTAAAAGTTTAACAGAGACCAAGAAAGTCCAATATTTCCAGATTTTCTTGTTCTGTCCTGCTTCACAAACATAATTATTGCTTTGTAATTCCACACTAGTCAGTTTCCAAGTTACTGATTTTAGTCTCCAAACGTTAATGACATAAAATAGGGTAACATATGCTTTAGAGTTCCCTAAAAGTTTAACAGAGACCAAGAAAGTCCAATATTTCCAGATTTTCTTGTTCTGTTCATCTCCATCTCCCAAATCTTGTCTCTGCTTCATCTCTAGTGTACTCTCAGTTGTAGTGAACTCCTGTGCTTTTTTCCCTCTCTCAAACATTTTTCATTGAAACAGTATCACTGTGGTCTTTATTACCAGAACAAGAAGCAGAATCTCCTTCTGTTTCACTTTTTGTTGGACAAACTTTTGTATTTCTTCCTTAGCATGTACCTCATCAAAAAATGTTTTTGTTCCTCCAGGGAAAAATATTTTGAAGATAGCCTGGTACAACAGTTTGAATCTCATGCCTGCTTCTTGACATTCCCTGAATAATGGAATAAATGTATTGCTCTTCTGCCTGGAGACAACCTTTGAAATCTCAGCCATAATCGACAGTAACGTAACTTGTTGCTTCCATCTCCTGACGTACATACGATGGAGAAGACTAGCTCACAGTTTTGTCCATTGTACTGTGAAGCTGCAGCACCACCGAGTGGGCAAAGTTTTTGCAAAATAGCTCTTGTGCATTGTTTGTCCCTTTCATTATGAGAAAAGGAGGGCCCCAACTTGAACAGCACTGTACAGTAGAAAGCAAGCAAATAATTCCTGCAATGAATTATTTCAATTTCAGTTTTCTCTCTTCTCTTTTAAATGTATGTAAGAACCATCCAGTTAGAAAGGATAACACCATTACCAGAAATCTTTTGTTTTGATTGTAATATTTTAATTTCCTTTTATTGATATCTGCAGACTGTTGTTTTCATGGATGAGAGTGGTTTGAAGCCTGCACTTAATCAACACCCCAGTGTATGCAGCAGTTAAGTAGGTTTGAAAGATATATGAACCTTTGGCCAGAAACATTTGTACAGCTTTTTAATGGTTTGTTAGTGCTGGTCACCCTTCTAATGAAGGGACTAGGTCATGTACATAGTTTCACTGCCTTTTGCATTCTAATTATCTCTTATTTTTATTTTGAGCATTTATATTGCTTTAATTTCCTTTTATTTACATCTTAGGCTACTGTTTTTACTGCTCTGACTGGTTTAAAATTTGTATTTTATTTTTTTTTTTTTATCATTTATACATGCACACTGTTACACATATACTAATATGCTTTGTCTTTGTGGTTCATTCCTTCTGAAGGCCTAAGGTAGAGGTATCTCTTTAGCAATACACATGGATCCTAGGCAGAACTTTGCTGAGTACAGTGGCTTTCCTGAACCTTGATGACATGCCCTTACTTATAAGTTGAGTGACATAGAATCATTTTCTTACCACCTTAGACACATGTCGATCAAAAACTAAGTTATCTACAAGAGTCCCCAAATCCCTGACTACTTTGTCTACTTTTAGGGGTGTTATAATAGTGTCCAGTTTCCCCAAAGGTACTGTTGTTCATTTACAGGAATAAAGTCCTTGACTCTGGATGAAGTAACCAGCGGTAATAAAGAAGAAACAATAAGCAAAGTAAAACTCGCTGGATACACACGGCACGTAACTCTTTATTTAGAAAAAAATGTGAGCGCTTTCGCAGAGTCCTCTCTGCTTCATCAGGCAAATTATAGCAGTTAAAACTTCATTTAAATAGTGATGCATCACGGTGTCAACCAATCAGTTCCATGTTAAAATCAATACACCAAATAATAATACTTAAGGTATAGAAATATACATATATATATATATATATATATATATATATATATATATATATATATATATATATATATATATATATATATGTATGTATATATATATATATATATATATATATATATATATATATAAACACATAGAGGCTGTATAGAATGTGGGGTACCTTTCTAAAATTTTCTAGTTATAATGTTAATAGCTATATAAAAAAGCATAAAAAATACTAGATAACTAGAGCATCAGTGCTTCAAGGCCCTGTTTCTAAGAAATGGTTTTAAAGAAACCTTGGAGTTTAGGCCAGGTGGTCTGTCTGCTTGGAACTTAATTATCCATTCTTGTTCCAAAGCTTCAGTATTGTTAGTAATATTTCCACCTCTTTTATTTCTATGGACAATATGGAGAACCAGGAACTTAAAAGTGTGCTTTATTTTACTTACTGTTGTTCATTTCTTGGCACGAGTTTTAAGCCATGGCTTTGGCACCAGTCATTTCTCAATATTAGACCTTACTGTAGGATGTTTGTGTCTTGGGTAAGTTTCATTGATTGTTCCTAGCTTGCAGTCCTCTGCAAACTTGGTAAGCTGTTTACTTTGATCTTGACTTCCAAAAATAGATGCCAAAGAGGAGCAGACTCAGCACAGAACACTGGGGGATGCCACTGGTGACCAAAATCTTTGTGGATGTGGTCTCTCCAATACTAACCTCCAGAGTTCTGTTTGTGATCCAGCTTGGCTATCCAGTGAGTTACATAGGAGTTTATACCTAATTCTTTGAGTTTGTTTACAATACAGGAGTGGGATGTTGTGTCAAATGCCTTAGCTACTAGGTCAAGGTAGGCAGTATGCACCATTTTACCCTCATCCATTGCCTTGGTGACCTTCTCAAAGAAGTTCAACAGGTTCAGTAGGCATGATCTGCCTTTAACAAAACCAAACTTGGTTGGATTCAGTGTCTGAAGGTGTCCTGTCATTGTTAATCGTTTCCATGATAATTCTTTCAATGGCTTTACATATGAGACTAGTCAGACTAATGGGCCTGTAGCTCCTGGGATCTGTTGATGGTCCATCTTTGTTCAGAGAGGTGACCATTTCAGTCATCCATTCACACGGCACAAAGCGTATGCGGAGGCTGTGGTTGAATAGTGATTCCAGTGGCCCTGATATGTCATGTTTGAGGCTGTTTAGTAGGCATCCTGGAATATTACTGGGGCCCATTGAAGCTGCATTCTGGCCTTAGAAAGCACATCTAAGAACTACTGATAGTTGGAGGGGTTATTTTAGTAGGTATTTCCTGGGGGATGGCTAGGGGTGATGGGCATAAGAGCAGAAGTCAAAGTAGCTCCAATTACAGAAAAGGTCAAAGAGACCAGTTTATGGTGATTCAGGCATATATGCAGAAAAGCAGAAGACAATCTGGTGAAGATGGTTTATTTAGAACAGACAGGAAAAAGGCTAGAGGAAACAGGGGTGTCCAGCAAAGAAATGAATGGATTGTGTGAGAGAAGACCTGCAACAGTTAGACATGAGTGTTGAAGAAGACGAGAGTAGCACTGAATAGAGAGAGATGGCTACAGTTGACATAACAATCCAACCCCATATAGGAAATGGGAAAAAGGTGGTTGAGGATGACTGGGTGTGAGAGATGGGTAAAACTGGAGCTGAATTTGTCAGCCAGAAGGTATACCTCCCAGTTCCGTGAGTGTGGCACCATTTACCAGCAGTTTGGCACACTGTTTTGTGCTACCTTTGAGGTTTTGAACATATCTGAAGAAGACCTTATGGTTGTCCTTGGCTTAGGATGCTATATTTACATTTGCTTTGTTGGACTTAATTAGTCCTGTTAGTAATCTATTCAGTTTAAGAGAGTTTTTATCTTTTTTGGTGTTACACTTAATGCTCTTTTTTAATACAACCTGTTAGATTCCACCAGGGTGCTTTGTATTTCTGAGTTACTTTTGGACTTACTTCTGGTAGGCACAGCAGCCTATATGCAGTCATTAACATGGTTGTACAGAACTTCTGTGAATAATTCAACATAGGCTGTTGTGTTGTCTGAGTTTGATGGGGCTTAAATGTTGGCAGGATATCACTTAATAAAAGCTGATTTGCCTCTGAGTAGTTTTTAACTGTCACAGGGGTTGCTGGCATTAGAAAGATGATTCTTATTTTGAAGGAGACTACTTTGTGGCCAGACCTTACCAGAGAGGGCACAGCACGGGGGGGGGGGGGGGGGGGGTGCAGCATTCTTCCATATTTTTGAGTACCAGCTCCAGTATGTTTGTACCTTTAGTAGGCATATGCAGTGACTGATCCAGGGTGTTTGTGGTTACAAAGTCTGGGAGTCTCTGCACCTGCAAATATGGGGCTGTGTAGGATTCCCAGTGTAGAGGGATAATTAAATGTTAATCATGGGTATGGTATTTGATTAAAAGGTGAGCGTCTCCAATAGATCTAAATATGAGCTATGGGTTTCATGGTACATAGAGGGTGACCTACAGCTTGCTAGGATATGGCATGGGACTTTCAGTATGGAAATATAGATGTGAAGAAACTCCAGTGCGTCATCCTGTTTAACCAACCTAGAGGTACACTTGTTGATGTAGCTCGAGACACCTCCACCGTTAGTCTCTGTGCAGTTGCTGGTGTAAATGTCTGGAAGGCACTGAAACCTTGTACTGCCGGGTACTACCTGTGACTTTAAACTATGTCTTGGTAAATGCACAGATGGTGAAGAGAGCTTGGAGGGAGTGGAGCTTCTTGTTTAGACTCCTGGGATTGAGCAGTACCACCTTTAGACCTTCTTAGGTAAATTTTGCTATGTTGGAAGGTATGTCAATTTGACATTGCCTAAAAAAGTGTCTGTGGGGGAGGGCAATGTTTTTGCCAATATTTGAAAGCCTAGAGTGGCAGGTGCAGACCATGTTTGTCAAAGCAATGTGGTTTGTTAACCTTGTCCCCCAACACTGACAAAAACTGTATCCCCATAGAATGACACCAAAAACTAAGATGATTATTGAAGTCAGTCATCTTCTGTCTGTATTAGGGTATCATCCTTGGTAATGGAAGAATGCTGGTCAGTGCTGGGCACATACCAGCCCTTGACATAAAGTCAGAGTTCTCTATAATGTCTGTCTTCGTATTCTCTAGGGATGTACATCTTGGGTCATTTACACCTACATGGACTACGATTGAATCAAACTGGTACCTGCAGTGCAATGACTTGAGTGAATGTGTAGCTTAGTAGATCTTCACCATTGCAATGACTGTGCTCCTGTGACCACTAATAAGATTGTCTCCTTGGAGCCAGTCAATGACCAGGCATTTATTGGCTAACCCCATGAAATCTCTTCAGTCCAATATAAAGTCCATAGATTACAGCATTTTACCACTATCTTGTTATTAGACAGAAAGACTGAAGCCCTGGACACTGTTATTTATCATTTACTTCTTTGCCACCGTGGGGATAAGAACCCTCAACTGTTCATCCCTCCTTTAGCCAGCTTGGTGTCATGGAGGGATAAATCCCTGAATGTGTCCCAGATGATCTGAGTTCAGTCAGTGGCTAGAATGTCTTAAGGTGCTGGTGGGGAAGATGGGCATTTCTATCCGGGGGGGGTGCCTTTGCATCTCTAGTGGTGTTCTGGCAATGCTGAGAGAGGTGACATAGGAGTAGGAGGGAGTAGTCAGGAGGATAAAGCAGGTGCTGCCATCCCATTGGACCTAAGGTGGGATACACACACACTTGAGGTACTCTTTATTGTCTGCCCAGTCTGACACTGCCAGTAGCATGTGGTGGTGGGACATATGGCTAGAAGCAATAGCCTGCTTCACTATATTATGATATTCCCAGCTTCCTTGTTCCTGTTCTGGGCACAGGGGTTTACATAGCCTGTGATGGCTAAGAAGCCCTTTCTTTCTACAGGGATCGACTCACCTAATGAAGGAATATGTTGAGGTGGCCCCAAGAGAAGGCGCTATGGAGGAGGCTAGAAGAACCAAAGTCAGTGGTTAGCTGGGCCAAAAAAAGGATGTTCATCCCACCTATCCAAACTACAACCCTTCACCACAGAACAGAAGACACTCAAATAGGTAAAGATAAATCCACCAAACACAGAAAAAAAGTCCAAAATCTAAAACACTGGTGGAATCAAGTCACCATGGAAGAATATGAATAAAATATCTTTACTAGCTTAAAACATTTGCATACACGCTTCTTCAACATATACTTCCTAAAAATCCTGTAGTTGGTTGCAATAAAGCATGTACCCTAAAACAAATGTTATGCTATAAGGAACGGAGCAATATTAGGATAATAAGATCAAGTCAAAGAATTGGAACGTTTGCTTGCACTAGATGCATATATTCCAAGCATATATCAAAGAATAAGGATTTTATTCACCCTATAAGCAATGAGTTGTATTCATTTTATGAGTTTGCAGACCGCGACTCTAAAAGCATTATTTACTTGGCTGATTGTGAATGCTGCCCTGCATTCTGTATAGGCAAGACCAATTCCAAATTTAAAGACTGTTTTTGTGATCATCCTTCAGACATTAGAAGGAAGTTGAGTACAAATGCCTTCTATAGGTATAATAATGTGAATGATGTTACACAAACTTTTGGCACTGGAGGTAATACATGAGAGTAAAAGGGAAGGAGCCATAGTAAACAGAAAGGAAAGTGACAAGTACCATTGTATCAGTTTGATGAGAGCAGACCTGCATCCTGGCTTGAAAGATAAAAAGTTTGTGTTAAACTTGTTTTGAAAAAAAAGATTATTTTGGAAATGTGAAAGATTGTTATATTCATTTTTAATGTATGTTTTGTGTGTGTGTGTGTGTGTGTGTGTGTGTGTGTGTGTGTGTGTGTGTGTGTGTGTGTATATATATATATATATATATATATATATAAACGTGGACATAAAAAGTGTACACACCCCTGTTAAAATGCCAGGTTTTTGTGATATAAAAAAATGAGACCACAATAAATCATTTCAAAACTTTTCCCACCTTTAATGTGACATATAACCTGTACAATTCAATTGAAAAACAAACAAATCTGTTAGGGGAAAAAATAAAAAACGTACACTACGCTGGTTGCATAAGTGTGCAAACCCTTAAACTAATACTTTGTTGTGTGTCCACACCCTTAAACTAATACTTTGTTGAAGCACCTTTTGAAGGAAGACAGCAGCAGAACACCTAGGGATTATCCTGACTGTTCCACTCTGGAGGCAGTCCGGGATCATCTATCCATGCCCCAAAATGCTTGGATGACCATCATTGGAGACAGCTGGATCAGGTATCAAAGGAATATGTAATTCCCTTTTTCAGGATACCAAAGCTGTGCTCCTCATCACTTCTGTTTGCCCCATCCCATTAAAGGAAGGCTGCAAAAGCAGAGGTTTCAAGCCTGATTTCCAAAAGAGTCATACAGAAGGTCCCACCAAACCAGAGAGGGTCCAGGTTTATTTAAGATTACTTTTGGTTTCCAAAAAAATCAAAGACTGCATTATCATCCTAGACATCAGCAGCTTAAATCAGTACGTCATGAAAACAAAATGGTCATTGTGCAGTCCATCCTTCCATGGCTCCGTGAAGGGAACTGAATGTGCTCATTGGAACTCCAGGATGCATATCTGCACATTAAAATTGACAAAGCTTCTAGGACAGGGGTGTCCAACCTTTTCAGTTGCAAGGGCCGCATTGGGTTAACAAAAATGGTCTGGGGGCAAACGGCAGGTGAGGACCAAAAAAAAAACTGACGAGCAAAAAAAAAAAAAAAAAAAAAGAAGGTCTCAAATTAACTTAATGTGGCTGTATTGTAGGTTACTTTGAATAAATAAATTAATAAATAATAAAATAATATTCCACATTTAATGTAACAAAATTTAAATTATATTACTTAAAATTACATAATTATACTGCGGTGGTGGTGCTGCGGTAGCGTTGTCGCCTCACAGTTATCGATTCTCAGTTAAAGCGCCTACTGTGTGACGACATGCGTGAATGGTTGCCTTCTTCGCTGAAGGTTGTGCGTTAGGCCCGGCAAGCCAGCATGTAAAACTCTACTGCCAATCATTAGCGGACCGGAGTTCCGCTGTGGCGACCCCTAACCGGGAAAAGCCGAAAGACACACACACACACACTTAAAATTACATAATTAACGCGTTTCAAGTGATATAGTCTTTAATCAGGACATACAAAGATTTTCCGAATCCGTCAAATGCATTCACTATTCCTTGTCAGCGAAGAAGAAATAACTGCAGAAAGCCTGAAAAAACACAGAAGTTAACATTTGACCACGTCCAGATCACTTCCAGTTGCTGTCATGACTACTTCACTGCCTCTAAATTTAAACATGGGGAGGGGGGCTCCCAAGATGGAAACCAACTATATCTTAGGATTGTTTGGTTTCAGATGCTATTTATTTTATCCTCCAAGGCTGCGAGTTGTATGTTAAGAAATAACGGCAATCCAGCTGAACCTTTTTGATGTAACTGCCACCCCCTACCTTGTTAATACAAGCATAGGTCCCTCTTTGCACAGGACGGCCCCTGTTTGGAAAGTTGTGTCTTGCAGAAAAAGAATTCAAAAATGGCAAATATCCTGAGATTTTAGTACAGAAAGAATTTCCTAATTTTTCTTTAACAGTTGCATAACACAATTATTTTATGCCCAAACACATAAATATGATATAGAACAGCATAAGCAACTCAAATGCTACAAATATATTTTGGTAAATAAAGTGAAGTTCAATCCTTTGTACTGGCTATGGGCATGGTTTGCAAAATCTCACCTTTACACAAAATATGTCATTTTGGGTATTTGAACAGGCAGTATCCCTGATAAAAGCATACCTTCTTCTCCACTGTCCCTGATTGTGCCGTCTCTCCTAAATGTTTTGATTTTCTGGAAATCATTGAGAATTACAGTAATTTAATAATGCCACACATAAGAGAGCCATACTTATTTTAATACAAAACCTTATTAATTATATTAACGTTTTTAAAGTGAATTAGTAACAGTTAAACGCGGACTGATGTTGGGATTCTAAACGACTCTCCCGGTTATATTTGACGTATGTGCACAATACTTGAGCAAGTAAGTTGAGAAACATGAATGCAAGTACCTGACAGCTGCAGACTGCTGCTCCTGATACTGTGGTGGGCAAGTTTCTTCAGATACAGCTACTGGGTTATCGAGTGGAAAAATGGTGTAGTACTGCGGAGGTGTTAATGGAAAAGGGTACTTCACTGTTTAGCATGCCTTCCTGGCCCACAATAGCTAAACTGGGAGGCGGAATGTACTGTAAAACGGTGGCGCCGTGGAATGTGATTGGCTGATTTATGCCTGTGAAGACTAGCGGGTCCCTGAGATACCTGGTCAGTTTCAGGATGTTGCGGTGTCCCTTCTTTCTTGCAACATGCTCGACACTTGAATGCCCGATCACTGAGAACAGTACCTAAAGCAAGTAAGACGGGACCTACCATCTGAGTCCAGTCTTTAATTCTGCCATTAGCACCCTGCCAGCCTACCACCGTAAAGGTAATCCCAACTAAGCAGAGAAAGGCTCCAGAGAAGAGTAACAGTGCGCCTCCTCCGTCACTCATGGTGTCTGGTGAGTGAGTTGTCCGCCTCTGTGTCTCCACCGGGAAGGGGGTTGCTGCTGTGAAGAAATTGAGAGGAAAATCCCGGTCATCGATAATACTGTGATGTGGCATGACTACAGAATGTGCTGTTTCCCGATGTAAACTAATTTTAGAACTGCTTTCAGAAGAAAATAGTTTTTGGTCGTTAGGGCACTCAGAGACAGTGCAAATGAAAGCCTATGTTACGCAGAGCGCTTGTATTTCAGAAATGCACACAAAGAAGAGTCATGTGGCTGATATATCACAACTTCAAGAGCAAAGGTTAAGTCTGGGTTGGGACAGCTTTTGTGCCGTATCATATTAATTATTTTATTAGCATCCACATCCATTTAGTTTGCCATCACTTTATGCCGATTTTAAGAAAAAGATAAGAGTGTAGTACACCTGGGCTAGAGCAGTACACAGTAATAGGCTACAGAACCACTCTGCAGTAACGCAGTGGTGAATTTGTTTGTCTTTGTTGACCTGGAAAGTTCGTCCGGGCAGAAGAGTCCCGGGGAGAAAAACTCAATCAAATTACTTTTATATCAGCAAGTGAACTTCTGAACAGCAGTTACATTTCTCGTTAAACAACTTCCATATTTAGAAGACTGGTATGCACAGTACAGTATTTGCATCAGGAATTATAAGTCTTTACAGTTGTTCTAATTATTAAACAATACAGTATAAAAGCCAACATGACAGATAAAGGAACTTGCTACACCTAAATCCCTTGACTTATAAATAACCTGGTGAACAGATCTTCATTGCTGGAGTCCACACACATACAAATCTTTGAAGACCACATTTAGGAAAATTATTGCTATTTACTTTAAATTAATTATTGGCGAGCTGAGCCTTCCTCTTGTAACTTACCTTTGTTGTAGTGTAGTAGTCGAATTACCAAATAAATCCTCTCTCTTACGCTATGATCGCTCCTTCCTGCAGCTTTTCTTTACAAAATCACCCACGGGTTTTTTTAAGATATGCATACCAGCGAAAGACGCTGGTATGGAAAAACGTAAAAGAAAGTTGGCGCCAGAAGAGCAAAACTACGCGGACACGGAAAAAAAGTGAAATTAATTTTAAATTTAAATTTAAGGGTCGCGGGCCGCATGGAAGAGCTCTGAGGGCCACATGCGGCCCGCGGGCCGCGGGTTGGACACTCCTATTCTAGGAGTTTGTCTGTGATCTTTAAGCATAACAATCACTACCAGTTTCAAACTGTGCCATTTGGCCTTACCACATACAAAGCATATTCATCAAGTGTGGTGGTATCCACCTCTTACATGACACTTTAAGGTTTTCTGATCTTCTTTTACCTACATGACCTGTTCATAGTCTCTACCACCTGGAAATCCCTTTAGAGGCATGGAATTACTTCAGTCTTGTCTGTCCCAAGGAATTTTGATAAACAAGACAAGTTGAAACTGGATCTTACCTGAAGTTGTTATCTCCATTGACATGGTAATGGTGTGGTATATTATCAAGCAGGGTGGCACCAGATCTTACCTCCAGTTTTAAGAGACTGTGAGCATGTGGAAGTAGAAATTGTCCAAACAACACATTTTGCTAGTAATCCATATTCACAATCAGATCAGCTGCCTGGTGAATAGCTCAGCAGGTGAATTCCAATTCCTTATAAGTGGTCCCTCAAACCACAGGTAGTACTTGATTGTTCCATTGCTGGAAAGCCTTGCTGTAACCCATTTGTATCACCAACTGGCAGTGCAGATTTTTCTTTGTCCTTGTCCCCCACAGGGACTGACTCCAAGGGGCGTTCTCATCTGTCAGTGGCCATTGGGACTTCTGTATGCCTTCCCTCCTCTTGTGCTTATTAAAAAATTCCTTCAGAAAGCCAAGTTGTGCAGAATGATAATTATTCTCATGGCCTCATTCTGGTATTGACAACTGTGGTTCTTATTGGGGCCTCGTCACAAGAAGAAGAAGAAGACTGTTTGCTGGATCTCTATTGGATCTGCTTTACCACCCTTCCTGTAGGCCGTACCCAAACATCGGAACACTTGACTGTTTGCATGGTTTCTCCAATTCTGGTAATGGCTGGGGACTCAGCATACATACTTAGGGTGTTCCAGATCCTTACCACTTCCCAGAAGTTATCCATTCATAAGGTATGCAAGGACAAGTGGAAAACATTTTCCATATGCGCTATTCTGCATGGCTTAGATTTCCTTTTAAGTCCTAGACCCATCAGTTCTACTGTTTTTCTCTTCTTTCTCTCCCTCTCTGTCTCTTTGATGCTGGTTCTAACCTCTTCACAGTTAAAGGTAACGTAGCAGTGGTCATTCAGTTTTCACAAAAACTTTAACTTTCAATCCTTATGCAATACCTTTCTAAAAGGGAATTTTTTTTGTCTCCTTCCTAAAGAATCCTACTCTACTTTGGGATGTTAGTTTCATTCTGGAGAAGTTAACACAACCTCCCTTTGAATCAGCAGCACTCATTTTTTTTGTCTTTGAAGCTCTCTTCTTTGTGGCAGTTATTGCAGTTGGAAGGATTTTGGAACGTAATTGTGGATAAATCCATTCTTTTTGACTAAGGTGTCTTCAAAAAGTAACCTCAATCAGCTTGTACAGATAGCAGCATATTTTGTATCATATACAAATAGGGTGATAGTATCTTCTTCAATGCCTAGATGCCATGGGCAATTAAGGTTTTATCTGCGTCACACAAAATAATTTGGGTAACACAATCCTCACTATTTAACCAAAGCCTCAGCACAGGCTTCATGCCACATGAATCGAAGACTGCAACTGTTATCTGCCTACACAATGGCAGACTGTTAAAGAGATTCCGGGAAATACAGACCCATTAGTCTGACTAGTCTCATATGCAAAGCCATGGAAAGAGTTATCATGGAAATGATTAACAATGACATAGGAAACCTTCAGACATTGGACATAACCCAGCTTGGTTTTGCCAAAGGCAGGTCGTGTCTACTGAACCAGGTAAGACTTCTTTGAGAATGCTACTAAGGCAATGGTTGATGGCAAAATGGTGTATACTGCCTACCTTGATCTAGTTAAGGCATGTGATACAGTATCCTACTTGGGCATTGTAAACAAACACACGGAATTGGGCATAAACCCGTATGTAATTCGCTAGATAGTCAGCTGGCTTGCAGATAGGATCCAGAAATTTAGGACTGACGAGATCACCTCCACAAAGAAGCCAATCATCAGTGGAGTCCCACAGGGATCTCTGCTGGGTACGCTCCTTTTTGGCATCTATTTTTTAGAAGTCAAGACCAGTTTCAAGAGTCTGGTTTACCAAGTTTGCAGATGATTGCAAGTTAGGGGCAATCATAGAACCCCCCCCCCCCCAAAATACTAACATCTTACAGGAAGGTGTAACACACACAAATTACTTGTCTCAAAGCCACAACTTAAAACGCAATGTCTAGAAAGGCATAATAGTGCCTTTTGGGATGTCAACCACCCAGGGAAACTACCTCATTGATAAAACACCCCCAAAAGTAGACACAGTACTCAGGGATTTGGGTAATCTTGTTGATAGTAGACTGACTTTTGACCAACATGTCTAAGGTAGCAAGAAAATCATTCTATGTCATTCCACTCATAAGCAGGACATGGCATCTCGGTACAGGGATGTCATCATATTCCGCCATCATCAAACCTATTATTGAGTATAATGCCCATTTCTGTCTGTACGTGACCAGGCACATGCAACAAGTGGAAAGGCAATAGAAGTGCCTCAAAAAAAGAATACAGGGCTTAAGCACAATGTCCTATGCAGATTGCCCCAAAGCCCTATCTCTATACTCTGTTTCCTACAGATTGCTGAGAGGTGATTTATGCCTGCCACACAAGGCAACCTTGGATCTCGCTGTGATGGAACTTTTGCAAATCTGGAAAATGAACAGCACCAGGACGACTAGATCTAAGAATTTAATCTTTGCCTGCAACTTAAATAGGACATGTTAGAGGGACAAGTACATATCTTGGAAATCCCCATTCTTTGGAATGGGTTTCCCATCCATGTGAAGCTGAGCCCTTCCCTAACCCTATTTAAGTGCAGCCTGGACCAGTGGATGGCAAACTGGAAATTCACCCCTTGGTCTGACACCTATGTCTCTGATGGACAGAGGCACAGATAAACCTTGCCCTAATGTACATCTCTTAAAATAACCTCTAAGACACAATAACTCATGGGATGCATTTTGGTTTCATGGCTAGGCTTATAAAGGTCCCCAGTGATTAGCCTAATATACACTTATGAACCATTAATAACTATTACCTACGGAAAACAAATTCTACCCTAATATACACTTATGAACCAATAATAACTGTATTACCTATGGAAAACAAATTCTACCCCAAGATTTCTGTATTTATATCCAGTGCTTATTTTGTCTGTGGATGGGGCATAATGTTGACTGTTGTCCCCAGTACACCTTGTTCAACGAGAAGCCAGTAAGGCAGAGAGCCAGTTTTCTCCTGGACTTCCTTAACAAGAAAAAACAGATGCATTGTCTAAGACCACCATGACATCAGCCTGGACTGCAGCAAACAGCTCACTAAAACAAGTGCAAGGCAACTGAGAAATGGAGTAGAAATACAGCCGGGTCAACAGCCTTCTTTCAGAGCCTGAAGAGCCCTTTAGGATTGAGAGCATCACCTTTGGTGAGACGCTTATCCAAACTCTGACTCTGATGCCTGTTATGAACAAATCCTCTGACATTGCCCCACCAGAGGCCATTATGCACTCAATGATATGTCCTCCTGATCCAAGACTACTTCATTGTTAAATTATCTGATGGCCTCCCTGTGGGTATCATTCTTCAACTCCAGGCTTGTAATTACCAACGGAGTAATCCCTTGATCTTTCTTCATGAGGGCATCCACAGAACCAAGGTAAAAGTCCACACCACCCACTTGTGTCCTGAGGTCTCCAAAGCAGTTGCCACTCAAAAAAGTAGGATCAAGTCATCTATACCCAGATGCCCAACATCTTACCACAGCTTGAGTTAGGCACATTCACCGGCTATCCTTATCCCAGGTATCTCCTGTCAGGATATGATGAAGCTGATCCAGGATTTTATGTTATTCTTCCTGCAAAACTTGTAGCATTCCCCAGATCAGACATCAGTGGTCCAAATTCAAAAAAGAAAAAAAAAATACAAATCTTCCACCTCTAAGGACTCTGATTCTGAGCAAAATTAGTTGGCCTTTGTCCCCCATATATCGTTCTCCCTCAGCTGTGACTCAGATATTGAGGACACCTTATCCTCTGATGTTCTTTGTGTTTCACTGTTGCAGTCATTACATTTGGGTAATCCTGCTGGCAGGTTGCCCTCAGTCGGCCTGAATTCCAAAGTCCTGGGTCCTGCGTCGGCTGCTGTCGCCCCTTCCCTGACGTCAGGTCGTCAGGGGTATAAAAGATGCAGCCGACGCCATTTTCTTTAGTCTTTCTTGTTGCGCGGTGCCCGAAGCAGAAGCAGTTCGCAAGTGCCGGTCGGCCGACTCCTGAGATTTTCGTGTTCGAGTTTCAGTTCCGAAGTCTTCAATAAAGCTAAGTACCCCGTTGGGGAAACTTTTTTCTTGCTCCAGACCGATTTCAGAAAAAGTAAATAATTGTATTTCTTGTGGAAAGCAAATACCTCATAAGGACTTTCTTTCTTACTGTATTCCTTTCCTACGTCCTGATCACACCGTTTCTGGTTGTCGGTTTTGTGCTAGATTTAACCAACGCACTATTAAGCATCGGCATGGTTTTGCTTTAAACTATTTTGGACACCAGTTTAATTATCCAGAAATGTCGTCGGATAGCCATCCGACAACCGGAGTTCACAAAAAACGCAAAGAAAAAGAGAGAGATAGACAACCGAGGCCCTCTCCTAAGCCAGTCACCGGTTCTCAGTGAGGCGCTTTCGCAGCCCCTGACGCCCGCTACTTTAGAGTCGCAGGCCGCTACCGACTCCCATGTGGAATCGGCCATGCCGCTGGAAGCTCAAAGTATTGGAGCCTCGGATACTATTCCTTCAGATGGGTCCGGAGCCACTGAGCAGGCACCGGCTTCTGAGGGTGTATTCAGCCCTAAACATCTTTACATTAAAACAACCTCAGCTTCAAAGGCAAAGACTAAAGCACCCTCTAAAGCAAAGAAACAAACTCAAGAGCCACGTGGACAGGCCTCTATGCCCATAAAACAGATGCTCAAAATGGGCAAAGACTTAATTACCTTGATCAGGGGTTCCCAACCCCCTCCTGATAAGAGGCCTAGGCAAGAGACTGACTATGAATCTTCAGATCAGGTTTCTATTTCTTCTGATTCCTCCTCTGATCAGGAATATTCTCTTCCCCCCTATGAGGATTCTGATACTGAAGAATCTATACCTTCAGCTTCTCCTCCAGAGGACTATTCTTTTGGGGAAACCTTGCATACCATGAGGGAGCATTTCCACTGGGAGAGCCAAGATTTTTCAGAATCTAAAAAGAGGCTCAGGGATTTCCTTTTACTACCTCAACACAGACCACTAGCCATTCCACCTGTGTTAGACATTGTAGATGATGTGTTTTTGGAGTCTAGTCTTACCAGCTCCTGTTAAGCCTGACAGATATTACAGGGTTCCTGACTCTCATAAATTCCTTTTTAAAAACCCTGCTGCAGACCCAGAAACTATTTCACAGGGTCCCAAAGGAGTTAAGGCTTCCACTGCAAAAAACCCTACCCCCTCTGACAGAGATTCTAGGACACTGGATAGATGGGGAAAAAAGGTTTACACATCTGCTACCTTGGCTATAAGGACCTTAAACTGTCAGTTTCATATGCTCAAATATCAACAACATGTCATGGCATTGCTTAAACAGAAAATGTTATTAAACTCAGAATGTGCAGAAAACAAGGAAATGCAGGATTTATTGCATGCAGCTGAACAAGTTGGAAAGCATACTTTGCAATGTGGTTTTGATTCTTTGGAGGTCTCCTGCAGGGCCGCAGTTGCGGGCTCTGTAATTAGGAGGCATGCTTGGTTAAAGGAACAAAATCTGCCTGATCATGTCAAAGTTAAATTATTAGATGCACCTTTACAGCATGATACTTTGTTTGGTGTTAAGGCAGAAGAGGTGTTAAAGAAAATGGAGGACAAAGCTAAATCTATGCAAACTGTCAAAGATTTTTTACAAGTACAGCCACTTAGGTTTAGTAGACACTGGCCTACAAAGAATTGGTCCTTTCCTGTGTCACAGACCTCAAAGGGGAAGATCCAGACGCCCTAGAGGCAGATCCCAGGCGCAAGGTTCATACAGGTCAAAGCAATGCAGTGCTTCTACCTCCAAAGTTGGAGAAGACAAGTCACAGTCATACAGGAAACAGTCCCAATGACGTCCCCCTGCCTTCTCCAAGCACTTATCTCCTGGCTGCACCCTTAGGGGGAAAATTAGCACTTTTTTTTCAAAATTGGCACATTATAACCCAGGACAAGTGGGTTCTAAATATCATGTCACAAGGGTACAAGTTCCATTTCCATACCCTGCCAAAGGCAAACGGCTGGCCAGATCTGCCAAAAAATCAGTGGGCAGAGGCACAAAAACAAGTCTCATCCCTCATGGACATGGGGGCCATTAAACAAGTACCAGAGCAAGAGCAGGGACAAGTATTTTACTCAAGGCTGTTCTTGGTAACCAGAAAGGACAAGGCCTGGAGACCAATACTGGACCTATCTATTCTGAACACATTCCTGGATATACCAAAATTCAAGATGTTGACTTTGCAGCAGCTTCTGCCCATGCTGGGCAAGAATGCTTGGCTTGTGACTCTAGACCTAAAAGAGGCATACCTGCATGTCCCAATCAAACAATTATGCAGAAGATACCTCAGATTCAAGGCTGGCTCAATGCATTACCAATTCTCTGCACTGCTCTTTGGCTTATCTACTGCGCCCAGGGTCTTTACAAAGTGCCTGGCAAAAGTAATTGCATTCTGCAGACAAAGAGGAATACAAATATATCCTTACGTGGATGACTGTCTAATTCAAGCAGAGAACAAGGACATTCTTTTACAGCATCTGGCATTTGTGAAAAGACTTCTAACATGCCTAGGGTACACAGTCAACGAAAATAAATCAAAACTAGTACCCTCTCAAGAGATAATATTCCTGGGTGCAAGCTTAAATACAACTGCCCAGATGGCTTATCTCACACCAGACAAACAAATGCAACTGACTACCTATTTCAAAATGTTGGCAACAAAGGCCCAGTTATCTGCAAGAAAAATTCTGCAGGCTTTGGGCTTCATGGCATCCTGCATCCTACTAATTCCATATGCAAGACTGCATATGAGGAAACTTCAATGGTACCTAAAAAGTGTTTGGACTCAACATTGCCACAGCTTGGAAACAATGATTACTCTCATTCCCTGCCTACAACAGGAGTTTCGATGGTGGGCAAAGGCTTGTCACCAAAACAAGGGACAGCCATTCACATTACCCCCCGCCAGGCAGACACTAACAACGGATGCATCAGATTATGCCTGGGGGGCCCACATGGCAGGAAGATGCATTTAGGGCACATGGTCCTCAACCCAAATGCATCTACATATCAGTCAAAAAGAGATGCCAGCAGTTCAGAATGCCCTGACAGCCTTCAAGGACCTACTTCATCCGGGACAACTACTGATAAAGACAGACAACACCACGGTCATGTGGTTTATAGACAAGCAGGGGGGGCACGCATTCTTACCCCCTTTGCAGACTAGCCATGACTTTGTGGGACACAGCATTAACTTACCAAGTACATCTGCAGGCACAATTCCTGACAGGAAAGGAAAATACTCTGGCAGACGAACTAAGCAGAAACCTCATGGATCCCCATGAGTGGCAGCTGGATCCGCAAGTCTTCAGCATGATAACAAGGAAATTGGGATGCCCGGACAAAGATCTATTTGCCTCATCTCATAACTACCAACTAAAAAGATTCTGCACAAGGACTTATCACAGACAAGCATGGAAAGTGGACGCCCTATCTTTCAGCTGGAAAAACCTATCAGTATATGCCTTTCCCCCACTGCCTGTCCTCCCCAAGGTACTCCTAAAGGTCAGACAGGAGAAGCCAAAAATTATACTGATTGCCCCAGACAGGTCCCACCAGTACTGGTTTCCAATCCTAAAGAACTTGTCTCAATGCCCAGCTTGGATCTTACCTCAAATACCTCATCTACTGTCCCAGCAAAACAATCAGATCCTGCACAGCCAGCTCAGGACTTTAAACCTGGCAGCATGGCAGATAATGTAGTCATACAAAACACACCTCTCAGTAAAGCTGTGATGGATGTCATTTTGGAGGCCAGAAGGCCTAGTACTAGAAAATCATATGCTGGAAAATGGAAGAGATCCTGTGCTTGGAACCAGGCACAAGGAACTGATACAGCTGTGCCAAATATTCCTCAGATTTTGCAATACTTATCTGAGATGCTGGACAAAGGCCTATCTTTTTCATCTATTAAAATTCATGCCTCTGCCATTTCGGCTCATTACAATACAGAGCCACCAATCTTTTCTCATCCCTTATTAAAGCAGTACCTCAGAGGAGCCAAAAATGTAAGGCCTCCAAGGAGATCATCAATGCCTGCATGGGACCTCAACTATGTCTTGGAATAACTCACCCTGCCTCCTTTTGAGCAAGCTGCTACTGCTGATCTAAAGTTTTTATCTTGGAAAACAGCTCTGCTCCTAGTAATAACTTCTGCATGACACGTTTCAGAGCTACAGGTACTCATGGCTGTGGAACCTTTTATCATTTTTTATCCAGACAGGGTCTCTCTGAGGACAAACCCAACATTTATGCCTAAGGTGGTGTCCAGTGTGGCTCTTAAACAAACTGTTGATCTGCCAACCTTTTATCCAAATCCACAGAACAAGGGGAGAGAATTCTGCATTCTTTGGACGTACACAGACAGCTTAGATTCTACTTGGACAGAACCAAAGATGTTCATCGTGCATACAGCTGCAGTAATCACAGATGGGTTTTCTGCCGTCAGGCGGTCCCTCGGTCGGCCGAATTCCAAAGTCTTGGTCCGGCGTCGGTTGTCGTCGCTTTCTCTTCTGACGTCAGTGAGGCCAGAGTATATAAGACACAGCCGATGCCATGTTCTTCAGTCTTTTTTGCCGCGCGGTGCCCGAAGCAGAAGCAGTTCGCAAGTGCCTATCGGCCAGCTCCTGAATTACGAAAATTTTGGAAACCGAAGTCTTCATTAAAGCTAAGTACCCCGTTGGGGAAACTTTTCTTGCCTCAGACCGATGTCAGAAAAAGTTAATAATTGTATTTCTTGTGGGCAGCAAATACATAAGGATTTCCATTCCTCTGCATACCTTGTTTAGGCCCAGACCACGGCGTCCTCGGCTGTCGCTTTTGCGCTACCTTCAATAAACGCACTATTAAGCGTCGGGCGGAGTTCGCCCAACACTATTTTGGTAAAGCTTTTGATTATAAAATGTCGTTGGACACTCCGACTACCGTTTTGTCGAAAAAACGCAAGGACAAGGACCGACATGCGAGGCCCACGGTCCCCGCCGACACCACGCCAAAACAGGCTACACGTGGTCCAGTACTCAGCGAGACGCCTTTGCAGTCCCTGACTACCCTTTAGCTCCAGCCTCCCAACCATAGCTTTGGGACTCTACCTAAATGTAATGACTGCAGCAGTGAAACACAAAGAACATAGTGCAGTTGTGTACACTTACCATAAATGTAGATATTCGAGTGTATTCACTGTTGCAGTCCAGGTTACCCACCCGCCATCCCCCTTTTTCTTCTGATGGAACCTGTCTTTCTTTCTCTGATTTATACAACCTATGTGGTGTATTTGCTTGTAGATGAAGGTAAAGTTTATATTGGTGCATGTATTTATATATATATATATATATATATATATATATATATATATATATATATATACACACATTTTGGCTACCCTTTTAGGGGGCACCTGACATCTGGGGCAAGAAAAACTAAAGAAAATGGCGTCAGACGCATCTTTTATACCCCTGACGACCTGAAGTCAGGGAAGGGGCGACAGCAGCTGATGCAGGACCCAGGACTTGGGAATTCAGGCCAACTGAGGGCAACCTGCCAGCAGGATTACCCAAATGTAATGACTGCAACAGTGAATACACTCTAACATCTACATTTATGGTAAGTACACAACTGTACTTTTTACTACCTTCAGTTGGATAAAAGATTACTTCAAATGGAAATCTAGTCCTGTGATGGCCAGAAGAGATGCAGAGGATATTTGTGTCTGCCAGGGTTAAAACTATTAACTGTATCTCCAGTCATTGAAACCTTAGAGGATGTCCTTAGCAGTGCTCTCATGGAATCTCAGTTCCAAGCCCCTGCTCCTACAAACTCAGATCTGTTCAGCTGGGTTATGGATTTCTTCAAGTATGCGTACAAATATCATGTAGATGATCCATCTGCAGTGTCCCTAGATGCTGTGAAGAGGTTTAGTGGGGTTCCAGCCAGGAATCCACTTCTCAATTACAGATAGAGTAAGGTACTCAACTGCATTGAGAATAATGGTTAATATTTCTGCTCCCTTGGCTTTCACAGGCCCTAAACTACCAGATATGAATGTTGAAGTGCCAAAAGACTCTCCTTTCTTAACGAAAGACAAGGCTGGAAAGGCTAAGGATAAGACCCAAAAGGATAGGATGTTAGTATTCTATCACTTTGTGTCAGCTTGGCAGGCATTCTATCAAGTGCAACTGTGATTCTAGAGTTGCTTCATTCCAGCTATCAGTGGATTAGTCATTAGGTGGCTTGCCTGGCTAAGGACCTGGCCCCTTCCTGATCATGTCAATGCTCAGATGTTCATCGTGTTTCACTGTTGCAGTCATTACACTTGGGTTATCCTGCTGGCAGGTTACCTGCAGTCGGCCTGAATTCCAAAGTCCTGGTCCGGCGTTGGTTGCTGCCGCCTCTTCCCTGATGTCAGTGCGCCAGGGGTATTTAAGATGCAGCCGATGCCATTTTCTTCTGTACTATTCTGTACATACCTTCACAAAACACTACCACCTGCCCTTATATTCCAGAACAAGAGCAGGCTTTGCCACTGCTGTTTTGCAGGGCATTCTGGCTCAACCCAGTTCCTCATAGCACCTACCACCCTATGCATAGCTTTGGGACTCTACCCATCTGTGATTACTGCAGCTGTATGCACGATGAACATAGTACAGTTTTGTACCTACCATAAATGTAGATGTTCGAGTGCTAATACAGCTGCAGTACAGGTTTCCCTCCCTCCTTCCCCACTTGGTAAGGGCATGGGGCCTAACAACCTCTTCATACCACCTGACTGGGTTATCCTGCTATGTTTTATTTGCTTGCTTACACTGATTTTGCATTACATTGCATTGCTTGCATATGTGGATAAGCCTTATTTATGTATTGCCTTCCTTTTGGGGGCACCTGACATCTGGGGCAAGAAAGACTGAAGAACATGGCGTCGGCTGTGTCTTATATACTCTGGCCTTCCTGACGTCAGAAGAGTAAGTGACGACAACCGACGCCGGACCAAGACTTTGGAATTCGGCCGACCGAGGGACCGCCTGACGGCTGAAAACCCATCTGTGATTACTGCAGCTGTATTAGCACTCGAACATCTACATTTATGGTAGGTACAAAACTGTACTTTCTTGCAGGATAAAATAGCAGTTTGATCATTTTTGCTCGTTTCACTGCTGAACTAAAAATTAAGTCTACCTGAGAATACAAAGTAGTCTATGTTCTGCACGTCACGACCAGGAATTTTGATGGATCGGAGATAACGTACAGTAAAAAGTGCGTACGGGGGGGTTGCTTCCTATTCAACACACACTACGTACTATAAAGTTGCTGTTTGTTGACAGATGCAAAAGTACTTCCTAATGCAACAGACCCTTTTTGTCGTGTCTGTCTGGAGCTTTTGAACGTACTGTGGATTTATGCGGAAGTCATGCAGAGTTTAAAGGTGAAGATATGACAGCATTTCATCTTGTGTCTCGTACCCAGTGCTACAGTACAGCTTGTGGTACACCCTGCCCTGAATCACCAGGAAGCAGCTGTAGAATTCTGTGTGAAGCCAGCCATCAATAGATTTGTCTGGTTTCATGGCCACTGAGGAATATTCTGCTTTCGCACTGAATGTCTTTACACGGCAGGATTCCAGCTCTTCAACTTCTATAGATTTTGACTTCACCATTGAATATCAGTTTGTTGAAAAACTGGAAGAGCGATACAGGTGTGCATACTGTCATACAGTCCTTCACAATCCAAACCAAACTGGATGTGGACACAGGTTTTGCCAGCAGTGCATAACAACTTTGATGTTTGTGTATATATAGGGTTGTTCAGTGGTTGCTTTTCATTCACTGAGGAAGTTGATGACGAAAAGTTTCTAAAAGTAAAATAACTAAAGCCAGGATAAACTGCAGAAAAATTCTGCTTTAATCACCAAAGTCCACAAAACTTAGCGCTTTCACCATAATACATATGGCATCATCAGAATCAGTGACCGACTCTGATGATGCCATATGTATTATGGTGAAAGCGCTAAGTTCTGTGGACTTTGGTGATTAAAGCAGAATTTTTCTAAAGTTTATCCTGGCTTTAGTTATTTTACAAGTTTGGCTCTTGTTGGGCTGTTTTGTGTCTTTTTGCAAGTTTCTAGAAGTACCTTAAAAGCCCTTCTTCTTCTTCTTCTCTTTACTCAAGGCTTAATGGCTATGGGCCTGAAAAATGCTTACCTTCACATATCCATAGCAAAGAAGGGCAGCGTTACCTCAGATTCAAAGTTCGAGGGGAGGGGGTAATGTCATATTTTAATTCATTCCCTTGCACTTTGGTTCATCTTCTGCCGCCACTGTATTCACAAAGTGCTTGGTGCCAGTAACTGCCTTCTGTAAGACCAAAGACAATTGTTTGTCCATATCTAGATGATTTCCTGATTGAGGCACCAACCTTAAAGTAGGTACAGATGGCACTACAGTTCACCCTGGCCTGCTTCCAAACCCTAGGCTCTGTTCAGACCTGACAAAGTCATACCTATTACCCACAAATCAGGTCTTATTCCTGGCAGGCCGTCTGGACACCATTCTCCAGAAGGCCTGCCTTCCTTGAGAAAAAATCCTGTTATGATCAGTTAATTCACATCTGTAGCACACGAAACCCTGATCTGTAAGGGCCTTTCTCAGGACACTGGGTTATATGGCCTTACTCAATCCTTATGGTGCCTACCCCAACAAAACTCATTAGAAAGTTGTAATGGTTCCTGAGGAACAGCTGGTGCAAACATGCCTATTCCTTATTGCATTCTATTCCTCTTCTGCTATACACCAGGTGAGCCTTGATCTGATTGGGAGGATCCCATTCACACTAGATACTCACACCAACAAGCTCCTCAGACTCAGCTTGAGGAGTGCACTCAGGGGATCTAAGTATCCAGGGCATCTGGGACAAAGGACAGAAAAGGACACACATTGGCATAAAGGAAGTATTGAATACCAGTAAAGCTGGCTGTCCAGTAATTTAAATCCATTTGGAACCCAGAGATCCCCTTGTGCACACAGACATCACAATAAAGAGGGAGATTTCTTGTGAAAGTTGGCTATGGGGATCTGGAATTTGGTTTAGAAGTCAGGAATAACCCTCAGGGTATCCTGAATTCCTTCTCAGAAAAAATGATTTACAGACCATCGCAACAAGATTTACACAAAACATATCAATGGATGCTGGACAGGGTTGTCTTTCTGGATCTGTTCCATAGTTGAGGTGTTCCAGCAGTTGACCTTTTTTTCTTCTCTTGAAAACAGATAACTACAAAAGTTTTGCTTCAGAGTGCCAAATCTGGAAGCTTGTGCAACTGGCAGGAATAACGCATTGTAAGCCAGTTCTTTGAGTTTACTCCATATTTGAGAACTCTCACTAAGAGGGTCCAGATGGAGAGATGATAAAATAAGCAAGTAAGGGAGATTAGTATTGCTGTAATTGAATTCATCCTCAAGTGTCGGTCAGTGCCTTCACAAGGTGGACCCTGTTTTAACAAAATCTCACCAAGACGACACTGATATATAGACTGTATTTTATATAGCATATATCATGGACAGAAGTAGGTTAAAAAATAAAAAAGACAACTGGGTGCACAAGTCCCAGGATAAAAAAAGCCCAATTCTGGTATACGCAGTGGTGCCAGGAATGGAAAAAAATGACTGAGTAGAATCCACAAGATATGGAAACATTTCTACAATGGGGTTAGGTCTGTTGTAGAAGGAAGTAGTAGTCCACAAAAACTGACAGGAAAAAAAGAGCCATGAAGATATTACAATGGACTAGTGAGGCTAAGAAAGAAATTATGTATTGCTACTGCTATCCAAAAAACCCAGAATTTCCATATAGAAGATATTCAAAAAGTTTGAGAGAAATTAGAAAAAAGAAAAATACTTACACAAGAAAAACTGTCAAAAGCTTCAAATGCAAAATTGTGTTAATTAAAACAATAGAGCCATGAAAAGGTTTATGCAGACCAAGAAACTTTGGTCTGCTTGGAAAAAGTGATTGGGGAAGTGTAGAAATATAAAGAACAAAACCTAGACATTTTTGAAAGGTATAAAAAGGAAACATGGCCATGGAAAAGAAAGAGAGGCCTCATATGGTGCAACATATGTAAAGCAAAAGGTTAGTAGAAAAGAAATTCAACAGATAAAATCTGAAGTTATGGAAGACCTGGAAAGTGAAGAATTTAGAATGGAAAATCTAACAAGTTATGCCACAGCATGATGTCCCCAAACAAAGGAAAACAGGTGGACCGGGAGACATATTAAGAAGAGATATGGACATGGAAAAGAAAAAACATTTAATGTGGTGCAATATTTATGCAAAGGAGAAAGGAAAACTAATCAGTACAAAAAAAGCATCACCAAAGATATTTGAAGATAAATGGCAAAGGCATCTGAATATGGAACATTTCACAATACAAAAAATAAGAAAACAGAGAAAGTAGAAAAGAGGATTAGTAATGGAGAAGTTAAAGAAAGAAATTGACGTTATGGATTACCTGCAAAGTGAAGGATTTAGTGTAGAAAAAGTCTAACTCTGCAAACATCACAGCATGAGAGAAACGGGCGGAAGTACTGATCACTTGCCACATGAAGATACTCATGGACACTTCAGTAGGAAACCAGTACAAAAGCTAATTTGGAGATTGCACAGCAAAGGAAGGAGCAGAAAACAGTGCCAACTCTGACACAGTCAATGTTGTGGAGTGATAGGCCATATAAAACAGCAACAGATGAGGCAGGATGCAGCCAAACAGAATATGTCACAAGAAGATGTTCTGGAACTTTCTGAAGAGTGCGAGCAGAAAACAGAACAAAGAACATGCCCTCAGTTTAGAAGAAAATGATCTAAGGGAAGAACTGCTTGATTTAGTTAAGACAGATAGATGTATTAAGATCAATGAAAGAAATAGATTGCAGAAAAGTCAATAAGACCCAATATGTTAGAAGTCTGATAAAACAAATGAACGCAGTAATCGAGACTGTTAACAGCAATTCGTGTGGTATAACAAAAGTAAGTAATATATTTAAACATTTAGTTGCCAAAAACAAAAAGCAGTACATCCAATTCAAAACCAGCATAAACATAATCTCAAGAAATTCTGGGGAGCTATTAATTCCCTTCTCCACCCAGGCACTAACAATACCCCATGTCCAAACCCAAATAAAACTCCCTCTTAGCTAGCAACACATTAGTACCACCATCATCACAAAATCCATCTAATCCCATACCCATCTTCTGACTATCACCCATACCCACATCCACCATTCAAAAACTTCTTTATAAACTAAAACCTTGTATAAATGCCCCAGATAGTCTACCCGCAGAATACCTACAACTAGCAGCCCCTTCCATTGCTTATCATATCAGCATCCTCCTCAGTAAGTCCATTCAAGAATCATGCATACCAGATATTTGGAAGAAAGCATTTGTCATTCCTCTTCTTAAAGGTGGCAGCAACTCTGACATCTCAAACTTCTGTCCTATTGCCATTCTTTCCCCCATTTCTAAAATATTAGAGAAGTGTATCCATACCCAGCTGGTAAATCATCTAATGAAACACCAGCTGCTTTCCCCTACTCAACATGGCTTCAGGCCTGGACATAGCACCAACACTGCCCTCATTTCCTTCTTTGACACAATATATAGAGCATGTGATGCTGGCTCCTTAGTTTCCGCTCTCTTTCTCGATCTATCAAAGGCATTTGACACCATTTCTCACTCACTACTGCTTACCAAACTCTCTAACCTTAGACTATCTCCCCCCACCCTACAGTGGTTTACCAACTACCTCAAAAACAGGCAGCAATCCACCAAATGGCACCACTCCTCCTCCCCTTTCATTACTGGCAATACAGGAGTTCCCCAAGGTTAAATTCTGGGTCCCGTCCTCTTCAGTATATTCGTCAACAACTTTCATCAAACTCTAACTCATAGTAATGTCATCCAATATGCAGATGACTCAACAACTACTTCCTGTCTTTCTATTACCTGCTGTACACCTATCAATCTTTAAAAACTTACTACTATTCTTCTCTGTACCTCCCTGTCTGTTTCTGTCACCTGCTTCCTATCTCTTTCTGTCACCTCCTATTCACCTCTCACTCATTCTGTCCACCTGCTTTACACCCTGTAGCCATGCTTTTCAGCTTGAACCTTGCACATTAATATACCTAGTCTCATGTTTTTAACTCGGCTATTCTGCATCCTTCTTTCCTGTTCACAGCTGACTTTCATACACTTTGCCACTTCTACTATTCACTTTCTCCCATGTGATAGAAACTTCCCATATGACATTATCCTGTGTGCTAACCTATCTCTTTCTTTCTTTCTCTCTCTCTCTCTCTCTCTGTCATAGATTAAGACCTTTGATGTTCATCGTGCATACAGCTGCAGTCATAACAGATGGGTTCTCCTGCCGTCAGGCGGGTCCTCGGTCGGCCGAATTCCAAAGTCTAGGTCCGGCATCGGTTGTCGTCGCTTCTTCCCTGATGTCAGTGCGACAGGGGTATAAAAGAACCAGCCGACGCCATTTTCTTCAGTCTTTCTTGCCGCGCGGTGCCTGAAGCAGAAGCAGTTCGCAAGTGCCGGTCGGCCAGCTCCTGAGATTACGAAAATTTGGAAACCGAAGTCTTCTTAAAAGCTAAGTACCCGTTGAAACTTTTCTTGCCTCAGACCGATGTCAGACAAAGTTAATAATTGTATTTCTTGTGGGAAGCAAATACCGCATAAGGATTTCCATTCCCTCTGTATTCCTTGCTTAGGCCCAGACCACGACGTCTCGGTCTGTCACTTTTGTGCTACATTCAACAAACGCACTATTAAGCGTTGGGCGGAGTTCGCCCAGCATTTTTTTGGGAAAGCATTTAACTATACTATGTCGTCGGATACTCCGACTCCGGTTTTGTCTAAAAAACGCAAAGACAAGGACCGACACTCGAGGTCCGCGGCCTCTACCGACACCACGCCAAAGCTGACTCCACGTGGTCCGGTTCTCAGCGAGGTGCCTGCGCAGCCCCTGATTACCGACGACACATCTTTGGCGGTGTCTCCTCTACCCGAGGTCGCAGGCTCCTCGGCCCACACCCCGACTACAGATACCGACGCCACTCTTGGCGTTGAAACACAGAATGTGGACAGGTCCACCTCCACTCAAGGTGTCTTCAGACCTTCCTCTTCTTTCTCCATCAAGGCTTTCACCAAGTCTAAAGCATCCATGCACTCTAAGAGACCAGCTACACAGGGCCCATCTCCAGGCCCCATGCCTAAGAAACAGATGCTTAAAATGGCTGAGGATTTAATTACTCTAATCAGAGGTCCTCAGCCACCTCCGGACAAAAGGCCCAGAGTGGAGGAAGATTCCCCCTCCTCTGATCAGGGCTCCATTATTTCAGAACACTCTGATGATCAGGAACAGTCTTACTCCCCTTTTGAAGACTCTGATGCAGAGGAGTCTATTCCTTCTGTATCCCCCCCCTGAGGATTACTCATTTGGGGAAACTTTGCATACCTTAAAGGAACACTTCCACTGGGAAGGCCAGGATTATTCAGATTCCAAGAAAAGGCTCAGGGAATTTCTTTTGTTACCCCAGCACAGGCCTCTGGCTATACCTCCTGTCTTGGACATCCTAGATGATGTTTACTCGGAGGCCTGCCTTAACCCGGACTCTCTACCTCCAGCTCCAGTTAAGCCTGACAGGTACTACAGGGTTCCTGATTCATACCAATTTCTATACAAAAGCCATGCTGCTGACCTAGAAACCATCTCACAAGGGCCCAAGGGAGTTAAGGCCTCCATTGCCAAAAATCCATTGCCTTCCGAGAGAGATTCCAGATCCTTAGAAAGGTGGGGAAAAAGGTATACACTGCGGCTACCTTATCCATGAGGGCCTTAAACTGTCAGTTTCATATGCTAAAATACCAACAGTTTTTGTTATCACAATTGAAAAGTAAAATGTCACAACCTGAACAACCAGACTTGAAGGAGTTGCAGGATTTGATGCATAGTGCAGAACAAGTGGGTAAACATACCTTACAATGTGGTTTTGATGCTCTAGAGGCCTCATGTAGAGCTGCTGTTACAGGCTCAGTCATACGTAGGCATGCCTGGCTCAAGGAACAAGCCTTGCCTGATCATGTCAAAGCTAAATTACTAGAGGCGCCTCTTCAAAAGGATGTACTATTTGGGGCTAATGCTGAGGAAGTATTACGGAAAATGGAGGAAAAGGCTAAATCAATGCAAACTGTGAAAGAATTTCTGCAGGTTCAACCCCACGTTTTAGTAGAAATTGGCCTTCCAAAAACTGGTCCTTTCCTGCCACAGACAGACCCCAAAGAGGCAGATGCAGGCGCCCGAGGAGCAGAGGACAATCACAAGGATCGTATAGAGGCAGACAATGGCAAGCTCCTACACAAAGAGGTGGTGAGGACAACTCACAATCTTTCAGAAAGCAAACCCAATGACTTTCCCCTTTGCATGCCAACCAGGTCTCAAATGGCAGCCCCCTTAGGAGGAAAGCTGGCACTATTTTCAAAAAATTGGCATGTTGTTACAAAGGACAAATGGATCCTGGACATTATAAACAGAGGCTACAAATTCCATTTTCATACCCTTCCAAAAATGAGAGGCATGCCAAACCTGCCACACAATCAAAGGGCAGAGGCACAAAGGCAAATTTCAGATCTCATACACATGAAAGCTATTCAAGAGGTACCTACACACGAACAAGGTCAAGGTTTTTATTCCAGGCTATTTCTGGTGCCAAGGAAGGGAAAAGATTGGAGACCTATTTTGGATCTTTCCATCCTAAACACATTCCTACTCGTACCAAAATTCAAGATGCTCACTCTACAGCAACTTCTTCCCATGCTGGGCAAGGAGTCTTGGCTGGTAACATTGGACCTCAAGGAGGCATACCTGCATGTCCCAATCAGACAAAATTGCAGAAGATACCTCAGATTTCTTGCAGGTTCAACCCATTATCAATTCTCTGCATTGCCCTTTGGCTTATCTACTGCGCCCAGAGTATTCACGAAATGCCTGGCATCAGTAATTACCTACTGCAGACTTCAAGGGATACAGATATACCCTTATTTGGATGACTGCCTGATCCAAGCGGACAGCAAGCACATTCTTCTGAAACATCTGGCTTATGTAATAATGTTATTAAACTCTCTGGGATACACAGTCAACAAAGAGAAATCAAGGCTAATACCCTCTCGGAAGATAATTTTCCTGGGTGCCAATTTGGATACAAACACCCAGATGGCCGACCTCACTCCAGATAAGCAGGGGCAACTAATTCAATACTTCAAAACACTGGCAAATTGCACCAGGCTGACTGCAAGGAAAATCCTGCAGGCTCTGGGATTCATGGCATCTTGCATCTTACTAATCCCATGTGCAAAGCTGCATATGAGAAAACTACAATGGTACCTAAAAAACATATGGTCTCAACACAGCCACAGTTTGGAAACAATAATACCACTAATTTCATGTCTGCAAAAGGAATTTCTGTGGTGGGCTCAAGCATGTCAAACAAACACAGGTCTTCCATTCAGCAAGCCTCAAGCAAATCAAGTCATCACAACAGACGCCTCGGACTACGCCTGGGGGGCGCACATGACAGACCGGTGCATTCAGGGCAAATGGTCCCAAAAAGAAAAGCATTTCAAGGACCTTCTACAACCAGGTCAACTATTGATAAGAACGGACAACACCACAGTTATGTGGTACATAAACAAGCAGGAAGGAACACATTCTTACCCCCTATGCAGACTGGCCATGTCACTTTGGAACATGGCCATGGACTTACAAATGGAACTACAAGCACAGTACTTGCCAGGCAAGGAAAACACGCTGGCAGACAACCTAAGCAGGAATATGACAGATCCACACGAATGGAAGTTGCATCCAAAAGTTTTTACAGAAATAATCCAAGAATGGGGAAGGCCAGACATAGATCTCTTTGCCTCCCACAAAAATCATCAATTGACAAAATTCTGCTCAAGGATCTTCCATCCAAAGGCCTGGAGAGTGGATGCTCTCTCTTTCAGTTGGACATCAATGACAGTTTATGCCTTCCCGCCTCTTCCTCTGCTGCCCAAAGTCCTATTGAAGACCAGAGCAGACAGACCAAAGATGATCCTCATTGCTCCGGATTGGCCAAGGCAACACTGGTACCCACTCCTGAGGAGCCTGACGCATTCCCCACCATGGATCCTGCCTCTAATGCCTCTTCTTCTGACTCAGCACAGCTTCAAAACTCTTCACAGTCAGCTAAAAACACTCAATCTAGCCGCATGGAAGATTCCTTAGCATCACAGCAGGCCCTACTCTCCAAGGAGGTGCAGGATGTCATTTTGGAGGCCAGAAGGCCATCAACTAGAAAAGCTTACTCCGCAAAATGGAAACGTTTTTGCGTCTGGAATGAGAAAAAGGGCCAGGACCCTGGAAAACTGAATTTACCTCAAATACTACAATATTTGGCGGAACTGCTAAGCAGTGGACTTTCGTTCTCCTCCATCAAAATCCATGCCTCAGCCATTTCTGCAGAATACAACACTGATCCACCTTTATTCTCTCACCCTCTCTTAAGACAGTTCCTCAGAGGGGCTAAGAATTTAAGACCTCCAAGGAAACAACCAATACCTGCTTGGGATCTTAATTTCATTCTGGAAAAACTGACCTTGCCTCCTTTTGAGCCAGCTGCCTCATCAGATTTGCAATATTTGTCCTGGAAAACAGCTTTCCTTCTGGCTATCACGTCAGCTCGTAGAGTTTCAGAACTACAGGCTCTCATGGCTGTCCAGCCTTTTATCATCTTCCATCAGGACAGAGTTTCCTTACGAACCAACCCGTCCTTTATGCCTAAAGTGGTATCCAGGGTAGCTTTAAATCAGGCCATACATTTACCTACTTTTATCCTAATCCTCAAAACAAGGGGAGAGATTACTACATTCCTTGGACATCCACAGACAACTGCGTTATTATTTGGACAGAACAAAGCCTTTCAGAAAAGCAGAACAGCTCTTTGTGGCCTATGCGGTAGGAGTTCAAGGAAAGCCAATTTCCAAACAGACAATCTCAAAATGGATAGCACACTGCATACGCTTTTGCTATTCTTTTCATGGCAAAACTGTACCTACAGGCATTGGAACCCATTCCACCAGGGCCACAGCCACCTCTGCAGCCTTCCTCAGAGGAGTACCTACCAAGGATATTTTGGAAGCAGCCACTTGGAGTTCTCTGCATACCTTCTCCAAGCACTACAACCTACCATTATACTCCAAATCTAGAGCAGGCTTTGCCACTGCAGTCTTGCAGGGCATTTTGGCTCCTCCTAGTTCCACCTAGTGCCTACCACCCCTTTCTTAGCTTTGGGATACTACCCATCTGTTATGACTGCAGCTGTATGCACGATGAACATAGTACAGTTTTGTACCTACCATAAATGTAGATGTCCGAGTGCTAATACAGCTGCAGTCCAGGTTTCCCTCCCTCCTTCCCCTCTAGGGGTTTTCTTTTATGGTGTATTTGCTTGCGACTACTGTTTTTTGATTATATTGCATTGCATTATTACATAATTTTATGTATTGCCTTCCTTCTGGGGGCACCTGACATCTGGGGCAAAAAAAACTGAAGAAAATGGCGTCGGCTGGTTCTTTTATACCCCTGTCGCACTGACGTCAGGGAAGAAGCGACGACAACCAACGCCGGACCTAGACTTTGGAATTCGGCCGACCGAGGACCCGCCTGACGGCAGGAGAACCCATCTGTTATGACTGCAGCTGTATTAGCACTCGAACATCTACATTTATGGTAGGTACAAAACTGTACTTTTGTAATTAATGAAATGATATCACTGTTAAACTTGTGTTTTTATTTGCAACCTTGTATCCTAATTTCTGTGTATCAACATTGTATTTAAATATTTTGTATATATTTTGCATGTTAATTTTAATTTTGTGGAGCTTTTCGACCCGGGCCTCCACTGAAAATGGGCTCTTCTAGGTCCAAAGGACTTTTTCGGTCAACAAATGCAATAAATAAATAAAATAAGTAAATACGTTACTGTGCAGCAAAATTAATGACATAAAGTCTTACCACAAACAACACAGAGTAAAAAAGGAAAGGAATGGAAGAAACCAAATGCCATCATGGACGTATCAAACAGAGAAAATTATAATCTCATTATTGTGTTTTGCTTTATATTTCTGTGGAGCTTTTCTCCCCGGGCCTCCACTGAAAATGGGCTTCTGGCCCAGTCAGCCCAGTTGGACCTTCCCAGTTAACAAATGTAAATAAACAAATAAAATAAAATAAATAAAGCAGTTAAGACGAGAAGAGTCACTTTTAGAAGAGGGAGCAGATCAACATAAATACTAGAAAAGATAGCATGATAAAAGCAATGTGCATAACAGAGCAAACCAGAATATGTCATACAGTATTGCAAATAATAAACTAAAGATATCAGCACAGGCATAAAACTTAGAAGATATACAGATAAATATAAAGGAAAAGTATAAAATAAGCAATACATTAATGACCCAAAAAGTTTTATAGAAAATTGAGAAACAAAGCAAAAGGAATGAAAAAAAACACCAAAAATTATGGAGAATTATCTATGAAGACCCAGTGGAACACATCAAAGATGCTGAAAGGACAAAAGAAGTAAAACAAGCAGTCAAGTTCAAATGTACAGGATGTGAAATGAGATGAAGTAGCAGCTAGAGAAATTGAAACAAATTTAAGAAAAGCTCCTAATTGGAAAGCCCCAGGCCCAAATGTTGTATCTAAGTTCTGGCTAAAAGTATTAACATTTTTACATGAAGATTTAGCCCTTGGTTGAAAGTATTAGCTCTGAGTGAGACCTTCACTTCCTAAACATATAGAATTTAATTGTTTTTTAGCATTTGTTTTTATGTCTTGGGTTAATTACTATTAATTTGGTCTCAGGCATTTTGTATATATTGTATATAGTTTCATTGTTATTTCGTTTGTAAACATTTTCTTTCAATTTACTCACCCTTTTTATTTTAAAATACTGTTATATCTTGTAAATGTTATAAGAAAAAAGCTTAATAAAACATTTTTAGCTAAAGATTTGGTCCTGAGTAAGAACTATTTATATCTGCATCCCGAACAGACACCAACTTCAGTGAACCTACAAGCTGTCCTAAAAACTGTAGACCAATAAATTGCTTTCTGACAGTGTATAAACTACATACTGGAACTGATACTGACAGTTTGTAGTGATTTAGAAGAAAACCCAGTTTTGGCTGTAGAACTCCTGGTACAGCCTTATGTTGATCAGGATCTGATGCAGGAATGGTTAAGGAGAGGTGAATTTAAACTAAAAGATAAACGGTTAATATCGGTAGCCAGGGATAGTGGACTGAGTACATGTTGGTTTACAAAGTCCATTGAACACATGGAAGAAGTAGACAAATGCAGGTTCTGTAAAACAGAATTGGGAACAGTATGATACACTAATGGTAGAGGTGTAGTATACTGAAAGGCATAATAATGTGGCAAAACTGTTGCATTGGGGATTTTGCAAAGATTACAGTATTGAAGTAGCTGAGAAGCATTGGACACGAGCCACAAAGCATTATAGAGAATGCTGAAGTTTATATCACATGGGATCACCTACCAGCATTTCAAAAAACAAATGCAAGAAAACCAAATCTAGTATGCATGATATGAATGCATGATATTGAATGCATTTATGAGTAACTATTCTACATAAGATCTTTAATATTAATTGTCATTTGTATCTAAATTGTATAATGCATCTTGGAGCTTTTCTCCCGGGGCCTCCACTGAAAATGGATCAATTCGGCCCAGTGGACGTCCCTGGTAATCAAATTGCAAATAAATAAATAAAATAGTAGTTCATGAAAAGAAGACAAAAGTAGCACTGTTGGGGGTTGGGAGGGTGGGGCCTAAGTTTTGTTGTTGTTTACTACAACACACAGGGTGCAGGGTTGAAATGACAGGGGATAATTGGCTAGGCTTAAAATGGCTCGCAAGGGCACTTAGCCTAGTATGAACCTATAAAATGAAATTGCTAAACCCATTGATTGTAGTGAATTACAATGCCTTACAGAGAGACACAAAGTCATAAAACAGAAGGATTTGCAGGCAGAAATGAGGGCAATGTGGAAGAAGGATACCCAGACAGTTCCAATAGTAGAAGGAGCAATAGGTCTCATAAAAAATAATCTACAGTCATATTCAGATACTCTACGGATACATGTAACTGTGTATTCATAGTTTCATAGATTGTCACTAGGCTAACGACCCTGAGGGTCCTTTCTAAGCCTAACTAAGTTTTCCCAAAAGAATAATGATGTCCTGTTTCCAAATAGGACATTGAGAGTCAGGCATTTATAAACTACCGGTGTCCATAAGGGACATGGGTGCCAGGCCCAGTGTAAATTTCCTGTTCCCTATTCACTGGTCAAGATTGCGTTTAAACTGGGTAAAAGACTAACTCAGCTTCACATGGATGTGAAGCCTGTTACAAAAGAGGGTAGTCTCTGGGACACGTATATCTCTCCAGCAAGTTTTTTTTTTAGTCAGACAAAATTCAAGTCTTTAGACCATGTATTAATATAGTGCAAAAGGAGTCAATTCTTGGCACATTGCGGGTGCAGGGAAGAGCACTTTTTACTAACGTCAAAGACTGAAACTGTACTAATTTCATGAACTTTAATCATACTTTGACTTTGGAATGGGGGTCCATTCCTATCATGGTATTAGAAACCCAAAAGACATGGAGAACTTGAACAGAGCTGTTGGATTCTTGATATAATGTAAACGTCCAAGTGACAGCTCAAACTACAAGTTCAAGGAGTCTTCCCTTAAATTCAGCCAGAACAAACCAAGACATATTTGGAAACCACAAAGGAAAACGCCTTGTTGAAATAATGAAATGCAGATTTTCATGTACTAAAGATGCTTTTTCAGGTATTTAGTTTCACACAGAGTGGTACACCTCTTAAATTCTTTAAAATCATAAAGTGATGCTTGTCTTATATCTGTTAGATACAGACAAGTTTAAACTAATGTAACAAAAACACTGTAGAGCAAATTTTGTCTTCCTCTTCCTTTTCCATTGTTTAAATATTGGCATGTGATATTCATGAAATGAATATTGCCCCATTGATTCAGTAGGGTTTGGTGCTGGTTTACTTCATTTTTACATTTACTCAAGTTTATTTAGTATAACCAGCTTTGAGTTGCATAACCAGCTTTATCTGAGTGGTGTTTTTTGGGGGGTTTGAGAAGTACATCAGGAAAAAATTAGATGTCCTTCTATTCCTATGTTGCAGTTTTCTTGGTCTAGGGATTTCCTGCCTTCAGGCGACTCGTACATTGGCTCCTGTACAAAAGGTTCAGCTTGGCTGTTGCAGCTGCTTGGGACATCACATGTAGGGCCATAAACCAGGGACCCTATGTGTGACGTCTGCACGCACAATCCTCAGAACTTTTCATCTGCAGATGACTTTGCATCGTATGGTCGCTCTCCAGACGTCTGATCGACTATAGATAAGCAACCTGTTGGGTTTTTTGCATTTCTAATATTTTACCTATCTTTCACATAGCTTAGGCTTGGTTGTTGTAGCTTTCAGTTGATGTCAGGGAAAAAAGGGAAAGTGCCAATGCGAGTGCCAAATTCCCCATAAGGATGCCCATGACAAATGCATTTTCTGCTTAGGCCGGGAACATGACCATAATGCCTGCCCTATTTCTAAATCTTTTGTTCCTAAGACCTTACATAGCCGCCTGGCAGCTTTAAATCTTTACTTAGAAAATCAACGCCTCAAACGGCTGGTTCCCAGGATGGATCCCGCTCCGGAGGCCGCCCAAGAACCTCTGTGTAAGAAGGCCAAGATGCCTAGGCCTTAATCACCTGCCGCTTCGCACCCGGACGCCCCAACTGCCGACGGAGTTGAGGAGTGCTCGGCGGATCCGTCGGCTCCATCGACCTCCCTCACGGAGGCCGCTGCACAGCCGACGACCGGCATATCCATGGAGCTTTCTCAGACACCTGTCGATGTCGAGGGGGAACCAGATTTGGTGGTTCCTTCGACCGGGATCCAGAACTCGGATACAGCCACTGCCAAACCCGGCTCTAGACTGACTCCTAAGGCCAAACAAAAAGAAGCAGAAAACAAAACACACTACTCCTGCTTCTGAAGCCCCTCCAGACTGGGAGGCCTTCACCTCTTCTCTTATGCAGGCATTCATGGCCCTTAGGCCTTCTGCCTCACCCATAACTACATTGCCTCTGCTAAGCCCTAGGCCTCCCTCTGCTTCTTCCATCCCCATGGCTCCCCTCCTTGAGGAAGAAGAGCATAAATCTTCTTACTCTTCCTCGGATGAATCCATCTCTTATGCATCCCAGATTGCTTCTCCCAAGGAATATTATTCTCCTGGTGAGGATTCTGTGGAAGGGGATTCTCCACCTGAAGACATTACATGAAACCATCACCAAAATGAAAGATTATTTCAAATGGGATACTTCGCAAATGACAGAAACCTAAAAAAAGATACTTTGAACTGATAAGTGGAGTCACCCTCCCCTACAGTTGTACCCCTGTTCTTCCAGCATACCTGAATGCCTTTACTTCAGCCTCTAGAACACCTGACTCACAGCCTCAAGCGCCTAAGCGCCCAGATGCCAGAGGAACAAAAAATCCTCATAAAGCCACCCTTAGCAGACCCAGCAGTGATTGCCACTGCCCCTGATAAACAGTCTAGGTTGTTACCTTCTGCCTCCCTATTGCCCACAGATAAAGATAGCAAATCCATGGATAGGATAGGCAAGAAGGTGTACACTTCCTCCACTTTTACCTTCAGAGCCATTAACTATCAAACAGACATGACCAAGTATGCCCTGGACTTAGTATGCCAAGCCACCTCTATGCTGGCTTCAATCCCTGACAGCCCAATTAATACGGATATCTCCTCCAAATTGTCCTTAGCCCTACAAGTGGCTAGACACTCCATAAGATGCAGCTACGATGCTGCAGAAGCTTCTGCTCACTCCACAGCATCAGCATCTGTCCTTGGGAGGTATTCCTGGCTTAGATTACAGAATCTGCCAGAGGACTTCAAGTCCAAAATCTTGGATGCCCCCTGGATCACAACTTCCTCTTTGGAAAGCAATATGCAGACCTATTTAAGAATCTGCAAGAAAAAAAGTAAAGAATTACAGGATATAAAACATCTCCTGGTATCCCCTATTCCCAAATTTTATAGGAACTACCCAGCTAAGACTACCTTTGTTAGGAGTAACCCGCATTCTGCTGCCTCCTCATCCAGACCCAGACAAGGAACTAGAAGGCATTCCTCATCCAGGCCTACTGGCCCACCTCCTCAGCCTAGACAACCCTTTCAGGACAGGGGAGGTCCTAATAATGTGTGACTGGCTTGCCCATCTGCCCCTCTCAGCTCGCCGTGCCCACTGTCTCCCCTTCTGGCAAAAAATCACTACGGACCAATGGGTATTAACCATTGTTCAAAAAGGGTACTTTCTATCCTGGAAACAAATTCCCCCTTGGAGGGGCATTCCATTTCCCCCCCAAAAAAATGCCATTTCCTTCCACAAATTCTGTCAGACCTGCAACAACAAGGCACAATATAGCCAGTTCCCACAGGACAAGAAGGACACAGGGATTCTACTCCCGTCTGTTCCTGGTCCCTCGAAAGGACGGTCCCTGGAGACCCATTTTGGATCTCTCCTTCCTAAACCTTTACCTGCAGGGACCCACCTTCAAAATGCTGTCACTTCCCACTCTGTTACCCCTCATACCCTCAAATGCTTTCATGGTCATCTTGGACCTAAACGATGCTTACCTGCACATTCCCATCAGGGCCTCACACAGACATTTCCTGCATTTCTCTGGCCCATCCTCGCACTTCCAGTTTACGGCCTTGCCCTTTGGTTTATCCACTGCCCCAAGAGTGTTTACAAAGTGCCTACCTCCAGCCAATGCCTTCTGCAGGATCCAAGGAATCTAGATTTACCCATATCTGGGCTACATCCTTATCCTAGCACAGTCCAAAGATTCCCTCTTAAGGCATCTACATTTCACTATGTCCCTTCTACAAAGTCTAGGGTTCACCCCAAACCTCAAGAAGTCCTCCCTGAACCCAGACAAGGGCAAGATATTCCTAGGTTGCAGAGTCAATACAGAACAAATGAAAGCCTTTCTCCAACAGAACAAGGTTCGGTCTCTAACTTCCCACTTCCAGGAAGTCTTGTTCTCCCAGACAGTCACTGCAAGGCAATTCCTTCGACTCCTGGGATTGATGGCAGCAACCATTCCCATGCTGCCATTGACCAGAATGCATATGCGAAAACTGCAGTGGTACCTCAAAAATATCTGATCACAACACCAGAATCACTTGGAATAAGTTATCCCCCTTCTTCCCTGTTTAAAGACTGAAATCATTTGGTGGATCCAACAAGTACAACTAAACCCGGGACTTCCACTGCAGCCCCCTCAACCCACACAAATATTGCATACAGATGCCTCAGACTCAGGTTGGGGAGCCACTTTGCACTCTTACAGAGTCCAAGCCCAGTGGCAAAATCCCATGATAACCAAACACATCAATGTAAAGGAGATGACACCATTTTTTTTAGCTCTACAAACCTTCCTACCACTACTGCTACCAGGTCCTCTTTTGATAGTGACGGACAATACCACTGTAATGTGGTACATCAACAAACAGGGAGTTACCAAGGCATACCAATTGTGCAGGCTAGCCCTGTTAATTTGGGACCTAGTATGCCAGCACAACCTATCCCTGCAAGCCAGTTACATCCCTTTGCAGGACAACAAGCAAGCAGACCTCCTGAGCAGAACATCCTCTCCACAGCACGAATGGATGCTGGACAGGATGGTCTTCCTAGACATAGTCCGGTGGGGCACTCCACAAATAGACCTGTTTGCCTTTCCCCAGAACAGGCAGCTGCAGACCTTCTGCACAAAGTCTTACCCCCCCCCCTGCCCCAAGCTAGGAGGGTAGACGCCTTCAGTTTCACCTGGGAGGGGAAGTTCCTGTAAGGTTTCCCTCCCTTTCCTCTGATTCAGAAAGTGCTTCTGAAAATCAGGAAGGACAAACCAAAAATCTTGATAGTGACTCACTACTGGCCAAGGCAGCACTGGTTCCCCCTTCTATGCAATTTAGCCAAGGGCAGTCACTGCAAGTTACCCCACAAGGTGGACCTTCTGACACAAGACAAAGGAACTCTTCTACACCCACACTTGCAAATGCCATCCCTGATTCTGTGGGTGATATATTACTAACCCCATTCAGACACCACTATTCAGAGGACGTGCTATCAGTCCTGAGGGAGGCCAGGAAACCCACTACTAGAAAAGCATACTTTGCCAAATGGGAAAGATTTACTCAGTAGTGTCTGGGACAGGAAAGGGACCCTTACGAGGCTGACATCCCCTAGTCCTCTCATATATGTCAACTTATAAAGGGTGGACTTTCCTATTCATCAGTGAAAGTGCACCTCTCCGCATTATCAGCCTACTTACCTCTAGATCCTCCCTTGTTAGCCAGGCTACATGTGAATTCTTCCTTAAAGGGGTCTTACACATCAAACCACCAAAGAAGCCTATTCCTCCTCCATGGGACCTGAACTTCATCCTGGAAAAACTCACCCAGCACCCCTTCGAACCAGCTAATACAGCCTCTCTACAGTTTTATACTTGGAAAACAGTACTGTTAGTGGCTATTACCTCTGCCAGAAGGGTTTCCGAGCTACAAGCCTTTATGACATGCTCACCTTGCACCATTTTTTCATAGGGACAGGGTCACACTGAGAACTAACCCTTCCTTCATGCCCAAGGTAGTCAATGACTTATCTTTAAATCAATCCATTCACCTACCCAATTTTTTCCCCTCTTCCAATTTTTTCCCCTCTTCCAGTAACCAAGCAGAGAGAGGATACTCCACTCCCTAGATGTCCACAGGCAACTGAGATTTTACCTGGACAGGACTAAAGACATTAGGAAATCCAAACAACTCTTTGTATCTTTCCACCCCAGGGCATTGGACAAGGCAGTCACCAAACAGACCATTGCATCCTGGATTAGAAAGGCAATCGGTTTCTGCTACTCACACCACAGAAAAAAAAATTTCAGTTGGGGTTAAGGCATACTCCATAAGAGCAGTGGCCACTTCCAAGGCCTTCCAAAAATGCATGGACACAGCTTCCATTATGGAAGCAGCTACATGGTCCACTATCCACACTTTCACCAAACATTACAAATTGGACCAAATCTCCAAAGCACACACAGGATTTGCCAGGACAATCCTACAAGGCTTTGTGGAATCATCTTCTGCATCTGCCACCCTTTCATCAAACTAAGCTGTGGTACTCTTCCACACCAGGAATACTGCAAAATTGGAATAGAAGGACATAGAATAGTTGTGTAAAATCTTACCATAACCATAGATGTCCTTCTCTTCCATGTTGCAGTATTCCTTCCCACCCACCATTCCCCCTCATTGACTCTACCAGTCTAACTACTCCCTGATGCCTCTCTCCATTACAGAAGAGACCCAGGGCCTTATGCATATCACCTTTGGCAGCCTATCCTGTTGAGCTATCTACTTTGCCTGCTTAGCTTCAAGTTCTGAGGATTGTGTGTGCAGACGTCACACATAGGGTCCTTGGTTTATGGCCCTATGTGCTACGTCCCACGCAGCTGCAACAGCCAAGCTGAATCATTTGTATAGGAGCCGACGTACAAGTCACCTGAAGGCAGGAAATCCCTACACCAAGAATACTGCAACATGGAAGAGAAGGACATCTATGGTTATGGTAAGATTTTACACAACTATTCTTTATCGGTGATACAGGAACAGGCATGTCAGGAATAGCATTAAAAGTTGAGAGTTGGTGTGAGTTTATGATGTAATTTCAGCCACCTGCACTTGTAGACTGTGCAGTTTGTGAGCCAGTTTCATTTTGTTCTGTTTTTTCATTTACCCAAGAAAAAAGTGACCATTCAGAAAAAAACACTTCTTCACTTGTTTTTTTTAGCAGTTACCTTGTTTCAAAGGTTGTTTCAAAGGTATCCCAAGTAGCATCATTAAAAGTTTTCTTAATGGACTGAAAACACCAAGTTCTGAGTGTCATTTTGCATATTTGACTCAACGGCAGCTAACAGCCAATTTCTGTCTTAATCTGCACTCAGTCACAAATTGAGTGCTTGCTATTCTTTAAGCAGCTTGTGGTATTCATTTTCTTTTGTTAGCATTTTAAGAATTATTACACCTCTAGGTGTTATGCCTGCTGAAAAGTAGTTGTCAAAACAATCTCTTAAAATGTAGTTTGTAAGAATAGGCTTTCTCTTCAGGTTAATTAAATTATTTCAAACAGGTACAATTCCATTGCTCTGATCTCTAGTATTTCTCGCTGTTTATCAAGCAACATCTTCAAGAAGAGGGTTAACTTGTATTTTCTAAACAGAAGAACCATTCAAACTGGGAGGCATATTGACTCATGTTAACCTAATCTGTTTATATTCTGCAAACTGTATAAGTGCCATGAGATCCCCACTACTTTTTGATTAAAAAAATAGTTACCTCTTCCTCAGAATTGAGAACGTTTTTATAGTGTTTTGTTGTACTTTATTACTTAATGTATGCACCACAGCATGTGGTAGTGCCATGCTGCGTTTTCCAACCACTCATTCCAAATACGTGTCCACATTAAATAAAAAGCTTTGTAAAATAGTGTGTTTGCCTTGTGATGACATCAGCAAAAGTTCAGTGAACTTTACTGTTAGTGACATCTGTGACATCCCAGCACTGGCCCAGTAATCAAGGAGCTTCAACCCTCACCACTGGCAACAGTGGGGAACGTACACAATGGGAGAATGACAAGTACACACACAGTAAAGTGCAGTGTCCCCTAAGAGCACACAGAGATCACAGTCAGTCTGGGGCTGGTTTCTCCATCTCTCTCCAGATACCCTTTAAGACTCCCCACTGGCACAGCTATAGAGTTGATTCCTTGGCCAGGGTTCCAAGCCAAGTCCTCCCAACACTTTCTCTGTCCAAACAGTGCTTCATGTCCTTGCCCGAGTAGCTCACACACACACACACACACACACACACACACACACACACACACACACACACACACACACACACACACTTTTGAGATTTGATTTATACATAAACACACACTTGGGAAAGGCTGCACAGATTTACTGGCTATGCCCCCTTCTGCCCAGACTATAAGGTAGTTATCACTGCCACTAGAACCCCTTATCAGCTACTTTAAGGCCGTTAACAAAGGGTGTCCAATCCTACTGTGTAATGTTACTATTATCCAAATGGTAGTCTGACCAAGCAAGGTTATTGGAGTGGTCTGTACAGTGTCACCAAACAGATATGAAGTACTCTAAGAGATTGAATATGTCTTACAAACATCAGCCACAAAGATAGGTTTAACTATATTTACTAATAAATAATAAAATAACAAGACAATACTCAGTAAATCAACACAGTAACTTCAGAGTTCAAAATCACAGGGAGTATTTAAAGCAACATTGCAGGACAGTCTCAAATAAATACAGAAAACATCTAAACTAACCTTTACTATATTCCTATCTATATCTAAAAGAGTCACTAAGCCCTAGAAACTTACTTACAGAGCAAGGCAAGTGCAGATGTGATGATGAGTGGATGTTTCCAGGTCAAAGACAAAATACAAAATGCCCACTCTCTCTCTCTCAGAGAGTTCTTAAATTAATATCAAATATTACTGCTAGGTTAGCTTGGATGATCATTTTTTGTCGCCTGACTTCAGTTCCCAAGCTAAACAGAATTTAACATGTGTGTGTTTAAAGATACATATTTCTCAGATGTTTGCAGACCTTGGAAGTCGTAAAACAATAAAACACTTTACATTGTAAACCTAGTAATTACTTTTCTTTCAAAACAATACAAAAACTTCTAGCTCTAAACATTGTCTGCTACACTGAAACTGAGAGAGAAATTTTATAGCACACTCATAAATCAATTCATTTTCAATTTATTTTCTTGAAGTTTTGCAAGTTAGCCCTTTATGCTCCAGTTTCTATTACTAAAACATACATTTGCACATGTATATAGTTTATATGCATTTCTGTTCTAAGTCAGCAGAGCATGCTGTGATTACATTTTAGCTTCGTACATAACATACAGTTCTGTATAAATCATATCAATATTCAAACATGACATAGAATTATGTACAAACTTCGAGATAGCTGGGCTGGCAGTATTTCCCTATATCACATTTCTTCCCTCACCCCAAAAACTCAAGCTAGTTTTTCCAAGTGACCCTTGAGAAACATTGCTTGAGAGGGTTGATCTTATCTGGGAATACCTTACCCCATTCCCTGTCTTGAGAACCCATCTACGTTAGCATTGCTAACCCCAGTCCGGTGCTGCACTGTCATATTATATGCCTACAACCCTAGGATCCACCTTAGTAATTTGGCATTTTGCTGGCTGGCTTGATGTAGCCATGTTAAGGGATTGTGGTCTGTAACTACAGTGAATTGCCTTCCGTACAGATAAAGCTGAATTTTCTGCAGTCCCCACACTATGGCTAGGCATTCCTTTTCTACAGCTGTATAGAATTCCTCCCTAGGTTGGAGCCTACAACTGGGATATACCACTGGGTGCTCTTCTTTCTCTGAGGAAACCTAAGTACATCCCCCACCCCATGGTTTGAACCATCTACCTGCACAACAAATTCTTTGCTGTAATCTAGACTGGCTAACACAGGGGGTCCTCCCAAAGTTCCTTTAAGCTTCTGTAATGCCTGCTCACATGCTGGGGTTCACAGTACCTGACTTGGCTTGTTTTTCCTGGTCAGCTCTTTGAGGGGAGCAGCTATGATACTATAATTCGGACAAACTTTTGTAGCACCCCGCTGTCCCTAAGAATGCCCTCATGTGCTTTTTGGTAACAGGGTCTGACCATGCCTGAATGACTTCCATTTTGCCAGGTTCTGGCCTGATCTTACCACTCTCAGGTAGGAGACCTCTGCCATACCCACTTGACATTTGCTGGGCTTAATGGTCAACCTTGGCCTCTGTAGTGTGCCCAGCACCTTCCTGACATGCTGAAGGTGTTCTTGCCAGGAGTGGCTGTAGATGGCAATGTCATCTAGGTAAGCAAGGGCAAAATCTCCTGCTAGGATACGATCTACCAGCCTCTGGAAAGTCGCTGGGGCAGTTTTCATCCCAAAAGGCATCTTTGTGAACTCATACAAGCCAAAAGGAGTCACAAAGGCTGACCTCTTTCTAGCACTGGGAGTCAAGGGCACCTGTCAGTAACCCTTGGTAAGATCAAGAGTGGTAAGATACTTATCCCCACCCAGCCGCTCTAGGGCTTCATCTGTCCTAGGCATAGGGTAAGCACCTGACTCTGTGTGACTATTTCATTTCCTGTAGTCCACACAGAACCTAGTGCTGCAATCCTTCTTTGGTACCAGCACCACTGGGGAGGCCCAGGGACTGCTGGACTCCTGAATTACCCCTACTTCCAACATTTCCTGTATCTCCTCCCTCAGACTCTGTTTGACTCTCTCAGGCACCCTATAAGGTGCCTGCTTAATACAGCTTTTGGGGTCCTGTATCCACATGGTGCTGCACCAGGTGGGTGCACCCTGGTTTCCCCGTGAACATGCCCCCAAACTCCTGTTAACACTGCTCGGATGTCTCAAACCTGGGTAGGGGATTGCTGCTGGGACATTGCTACCCCTTCCACTGAGGTATCAGTCCAAGCCTCACTGAGGAGATCAGTCACCAGATCCCCCTCAGACTCCTCCTGCCATCCACTGCAAATACTCAGCACAAGGGCCTCCCTATCATGGTAAGGTTTCATCATGTTAACATGGTAAAATTTGTGCCTCTGCCTCCTGCCCAGCAGTTCTACCATGTAGTTAACATCACCAACCTTCCTTACGACCTTGTAGGGTCCCTCCCAAGCTGCCTGCAGCTTGTTGTGTCTGACAGGAATGAGAGAACCATTACCTGCTGCCTTGTAGCATACTCTCTAGCGCAAGCATTCCTGTCATACCAGACCTTTTTCTGCTGTTGGGCTTCTGCCAGGTTCTACTGGGGCTAAGTTCATGAGTTCCCCGAGCCCTGTCCTGAGGTTTAGGACATGTGCCACAACAGACTCCTTGTGAGATTCACACACACCCTCCCACTTATCTCGAATCAAATGTAGAGGTCCCCTCACCCTATGCCCATACATCAACTCAAAGGGTGAAAAACCTGTGGATTTCTGGGGCACCTCTCTGTAAGTAAACAACTGATGGGACTAATATTTGTCCCACTCCCTCTTAAACTGGTCAGCAAATGCCCATAACATCATCTTGAGTGTAGAGTTTAAACTCTCAACAAGACCATTAGTCAGGGGATGGTAGGGGGTGGTCCTTAGGTGCTTCACTCCACAGTACTTCCAGCAGCTCTAGCATGAAATTGGCAACTCTGTCAGTCAGTATTTCTTTTAGAAAACATACCCTGCTGAAAATCTCTAACAAAGCATTTGCCACCTTTTCTGCCTCAATGGAGGATACAGCCACTGCCTCAGGGTATCTGGTAACATAATCTACTACCACTAGGATACACTTTTTCCCTGTGGAACTTGGGGTACTCAGAGGCCCCACAATATCCATAGCTACCCTCTGAAATGGCTCCTCAATCACAGGCAAAGGCATCAAAGGAGCTTTCACCTTGTCTCCTGCCTTGCCTACCTTTTTGGCACTGCTGACAGGTCCTGCAGTACCCTGTTACGTCTCCAGAAATCCCAGGCCAATAAAAGTTATGCATAATATGTCTCTTTGTACATTTATGCCCATATGATCTGCAATGGGAATACCATGGGCTATGGCTAGAAGTGCCAGATGGTAGGGTCTGGGCACTACCAACTGCTGTATTTTCTCACCCTCTAGCCTTCCCTCAGGGGTTCACTCTCTATACAGTAACCCTTAACCCCAGTATACAGATTCCCCCTTCCCCTGAGAATTAGGTGCCTCACTAGCTACCTCTCTCAGGCTTTGTAATGTAGGGTCTGAGAGCTGAGCCTGTCTTAACTCTCCAGATGCCTAACTGAACAAGATGTCAAGAGGATAATGTAGAAGTTTCCAAGAACACAAATGCAGCTTGGGTTCTCTTTGTGCCATTCCCTGGGAATGTACCAAGTATTGGTCAAACTACCCCTGTTATTTCTCCAGTTTCAGCCTACCCTTCAGACCTGAGTGCCCTGGATCCGACTTGCCTTGGAGTGCCTTTGTCAGAGCCAACAGCATCCTTTTCTCTTTTGACGCTGATATGTTTGAATCAAGAAGAGACTCGGAGCCAAAACCTCAGTGATGGGGGATGTTCATGGTGTTACACTGCTACAGTCATCACACTTGGGTTATCCTGCCGTCAGGCGGTCCCGCAGTCGGCCAGAGTTCCAAAGTCTTGGTCCGACGTCAGTTGCTGTTGCTTCTTCCCTGATGTCAGTGCACCAGGGGTATATAAGATGGATCCGACGCCATTTTCTTCAGTCTTTCTTGCCGCGCAGTGCCGGAAGCAAAAGCAGTCTGCAAGTGCCAGTCGGCCGACTCCTGAGATTTTCGAAGTCGAATTTCAGATCCGAAGTCTTCAATAAAGCTAAGTACCCCGTTGGGGAAACTTTTTTCTTGCCTCAGACCGATGTCAGAAAAAGTTAATAATTGTATTTCTTTTAGGAAGCAAATACCTCATAAGGGCTTCCACTCTTACTGTATTCCATGCCTAGGCCCTGACCACGATGTCACTAGTTGTCGGTTTTGTGCTAAATTTAACAAACGCACTATAAAATGATGTTTTGATTTTGCTTTGCACTACTTTGGCCGAAGGTTCAATTATACAATGCCTTCGGAACAAATGACGACTGCAATTCTTAAAAAACGCAAAGACAAGGATAAAGACAGGCATCCGAGGTCCAAAACCGACGATGAAGCCTCTTCTAGGCCATTCGCCAGTTCTCAGTGAGGCGCTTTCGCAGCCCCTGACACCCGCTACCTCAGAGCCACAGGCCGCCTCCAACTCCCTCGTGGAGACAACTAGGCCTCTGGAAACTCAAGGTATTGGGCCTACGGAAACTAATCCCTCAGATGGGTCCGGAGCCGCTGAGCAGGCATCGGCTTCTGAGGGTGTTTTCAGACCTTCACAACTTACCATTCAAGCAACAGCCAAGACAAAACACCATTAAAGACAAAGAAGCAAGTACAGCATTCTCCTGGACAGTCCTCCATGCCTAAGAAACAGATGCTCAAAATGGCCGAAGACCTCATTACTCTAATCAGGGGTTCCCATCCCCCTCCTGAGAAAAGGCCTAGGCAGGATACAGACTATGATTCCTCTGATCAGGTTTCCATTTCCTGTGATTCCTCTTCAGACCAGGGATACTCTCTACCCCCCTATGAGGACTCTGATGCTAAAGAATCTATGCAACTGAATGCTTCGCACGGACGGCTTGCACGGTCAAACCAAGTAGAGCAACCACAAACGACCAGCAAAAGAGATGGTAAACCCAAGTACTTTATTAATCAAAGTAACATATTAAAGATATGTCACTAAACCAGACCGGTTTCGGCCTTACAGCCTTTATCAATGGTATACAGAAATAAATTTGTAAAAAAAGAAGAAGAACTGGTTCAGGTTATATTTATACTCCTCCCTATTGGAACAGGAATTATTGGTATAGCCCAACCTAGTGTTTGGGATGTATAAATGCCCAAAAAAACTTATTTTAAATAAATAATCAAAAACAGTTCATATACAATTATGAAACCAACAGTTATACATTAAATGATTCAATAATATTATAAGCAAAAATAAAAAATAATTCCATAATACTATAAGCAGATATATGAAAAATTTTTAAGAAAGAAATATGTAAATAACATCTTATAATATTATAATGACCTGATTATGTAAATACAAAAATTCATCAAAGCCAAACAAGAGCTAATAAAAGTATATTCACTTAATGTAGTAATCATAGAAAGGTATTATATTAACAACATTTCAGTGCTGAAGTGTACATTGGTCATCCTAGTTACTAGTATTATATAGTTCCTAGAACATATATTAACAAAGCCACATAAGTGCCACCATTCAGAAAAACAAAAATATAACAATATACAGCATGTATTAATGTGAGTAGATAGACATAGCCTCTGTTATAAATGGTCATTCAGACCAGGCGGAAAAAGTGCCCCAAGCTTTGTAATCCAGTATTGTTCTTTTTTATTCAAAATAGAGTGCCAACCCTGTTGATGGCTACGATCCCCTACAATTTTGTCAATAACCATGAACCTAAATTGTGCATTGGAATGTTTGATGGTGTGTCTATACAAGGCATTAGTTTCCTTCTTATTTCGGATGTCACTCTTATGTTCTGTCATACGATTCGAGGGATCTAGATGTTTGGCCCACATAAAATGATTGACACTGACATGTGGCCAAATATATGACCCATGTGGTACTGCAATTAGCAAAAACCCTGGTCTGATACACCCGTTCAGTATTAGCACTTGAAAATTCCTTCAATGTGTAGACCTGGGAACATGAACAACAATGACCACAAGGAAAGGTACCTATGAGTCTATCTCCTGTTAAGGTGGTTTGTTGATAAATAGCTCCTCCTCCTTCCTTGTGTTTGTAGTGGGAAAACATCCCCCCCAAAGTTTTACCCCTTCTGAAAGACATATGACATGTCTTGCCTAATAGTGTTCTTAATTCATCATGTGCCATCAATATATTCCAATTTGAGTTCAAAATATCCCTGACCAGCTGATGGTTTCTGCCATATGTGGTGACAAACCTTATTGTTGAGTCCTGATCCTTATTATCCAACTTTTTATATTGCAATAAAGTTTGTCTATCCAGTGAGTTACTCCATTCATTTGCCAAAGAGATATCCCTCATTTTGTATCCTCTGTGTTTAAATCTACAACATAAGTCATTCCTCGCTATTTCAAAATCCCCCCTGATGAACATATGTGTTTCATACGCATGAATTGTGATTTTGGTATATTGCGGATGGTGTGGTAAGGATGCATGCCAGATGCATGTAACAAGTTGTTATATTGAGGGTATTTACGAAAAACTTTAGTACTTAAGGTGTGATCCTCATTGCGGTATACAGTAACATCCAAGAAGTTAATAGTGTTATAATCATATGTTACCGTAAACTCGATACCCCATACATTATCATTCAAATACTGAATGAATTCTTGTAAATATGTAATATCGGTCTTCCACACCATCCAACAATCATCTAAGTATCGTCTCCAGATGTCCATTTCAACAATATAAATATTGTGTGATAAGTCATAGATTAAACACTCCTCAAAATAGGCCATAAAAAGGTCAGCATATATAGGAGCAAAGGAAACCCCCATTGCCGTACCTTGAAGCTGTAAAAAACACTCGCCATGGAAGTAAAAGACATTTTTAGTTAGTACATGTTCCGCCATGCAGATAAGCAGTGTATTGAAACCCGGTGGGTACATTTCACATTTTTCCAACCAGTATTGTAGTGATTGCAGACCAGCCCATTGTGGGATGCTGGTGTATAAGGATTTTACATCAAGTGTGCACATCAACCAGTCCTGTTCCAGTTGGGTATCTGCTATTATCTGAAGAAAGTGTGTTGTTTCTTTCAATCTGGCCCTAACCAATGACAATAGTGGCTTGAGGTAAAATGTAAGAAAAGCTGAAAGTGGTTCTGTTAATGATCCGATACCAGACACTATAGGCCTACCCGGGGGTTTAGTAATAGACTTATGTATTTTGGGCAAAAGATATAAGATCTGTTTTTGTGGATCTTTGACAGTAAGATGTTTGACAGCGTTAATTGTTATGATACCTTGATCCTCAGCTGTCTGTAAGAATGAATCAATTTCCTTCTTGTATACCAATGTGGGATCTATAAACATTTGCATGTAACACCTACGGTCTGCCAATTGTCTTTTGCCCTCATATAGATAATCCCCTGTATTCATAACCACAACAGCACCACCCTTATCTGCAGGCAGAATGGCTATATCACGATTTTGCTTAAGTTCTTCTATAGCAGTTTTTTCCATGGCAGAAATGTTTTGGCCTAAAATGTTCGATTCATGATGATGAAAATGTAAATATTTAATGACTGACTGTTGAAATATGGAGACGTATTTGTTCATGGGTGGTTGAAAATCAGATTTCAAAAATCTAAACTCAGATGATCTATGAGAGATGTCACCTGAAAAGAACAATTTAAGATTAAGATTGCGACAAAATGACAATACATCATTTACTATACTATATTCATCACTAAAGAAACCCGGAATAAAACCAAGGCCTTTATTCAACAATATAGTTTGTGCATCTGTTAATGGTACATCAGATAAGTTTAAAACATTATCAAAGTCAACCTGAGCTACGTCAACAATGTTCGTATCAAATTCTCCATAGAATTGGTTACTGCGTTTGTGTTTGCGACCCCCTCGTCGCCTTGGTGAGTGTCTAAAGGGGTATTAGTATTGGGTTTCTTACTCTTTGGTGATTCCCGATGGTAGCCACCATCATTATCCGTGTATGATGATTCATCACCGGAAGTACTGGCAAGGGATGCATCAGTGGATTTTAAAATGGATCTAGGTCTCTTTCTAGATTTTGGACCAAGTGTTTTGTGACTAGTATCATTAAACCTGACCGTTTTAGATGTATCAAAAGGACGACCCCTCTGATAGTCAGTGCAGTCTCTGTTGAATTTACGAATTTTACGGTCCTTGGTCACTTGATCAAAGGATGCCAAATCCTTAGATAATTTTTTAACCAAGGAAGAAAATGTGGGCTGAGATTCAAAACGTTTACACTCTTCACAAGAGCTTTTAACCTCTGTTAGACATATATCCACCATTCTTTCATAGTATGCTGCCAAAATTTTTACAAACATCATAGAGGATTGATGAAGAGCCTGGTTCCATTCCTTCGTCAGCCTGTCCTCTGACTTGCTCACTAAGGGCTGCAACCTGACCCTCAAACCTCTAGGAGTAATATCCTTCTGTATATACGCTTTGAATAATCACAAATGCCATATATTGGCACGAAGATTCCTCAAATCTTTGTTAAATTTGTTAAAGGCCGAGTCACAACCCTCAAAAGGACCATTATTAGAGCCATTTTGGTTATTGCTTGACATAACATTGACACCAAATACACCTAAGTCATGCCTATCAGCACATAACCCATTCAAAATCTGCTCTAAATCCATAATCTGTCAATAAACAGACCAGAGGACTATGATGAACTTACTGAATGTAAGATATATAGTTGTAAAATATGTAAAAAAAGATAATTCAACAGAGATCACACTGAAAATGGGAAGCCGTAATGCTAAAAAGAAAATGAAAAATCAGCCATATAATATTAGTCACAATAATTCCCAATAATATTATAATCCACTGATGCATCCAACCATGGGTTATAAAAATTCAGGCACCAGGTCTGACATAAATATTATGATGTATAGTGCACTAATCAGCAGGTAACTGAAGATAACACCAATATATTGGTGTACACACCTAACACAGTAATGTATAAGTCACTTTAGTTCAAAAATAAAGACTCATACTTGATGAATCATACATTGATAAAATCGTATCCTGGTTATCATTCACATACAGTTGTGTAAAGTATTTTTGATTATAGTATAAATGCATCTACATAGCCATATTTGGTATACAAAAAACAAAAAACAGCCCCTTAAATCCCGGTCTACAAATAGGTTCAAGTATATAAATGTGGTTCTCTTAATCATGCAAGTTGTAATGTAGCATGTATTAAATAAGGAAGCTGAAAAAGTATGCCACTATTAACATGATATACATGCCCCTAGTTAGTTCTGAATCCAAATTGTATGTTCATGTATATCCCTAAGATAATATGGCCATATAATTGTAGATACAATTTCCCCTTAATGGTTATGTAAAGCATAAGAAAACACGTAATGAAACCAGAATGTCAATTGAGCCATAAGATGTTAATCCTATATATATTTTTTTCAAACCATACAGATGAGTAATCTGTAATATTGCCCTTGAATCCCTTTATATCCTAAATTTCAATCATAGGTCTCCTATATTTTCAACCATGGTGTCCTAGCTTCAATGACAGACCATTCAGTCTATGTTGTATTTATAATAACTGAAAGTGGTTTAGGATGTATACACATATACCCATAGAAGGATATTGTTGTTAAATTAAATAAGAGCACATCATAGAAAGCTTACCACCAAAAAAGAATGCAAAACCTCACTACTATCTTAGTGTTTTGATATAATTCTTATATAATATATATGTGTATCCCCTATAAATGGACGTTTTGTACAAATATTAAACATTCCAATTCAAACAATTCTTAAATTGTCCAAAATCGACTGTACTATTAGACACACAGCCAAAATATGTCCAACACCAACAAGAGTTTAACAAACATTCCCCTCGACCAGCAGTATAACATTAGTAGAACACCATCCGCATCGGAGTCGTAGCCATCAATAAAATAACATGTCCAACACAAACAAGGTCTTGCACCCGTTCCCCTCGGTCAGCAGTATTACATCAATAGAACACCAGCCGCATTGGAATCGTAGCCCTCAGAAAACCACTCTCAATCTTGAAAAAAGTTCCAATATTCTGATGTGCACTCATTCACCATTAGTTCCGCCCCTTGGTTAGAATCAGTATATCATTTAGATACAGTTTTAACATATGTCCCCAAAACCAAACAGTAAATCCTGGAGAAATATAAAATTATTGATGCCTTTGATACATTAATGTCCTTGTTGTAAGCTTTAAAAAAATAAGAAACAGTACCAATGTCCACGTGAAAAAAGAAAAAGTTCTTAGCGTAACGATTGATTCCGCCTAATAGGCCTGATTCCTCCTTAAGCACTGAAACGAAATATAAATCCAAAAAAACCTTGTGAACAAGCCGTTTTCCTGGATATCCAAGTACTCAGTCCTCTTCACATGATAAACCTACCAAAAGACCAGTATTATACCAAATACACGAAAAATGTTGAGCTACCATCAGGAACCACCAGCGAGGCTCAAAGATCAGATGCAACTGAATGCTTCGCACGGACGGCTTGCACGGTCAAACCAAGTAGAGCAACCACAAACGACCAGCAAAAGAGATGGTAAACCCAAGTACTTTATTAATCAAAGTAACATATTAAAGATATGTCACTAAACCAGACCGGTTTCGGCCTTACAGCCTTTATCAATGGTATACAGAAATAAATTTGTAAAAAAGAAGAAGAACTGGTTCGGGTTATATTTATACTCCTCCCTATTGGAACAGGAATTATTGGTATAGCCCAACCTAGTGTTTGGGATGTATAAATGCCCAAAAAAACTTATTTTAAATAAATAATCAAAAACAGTTCATATACAATTATGAAACCAACAGTTATACATTAAATGATTCAATAATATTATAAGCAAAAATAATTCCATAATACTATAAGCAGATATATGAAAAAATTTTTAAGAAAGAAATATGTAAATAACATCTTATAATATTATAATGACCTGATTATGTAAATACAAAAATTCATCAAAGCCAAACAAGAGCTAATAAAAGTATATTCACTTAATGTAGTAATCATAGAAAGGTATTATATTAACAACATTTCAGTGCTGAAGTGTACATTGGTCATCCTAGTTACTAGTATTATATAGTTCCTAGAACATATATTAACAAAGCCACATAAGTACCACCATTCAGAAAAACAAAAATATAACAATATACAGCATGTATTAATGTGAATAGATAGACATAGCCTCTGTTATAAATGGCCATTCAGACCAGCCGGAAAAAGTGCCCCAAGCTTTGTAATCCAGTATTGTTCTTTTTTATTCAAAATAGAGTGCCAACCCTGTTGATGGCTACGATCCCCTACAATTTTGTCAATAACCATGAACCTAAATTGTGCATTGGAATGTTTGATGGTGTGTCTATACAAGGCATTAGTTTCCTTCTTATTTTGGATGTCACTCTTATGTTCTGTCATACGTATTCGGAGGGATCTAGATGTTTGGCCCACATAAAATGATTGACACTGACATGTGGCCAAATATATGACCCATGTGGTACCGCAATTAGCAAAAACCCTGGTCTGATACACCCGTTCAGTATTAGCACTTGAAAATTCCTTCAGTGTGTAGCCTCTCCTCCTGAGGATTACTCTTTTGGGGAAACTTTACATACCATGAGGGAGCATTTCCATTGGGAAAGTCAGGATTATTCAGAATCCAAGAAAAGGCTCAGGGACTTCCTTTTATTGCCTCAGCACAGGCCCCTGGCTATTCCGCCTGTGTTAGATATTGTGGATGATGTGTTCTCTGAATCCAGCTTATTTCCTGATTCTTTGCCCCCTGCACCAGCCAAGCCAGATAGGTATTATAGAGTCCCTGACTCTCACAAATGTCTTTATAAAAACCCTTCTGCTGACCCAGAAACCATTTCCCAGGGTCCCAAAGGGGTTAAGGCTTCCATTGCAAAAAATTCAGTCCCCTCTGACAGAGATTCTAGAGCATTGGATAGATGGGGGAAGAAAGTTTACAAGTTGCAGTAAGGGCTTTAAATTGCCAGTTTCACATGCTTAAGTACCAACAATATTTAATGGCTCAGTTAAAACAGAAAATGCTTGCAAGCTCAGAAGCTCCTGACTATAAAGAAATGCAGGATTTAATGCTTGCAGTTGAACAGGTGGGAAAACGTACTCTGCAATGTGGTTTTGATTCTTTAGAGGCCTCTTGTAGAGCCGCAGTTACAGGTTCTGTGATTCGAAGACATGCTTGATTAAAAGAACAGAGTTTACCTGATCATGTTAAGGCAAAATTATTGGATGCTCCTTTACAGCATGATACCTTGTTTGGTGTTACGGCAGAAGAGGTGTTAAAGAAAATGGAGGATAAAGCTAAATCTATGCAAACAGTCAAAGATTTCTTACAGGTACAGCCACCTCGATTTAGCAGAAATTGGCCTACAAAGAATTGGTCCTTTCCAGTGTCAGACAGGCCAGAAAGAGGCAGATGCAGACGCCCAAGAGGCAGATATCAACTCCAAGGCTCTAACAAACAACGACAGTGGGGTACCTCAACCCCAAAAGGAGGTGAGGACAAGTCTCAACCCTACAGGAAACAGTCCCAATGACTTCCCCCTTCGTATGCCAAGCACTTCCCTTTTGGCAGCCCCCTTAGGGGGAAAACTAGTACTTTTTTCTCAAAATTGGCAATCACCCAAAACAAATGGGTTCTGAATATTGTGTCTCAGTGTTACAGGTTCCACTTTCACACTTTATCAAGGCTAAAATGAATGCCAAACCTGCACAAAATCAATGGGCAGAGGCTCAAAAACAAATTTCAGCCCTCATGGACAAGAATTTTACTCAAGACTCTTCCTGGTCCCCAGAAAGGACAAAGCCTGGAGACCCATACTAGACCTTTCAACTCTAAATACTTACCTGGATGTTCCGAAATTCAAGATGTTGACACTACAGCAGCTTCTTCCCATGCTGGGCAAGAAGGCTTGGCTTGTTAATTTGGACCTCAAAGAGGCATATCTGCATGTCCCTATCAGACAAGATTGCAGAAGATACCTCAGATTCAAAGCTGGTACAATGCACTACCAATTCTCTGCACTGCCCTTTGGCTTATCTACTGCACCCAGGATCTTTACAAAGTGCCTGGCACCAGTAATTGCATTTTGCAGGCAAAAAGGAATTCAAATATATCCATACCTGGAAGACTGCCTCATTCAAGCAGAGAGAAAGGACATTCTTCTAAAGCATCTGGCATTTGTAAAAAGGTTGCTAATTTCTCTAGGGTACACAGAAAACGAAAAGAAGTCAAAACTATTGCCCTCACAACAGATAATATTCCTGGGTGCCAGCTTAAATAAAACGGCCCAGATGGCTTATCTCACGCCAGACAAACAAGGACAACTGACTCAATATTTTCAATTACTGGCAAAAAAGTCCCATCTCCCTGAAAGAAAAATTCTGCAGGCCCTGGGATTCATGGCATCCTGCATACTACTAATTCCATATGCCAGACTGCATATGAGGAAATTACAATGGTACCTAAAAAGTGTTTGGTTCAACACTCTCACAGTTTAGAAGCAGTAATACCAATAATTCCCTTTCTACAACAGGAGATGTAATGCGATCTTATCTCGCCTACATTCATAACTGATGGGCTCGGAACCAAGAATCGGCTCTGACTCGGCCGATACACTAGCACGAAGTCTCTCGTTGGCTGGGCCAACCCCCTTATCCCAGGATGCACCACGCCCAAACCCCCAGATCTCGTTTGCCGCTTCTGAAGTAACGACGTGGTCTCGACTTGGCTGTGGCTAAGTACCCTTTTTTTTTGGCCTTTTTGGGTCGTTTTTGCTCTTAGCTTAAAAATTTCATAACCAAACAGCTATTTTAATAGCTATCTTCGTCTGTACTACCTTGTGATTGGCTGTGTTTGTTTTTGGTGTTGTGTGATTCCTTCTGTTTGGCGGGCTAGGCCCATTTGAGTTAGAGGGCCTTTGCCCTATTTCTTGCCGAGCGTTTTAGTTAGAGCTCTTCCCTCCCTTCCCTTCCTTGTGTTTTGAGTGCTTTGTGGGTCATGTCTGGCAGAGAAAAAGAGCATAAGCCGTCAGGCTTTAAAAAATGTTCGAAATGTGGCTACAAAATGTCATTAACAGATGGCCATGCCATCTGTGTTTATTGCTTAGGGGCTAATCACTTGCAAGAATCTTACAGTGTTTGCCATGCCTTTTCCTCTCGTGTACTACAGGAGAGGAAAAATAAGTTGATCTTGAAAGGTTTATTAAAACCAGCCTTCTTCTCCCTCTTCGAAATCGAAGAAAAAGAAGTCTTCGGCTCCGACAAGTCCATCGGAGCCGCCTGAAAAAAGAACTAAGTCTTTGTCCTCTTCCTCGGCTCCACTGATCTCGGAGCCGCAGGATAGAGGATCTATGTCTGGGTCTTCTTCCTCGGCTCCAATGGTCTCGGAGCTGCAGGAGAGAAGATCTAAGTCTCGGTATCCTTCCTCGGCTCCATTGGTCTCAGAGCCGCAGGATAGAGAATGCCAATCTGAGTTTTCCTCGGCTCCATTGGTCTCGGAGCCGCAGGTGAGAATTTCGGCTCCAGGGTCGGTTTCTTCGGCTCCTGAACCGTCGGCGCCGAAGGGGGTCTCGGTTCTAATCGAGTCTTCCTCGGCTCCGATCCTTCTGGAGCCAATTAGGAGTCGACATTCCAGCATTGCCTCGGAGCCGGTTGAAAGAGTTTCTTGCCCCCGTCTGTTTCCTCCAGTTCCTCCAGGCTTTCAGATTCGGATTTAGATAGGGTGGTCCAGAGGCTCCTCCAGTCACCTGTCTTATCTAAATTATTTTCAGCTCCAGCCCAGCGGCCGGAGCCAACCATTTTGATTCCGTTTCTTCCTCCTCCGACAACCCTGGTGTCGTCGGAGACGGGGTTCGCAGAATCAGGTGAGGTTCGTGAGTCAGTTCCGAGACCCACTGCTAGTCTGTCGGCGCCATCTTCAGCTTCAACCTTTTCTGTTCCTTCAAGGGGTTTCGGTTCTCAGGTGTCCTCGGCCGAGCCCAAGGGGGATTTCTCGGGGCTTCTGGTTTTGGCCCCGAGTCTCCCTGTTGGCGCCTCGGCTAGGGGGACCCCCGACACCGGTCATGGTCTCGCAGGCGGGCCTTTCTTCAGATTCTGGTGGACCCGCCTTCGAGGCTATGAGGAGTGCGCTAGACAAATCTCTAGTGACTTCACCGGAATCTGCGACTTCTTCCCTAGACACGGCGACTAGAGCTTCTGGTGCCCCCCTGTCTTCGGACAGCACGGCTCAGAGGCCTGAGGATTCCTCCATGTGTGGTCCCCCTTTTTCCGAGGAGCCTTCAGAGTCTTTGCCTGAAGAGCCCCCCAGGAAAAAGTTGTGCAAGAGGAAGCACATAGACTCCCCAGATGAGTCTGTCACCTCGGACACCGACCTTGATGATGCGGAAGGGTCCCCAAAGTCGTCCTCTGATGATGTCTCGTTCTCCGATGTCCTGGAGATCTTGAGACAGAGGGGCGACTGGCCGTCCAAAACCCCTTCCGCGGAGGAGTCGGTCTTCCTCAAGGCCTTCGGAACCCAACCCTCCGCCTCCTGGGTGTCTCCACCCTTCGATGGATTACTGGACCTTATTTGTCGAAGGGTGTGGGAGCACCCTGACTCTGTGGAGCCAGTTCCTTCTTGCCCCGACATTTTTATCCGCACCCCCTGGCAAGGAATTTCTAACCAAGGGAGTCCCAGTGGATGCTATGGTGGTGGCGTCTGCCACCCAGCAGGATGTGGCAGAGGCATCTACATCTATCCATCCTCCTAACAAGGAGTCCAGGAGCATGGATAGGTACGGGAAGCGTACCCTGACTTCAGCGACCTTTACCCTGCGGTCGCTGAATTATTTGTGTCATTTTGCGAGGCTCCAAAGGGATCTCATAAAGGAGTTGGGAGATACCCTGTCTGGTAACGTGCCTGAGGCGTTGACGCAGTTTGTCAATGCCCAGCTGTCTACCCTTACTCGTCCATGAGGCTCATATCGTATGCAGCCGAAGGGGCAAGTAGGGCAGCGAGTTCAGGCGTAGCCCTTAGGAGGCAAGCCTGGATGCGCTTTTGTCACTTTGCGGAAGCTTTCAAGTCTTCTTTCACAGACACTCCATTCGACGGGTCCTCTCTCTTTGGACCCAAGATGAAAGACACACTCACTAGATGCGAGCAGGAAGGTAAGACTTTGTCTGCCGTTGGGGCCCATTTTTCGCTCCCTTCGAGACCTTATCCCAAGGCGCAGAGGGGAGGAAAGATGTGGTTCAGAAAGTCCCAAAAGTCTTTCCCTGCCCATCAGAGTGACCCCCCTTCCAGAGGCAGAGGAGGGGGGAATTATTCTGGAAGACGTCGCCCTAGAGGCGGCGGAGGCCCCCGCAACACAGGAGACCGCAAATCCTTTCGTGGTTCGTCCTTCCAGCGTCCCTGAGGGACTGCCCGACTGTGCGTCTCCGGAGCCAGTTGGGGGTCGATTGTCGGAGCATCTAAGGGCCTGGGGTTCCATCACTCAGGATCAATGGGTGCTTCGTATCATCGCCGGAGGTTACACCATTCCCTTTATCCGTCCCCCTCCACCGTCAAGGAAAATCCCAGACGTGCCACGCAGTCAACGGGATCAAGCAGCCATAGAGGTCGCAAAGCTGCTCGGAAAGGGAGTCATCCAGCCAGTCCCCGCAGACCAGACCAGATTAGGAACTTACTCAAAGTTATTTTTGGTGCCGAAAACAACAGGGGACTTGAGACCCATTCTGGACCTCAGCCACCTAAACCGCTTCGTAAAGAAGTCCAAGTTCCAGATGGTCATGTTGCAATCCATTTTCCCATTGCTGGAAAAAGGAGTATGGATGTGCTCCATCGATCTCAAGGACGCCTATTATCACATCAAGATAAACAGGGCGTCCAGGATACATTTACGTTTCCGCCTAGGAGCCAGTCACTTCCAGTTCCGAGCCCTGCCCTTTGGTCTCACCACAGCCCCTAGGGTGTTTACCAAATGTCTGGCAGTGGTGACGGCTCACCTGAGACGTCTGGGATTCCAGGTGTTTCCCTATCCAGACGACTGGCTCCTCACCGCCCCCACCAGGCATCTTTTTATTCAAGCCCTGAGTGCTACCATCGAATTGGGACATCTATTAGGAATTGCATTCAACTGGGAAAAGTCTGTATTGCTGCCATCACAGCGTGTTGCCTTTATAGGCGCAGAGCTAGACTCTGTCGAGATGGGAGCATTCCTTCCAACAGAGAGGATAAAGATACTACAGAACCAAGTCCTAGCCTTACTACCCTGAAGCAAAGCCCCAGCCAGGATGGTCCTTCAGCTTTTGGGGTCGATGGCGGCCGCCATTCTTCTGATCCCTCTGGCAAGATTGCACATGCGAATTCTCCAATGGCTCCTGTTGACCCAGTGGTCGTACCAAGATCTGCCCTTATCCTACCCGATTCTCATTACAGATACCTGCCAGCGAGATCTTCGTTGGTGGCTCCTCTCCTCCAACTTGAACCAGGCGTGACTTTTCTAACCCCCCCTTCCCCATTGCCACAGTGACCACGGATGCCTCCCAGATAGGGTGGGGGGCATTCTCTGGACAGGACGGTTCAAGGCATGTGGCAGGATCACGAAACTCACTTACACATCAATGTCCTGGAGATGAGGGCAGTGCTTCTAGCGTTGCAGGCACTTCACAGCTCTCTTCCCAAGGGTACCATCGCAATCTTCTCAGACAATATGGCATTAGTATGGTACCTGAACAAGCAGGGAGAAACCAGGTCTTATCCTCTTTGCAGAGAAGCCATGAGAGTTTGGAACTGGGCGATCGCTTCCCAGAGATTTCTAGTGGCAACGCACATTCCGGGGAAGTCCAATGTGATAGCAGACAGGCTGAGCAGAGTTATTCTGATGCCTCACGAGTGGTCCCTGAATGACCGAGTAGCGGCTCGGATCTTCTCCAAGTGGGGGTTTCCCTGCTGCGACCTTTTCACCAGCCCCTGGAACACGAAGTGCAGCAATTTCTTCTCCCTGATTCCCCCCCAGGGCGGGTCACCCAGGGACGCTCTAGTCCACAATTGGCTCTCCGGTCTGCTCTACACCTTCCCTCCGGTCCCACTACTGCCAAAGGTGATTCAGAAGGCGATCTGCTTGGGAAGCAACATGATTTTGATCGCACCACACTGGCCCCGCCAAGTTTGGTTTCCTTTCCTTCGGAAGTATGCAGTGAAGGATCCTTGGATTCTGGACCCAGTTCCAAACCTCCTGACTCTTCAGTCAGGTCAGGCCCATCCATCACTGCGAACCCTCAAGCTAATGGCTTGGCTGCTCCACTTCCGACCTTAGACAGCATATCCTTTCGCCTGAGGTGGTCTGGATTCTGTCTTCCTCTCACAGAGCTTCCACTAAGGAGATATATTCTAATAAATGGAAAAGGTTTGCCATTTGGGCCCAGCAGCACAACCTTGACCCCCTGGCAGCCTCTGTGTCTGTCTGCAGTATTAGATTTTTTGGCAACTCTTTTTAGACAGGGTTCCGCTGTCTCCACGCTTAAAGTCCAATTGGCAGCGATTTCTAATTATCATGTTGCCTTTGAGCCTTCACTCATGAGTCATAAGTTGTGTAAGGCCTTTCTTAAGGGAGCTTGTTTGCTTCGCCCCCCGGTGTCGCAACCTGTTTTGCCATGGGATTTGAATGTAGTTTTAGGAGCCTTGAAGTCTCATCCCTTCGAGCCGGCGGTCACTTGTGAGCAAAAGTTCTTATCTTGGAAGACTGCCTTCTTGGTAGCTATTACTTCAGCCAGAAGAGTTTCGGAGCTTCAAGCCCTCCCTGTTAAGCCCCCTTATCTGATCTTTCACAAGGATAGAGTATTTCTAAGACTAAACCCGTCATTTCTTCCGAAAGTTTCTTCTGCTCTTTGTCTGCAGAAATCTATAGAGCTACCAGTTTTCTTTCCAAAATTTTCCAACAAGGCAGAATACAGACTTCATCAGTTGGATGTGCATAGACAACTGAGGTTTTACTTGGATAGGACACAGCAGCAGAGGAAACCAGACCAGTTGTTTGTGGCCTTTGCAGATAACAGGATTGGCAAAGCAGTAACTAAGACCGCTATTGCTAGGTGGATTAGGGATTGTGTTTCATTTATTTATGCATCAACAGGAAGGGACCTTCCATTTCCAGTTAGAGCACATTCTACTAGGGCTATGGCTACTTCAGTGGCCTTCCACGCCAGACTGTCAGTGGATGAGATATGTGCAGCGGCCACTTGGGCTTCTCCACATACTTTTATTTCTCATTACAAACTGGACGTGGCCTCTAGAGGTCGGGCGTCCTTTGGTTCCACAGTGCTCAGGAGTGTTTTCCAGTGAGCCTGCCAGGATCTAGGTGCTAGGGACGCTGTCCCATCTGTTATGAATGTAGGCGAGATAGGATCGCATTACATCTTTTAGTTATGTACTTACCATAACGATAGATGTATGTGATCCATCTCGCCTACATTCGTACGTACCCACTCTCCTTCCCCCTACCTGTTGGATCTGGAGGAAACACGATTGTACAGCTGGAGTGGCTCATGTGAGTGAGTTGTTGTGGGGCAAACAAGATCTGGGGGTTTGGGCGTGGTGCATCCTGGGATAAGGGGGTTGGCCCAGCCAATGAGAGACTTCGTGCTAGTGTATCGGTCCGAGCCCATCAGTTATGAATGTAGGCGAGATGGATCACATACATCTATCGTTATGGTAAGTACATAACTAAAAGTTTCGATGGTGGGCACAGACATGTCACCTCAACAAGGGTCAGCCTTTCACTCTACCCACAGCCAGGCAGACTCTAACAACAGATGCATCGGATTACGCCTGGGGAGCACACATGGCAGGAAAATGTATTCAGGGCAAGTGGACCACAGACCAAATGCATCTTCACATCAATCAAAAAGAGATGTTGGCTGTTCAAAATGCCCTAACAGCTTTCAAGGACCTTCTGCATCCAGGACAATTATTATTAAAGACAGACAACACCACAGTAATGTGGTACATAAACAAGCAAGGGGGCACTCATTCTTATCCCCTATGCAGGTAAGCCATTACCTTGTGGAACACAGCTCTAACTTATCAAGTTCATCTGCAAGCACAATTCCTGCCAGGAAAGAAAAATACTCTGGCAGACGATCTAAGCAGAAATATCATGGACCCTCACGAATGGAAATTGAATCCACAAATCTTCAGCATGGTAACACAAAAATGGGGATGCCCAGATACAGATCTTTTTGCCTCCCCACGGAATTGCCAACTACAGAAATTCTGCACAAGGACTTACCACACACAAGCATGGAAAGTGGATGCTCTTTCGTTCAGCTTGAAAAGCCTAAAAGTTTATGCCTTCCCACCACTGCCTCTCCTTTCAAAGGTACTCCTAAAAGCCAGACAAGAAAAACCACAGATGATCCTGATTGCTCCAGACTGGCCACGCCAGCACTGGTACCCAATCTTAAAGAACTTAGCTCAAGGCCCACTATGGATTTTGCCTCAAATTTCACACCTTCTGACTCAAAAAAAACAATCAGATCCTGCACGGTCAGCTCAAAACCTTAAACCTGGCTGCATGGCAGATTCATTAGTCAAACAGGCAACACCTCTCTCTCAAGCTGTTATGGATGTCATTTTGGAGGCCAGGAGACCTAGCACCAGGAAATCTTACTCAGAAAAATGGAAGAGATTCTGTGCCTGGAACCAGGCTCAAAGCCTTGACCCTCTTGTCCCAAACATTCCTCAGATTTTACAATACTTAACTGAGATGCTGGAAAAAGGCCTATCCTTCTCATCAATTAAGATCCACGCCTCTGCCATTTCAGCACATTACAACATGGATCCTCCTTTATTCTCTCGTCCCTTGCCAAAGCAGTACCTCAGAGGGGCTAAAAACATAAGACCGCCCCGGAGAGCACCCAACACCAACTTGGGACCTCAATTTTGTTTTGGAAAAACTGACCTTGCCACCTTTTGAGCCAGCCAATGCAGCCAATCTAAAATTTTTATCATGGAAAACAGCTCTGCTCCTGGCAGTAACTTCAGCACGAAGAGTCTCAGAGCTACAGGCATTAATGGCAGTGGAACCTTTTATAATTTTTCATCAGGACAGGGTTTCTTTAAGGACAAACCCTACCTTAATGCCAAAGGTGGTATCTAGTGTGGCTCTTAACCAAACCATCCATTTGCCAACTTTTTATCCAAACCCCCAGAATAAAGGGGAGAAACTTCTGCACTCTTTGGACATACACAGGCAGCTACGCTTCTACTTGGACAAAACAAAAGCTTTCAGGAAAACTGAGCAACTGTTTGTAGCATATGCTGCAGGATCACAGGGCAAGGCTATCTCAAAGCAGACTATTTCCAAATGTATAGGACACTGTATTTGTTACTGCTACACACAGCATGGAAAATCAGTCCTTAATAACATTAGGCCACATTCTACCAGAGCAACAGCCACTTCAACAGCCTTTCTCAGAGGAGTACCAACCAAGGAAATTTTGGAGGCTGCAACTTGGAGTTCAGTGCACACCTTTACCAAGCATTACCACTTGCCTCTTTACTCTAAATCCAGAGCCGGATTTGCCACTGCAGTTCTGCAGGGCCTCATAGCCAATCCTAACTCTTTATAGACCAGCCACCCAACCTTAGCTTTGGGATTCTACCCAAGTGTGAGGACTGCAGCAGTGTAACACGATGAACATAGTACAGTTTTGTACCTACCATAAATGTAGATGTTCGAGTGTTCACACTGCTGAAGTCCAGGTTACCCTCCCTCCATCCCCTCTGTCCTAGCTGGACTTATCTATACCTTTCTATCCTATACAACCTTTATGGTGTATTTGCTTGTAACTAAAGGTATTGTTTTTATTTTTTATATATGTTTTATTAGCAATATGTATTGCCTACCTTCTTGGGGGCACCTGACATCTGGGGCAAGAAAAACTGAAGAAAATGGCGTTGGATGCATCTTATATACCCCTGGCGCACTGACGTCAGGGAAGAAGCAACAACCGATGCCGGACCAAGACTTTGGAACTCTGGCCGACTGCGGGACCGCCTGACAGCAGGATAACCCAAGTGTGATGACTGCAGCAGTGTGAACACTCGAACATCTACATTTATGGTAGGTACAAAACTGTACTTTCCAGGCGATGGGTTGACACTGAAGTCTGAACTGTCCCACCCCCTTGGGACCTCTGCATTTGATAGTTTCAGGGTTGAGGCCCATCAGCACTGGAGTATCTGTTTCATCTCTGGATAGGAGGAGACCCCCCAGAACCAATTATGACTTTGGCCTTTGAAACTTTCAGTAAGGTCTTGGCCATACCAAACTGCAAAGCAATCTCATCCAGCTTGGTTCCATTCAAACCTCAACAGGATTCTGTTTCTTCTTTACATTGCTCTGTCATTCAGGGACATTTGGTACCACAGGCTTCCAAGACTCCATGGTATATTAGCTCCTAGTCTGATTCGGAACATTCTGATCTTCCACAAGAACCAGTTCATAAGAAACAGACAAGAAAGTGGAAGCACATAGATTCATCTCTAGAGTCTTGCACTGAAGACAAGGATTTGTATGAAGGGGAAGGCTTCCCTAGATCCTCCCTTGGAAGATGTCACCTTTGGTGAGTTCCTTGAATTGATGAAACATAGAAACATAGAGGGGGATGGTCCACCAAGAAAACTTTACCTGACGAATCTGTGTTCTTGGAAGCATTTAGTTCTGGCTCATCGCCCTGGGTAGTACCACCTTTGATCCCCTTTTTGACGTCATGGCTTAGCGGGCATGAAAGGACCCTGACATGGTGGAACCAATTCCCAAAAAACTTTACGGGATATTGGCAGCCCCAGAAGACAGGAGGCATTGGAACAAAGCTACACTGGTGGATGCTGTGGTAGTAGCAGCATCCACTAAAAGGGAATTGTTGGAAGAAAGTTCCTCTGTCCATCCCCCTATCAGGCAGTCTAGGGCTATGGACAGGTTTAGGAAATGGACATTTGCATTCAGAGTGCTGAATTATTTGGCCTATGTTGACCAAAGAGTTTTTCAAGTCTCTCTCAGCTGTTCTGCCTGTGGATTTTCAGAGGACTGTGGAGTCCCAGCTTTCTGCCCTCCAGTCCACTTCCAGCATTACCGTGTGACTGCTTGCCCGTGCAGCTGATGGGATGGCTAGGGCTGCACTGGTATCATGTCGACACATTTGGATATGTCTGTCTTTTAACGGCAGGATTTAAGACATCCTTCATTAATGCCCCCTATGATGATTCCACTCTTTTTGACCCAAGGTAAAAGACAAACTAACCAGGAGTCAACAAGATGGTAAAATTGTCTCTGCAGTAGAAATCCATTTTTCTGCCCCACAAAAAAACCTTTTCTAGGAATTGGAGGGCTGGAAAGAAGTTACTGTTCCTCAAGTCAGAGTTTTTATCAGGCTACCTCTGGGGATAGACCACCTCATGGCAGAGCAGGAAGTAACTCAAATAGGTGTCACCCAAGAGGCAGAGGCAGACTTCCTAAACAGGGCTTTCACAGTCCTTTCACCGAGAAGCCTTGTCAGCACTCCTGAAGAGTTGCCCAATTGCTGCACTCTGGAGTTTGTCAGGAGGAGCCCTTATCCACAAGCCTGGCAAAATATAACAACAAATTCTTGGGTGCTAAATATAATTCCAAGAGGCTATTCAGTTCCCTTTTCCCTTCTTCCAATAAAAGGAAGAAAGTTCCTGCTATTCCACCTAGTTAATGGGAACCCACAGCAGCAGAAGTTTCCAGGCTGCTAAAAAAAGAGTCATCCATCCAGTCCCCAAGGACCATTTATAGTCAGGAGTCTATGTGATGTTCTTTTTAGTATCCAAGAAAACAGGGGACCTCAGACCCATTTTGGATCTGAGTCATCTGGATCAGTTTGTAAAACAGACAAAATTCTGGATGGTCACAATTTGGTCAATTTTGCCTCTACTGAGGGAGAATGATCGGATGTGCTCTATAGATTTTCAGGACGCATACTATCATATAAAGATAGAGAAGCGATCAAGGAGATTCCTCCTTTTTGAGCTGGGAGGCAATCACTATCAATTCAGAGCCCTGCCTTTCGGTATCACCACAGCTGCCAGGGTGTTTACTAAGGTAATGGCAGTGCATCTACACCTGCTAGGGATCCAAGTTTTCTAGTATCTTGATGATTGGTTCCTAAATGCTACTTCCAAGGATTTGCTCTTACATAATCTGGACCTTTTGCCCACTTAATGCCAATTCTAGGGATTACAAACAATCTGACCAAAATCCACCTAACCCTGACACAACAGCTAGAATTCATTGGATCCCATCTGGACTTGGTACTACAGATCGCCAGTCTTCCTCACTCAGGAGTACTCTCTCTGCATCTCAAATCTGCACGTGTACTTCATTTTCCCTCTCCTCCAACAAGGTTGATTCTTCGGCTTTTAAATCTGATGTCCTCCACAATTTTAATGGTCCTGCTAGCCACATTTCACATGAGAATACTTCAGTGAGCTCTCTCTGTACAATGGTCTCAAAGTATTCATTCATTACATGCAAAAATTTGCATCAATCAAATCTGCAGGGAACACATTTCTTGGTGGATAAAATCTGCTTCAGTAACAAAAGGACATGTATTCCATATGGATCCACCAGTGACTGTAGTAATCACAGATGTTCTTCTTCTAGGTTGGGGGGGGGGTGCATTTTGAAGGGGGGCCAGTTCAAGATACTTGGCCACATCTAGAGGTCAACTTTACATCTGGGAGGTGAAGACATTCCTCCTAGCATTGCAGGCATTCCAGGATGTTTTCCTTAAGGGTGTGATTTCCATACAGACAGGCAGTAGTCTGGTACATCAGCAAACAGGGAGGCACCTGCTTCTATCCCCTTTGTTGAGAAGCCATGAGAGTTTGGCAATGGGTGACGTTTTCACACCATTTTCTGATGGCAATGCATATACCGGGGATGTCCAATGTATTAGCGGACAAATTGAGCAGAACTGTCTTAATGCCTCACGACTGGTCCCTCAATCCGGCAGTGACAACCTTGATTTTTTGTCACTAGGGCCATCCTTGCTGTGACCACTTTGCATGTTACCTAAGCAACAAGTGCAGCAATTACTTTGCCCTGCAGCATCAGTAGATTTGAAGTTCTTCTCTTGGAAAACAATCTTTCTGGTGGCTGTTATGTCAGCCAAACACATTTCAGATTTACAGGCTCATTCCCGCAGACTTCCCTGTCTGGTATTCCATAAAGACAGACTCTCCTTGAGGACTAACTCATCCTTCCTTCCCAAGGTATATTCCAAAACAGACTTAAAGCACTCAGTAAATCTTTTTCCCCAAATTCTCAAACAGAGGTGAATATATTCTGCATATGCTGGACGCTCATTGCTAACTCATGTTCTACCTTCACACAACTAAACAATTCAGAAAGTCTGATCAATTGCTTTTTGCTTTCTCAAAACCAAAATTAGGCAAAGCAGTTGCCAAGGTTATGCTTTCAAGATGGCTTTAAGACTGCATTTCTTTTGTGTGTAATAAAAAATGTTTTTTCCCTAAAATCTAAATCTAAAGCTCACTCCACAAGGGCAGTAGAGACATCAACAGCTTTTATAAATAGACCCCCTATTGATAATATTTGTCCTGCAGCAATTTGGTCAATAGTTTGCTCTTTTGTATCATTGTAAAATGGATGTACAGTCCACGTCTAACTCTTCTTTTGGTTCCACCATTCTCAAGACTGTTCTTCCTTTATGCCATCCAGGTAAAACAGCTTGAGAATCTCTGTCTCATGCTGAATCGGACAAAAATATACAACAATGGGTACAAAAGTTATGTAAATACCATAATGATAGATCCATATTGTCTGATTCTCATTCTGTTCAACCTCCCTCCCTACCTGCTGCCCCTTTCCAAATTTGACACAGATGGGCTTCTGGTGAGTGTGGGATTCTCTCTTACACCCTGTCTGTGAGCAGTGCTGCTTATTACCTGTCTGCTGTGAGTATAGTGTCATGGTTTTAAATTATCCTTTATTGGGGCAAACTCAGTGTAAGGTGTTAAGGTGGAGAGGAGGGAATTATGGGTAGGGGAGGAGGCAGAGCCCTGGATCCAAGAAGCTTCAAAACAGGTGCCGGTGTTGTATATAACAGAACTGAGGCCAAGCATCAGAGAGTTCTGTATATTGCCCTCCCCTGAAAAGAGCCCTTATTTTCCATGGTACTTGACCTTCATAATTGACAGGCTTACCTATCCTCTGTCAAACTAGGAGCAGTGTCATCGGGTACTACATTGACAAAGCACAAAAATATCAGGCGTGAAACATTTTGAGCCCAAAAGAGCAGTGGTTTACAAAGTCAGACCAGCAATGTCAAAACTACAGGCAACAGCCAAGGGTATATTAGCAGTAGCATTGCAAAGCCAGGAAGTTACGTCAGATGACGTTGTGACCATGTGATGACAGGCATAGACAGGTAATACTTGAGGGGGTAGAATGGACTCAAGCTGGACATTTACAGGGGAGACTAAAATTCTAAAATAAAAATGAAAATTCATAACAGAAAATGCACACTGCATCTTGTGCAGAGAGAGGGTCATTGACTCAAGTAGACACAGTAAACTCCACAGGCAGTAGTTGCCTAATGTGATACCAAATTACTTTCCCAGGTAGATCATCACCTAAACTATTATCCAGAAATGTTATTGGGCAGCTTTCCCTTGTCAAAATTTTACTCTCCTTGGGGGAAGGTGAGTGTCCTCTGAGTAGTGGTTCATGCATGTCAGGTATGTTTTTCTCTTCCTGCTGAATGTAGGTAGCAGTAGTGACATGAACACAGGTATCTTACATAGTAGTATCTTCAACCACCTGTACCACACCCCCACTGCATTTTGGATACATAAAAACCCATGTGGTTAAGTTCAACTGTACCATATAGCATACTGTGGTGATACGGTCAGTAATTTTGAAAGCTTTGTGCCATACACTGAAGTTTCTAAGTGTCTCAGAAAATACCATGAGCTATTACAGATGGAATTTCCAGAACTAGTACTATCAGCTTTGGAGGATATGTGCGTTTGTCACTGCCTGCAGTTTCTGATGGTCAGCCTGTTGCCCCTAAAAAAGCAAATAGATTGTATAAAGTTCCTCAATCTTTTAAGTTTTTTTTACATTCCCTGACTCAGCAGATAGCTTTGGTTAATCCTACTGCTGCTAAGCTTTTAGTTAATTCCAGACCTATACTTTCTGACAAGGATGGAAAAGTAATTGATAAGTATGGGGGGAAAAGTATATGCCTCTGCAACTTTGAGTTTCAGAATTTTGTATTGTCAGGCCCATATGCTAAAGTTTATGCTGACAAATTGTGAGATATGAGGAATGTTTTCTCTACAGTTTCTTCTTGTTGGGAAAATCTGCTTTTAAATAGTTTAATTTCTTCCATTTTACAGGTCACATTGTTTAAACTGCGCATGACTTTGGTGATGCTTCTGCAGGGCTATGGCCACTGCTGTTGTATTAAGGAGGTTTGCCTGACTGCATTCTCAGAACCTATATGCTGTGAAAAATTAGATGTTAAATTCTACTCTGGGTAGAGATGTAGTTTTTGGTCCATCTACTGTAGAGGCTATCAAAAAGTGTGATGAGAGAGAGAATCTCAATGAATTTTCAGCCCTCCTTCTCCAGATTTTCCAAGGTCCTTCCAAAAAGAATACAAGATACCCCCCCCCAAAAAAAAAAGAACAGTCCAAGTCAGAATGACTATTTAAGGGACCTTGGCCTCCCACCCTGGCAGACTTTTTTCCCCTTCCAGAAAGTCTGAATCTCTGCTGCTCTCTTTGGCAACAGATATTTTCAGACACATGGGTTCTGAAGACCATTCATCAAGGTTACAGATGGCAATGGGAGGAAATCCCTTTCTTTCCAGGGGGGTAATTCCTCATCTACCAGGTCAGACTCCCTTATTTCACTGTCATTCAACACATCTGTCTGAGAGTGATAGAGCCAGTTGCTCCTTCCCCGATTGGGAAAAGGTTTTATTCAGTGATGTGTTTGGTGCCAAAGAAAGAAATTGCTTAGAGAGCAGTTCTGGATCTTTCTTTCCTAAACCAGTTTGTGGTAGTGTCCAGTTCAAAATGCTGTCCTTCATAATGTGTTTACTCCTTCCTGGTAACACTAAATTTAAAAGATGCTCAGCATCACATCTCTAGTCCCAATTCATTTGGACTTCAGGCTTTTCTCAAGGTTTAGTGTGTCTGTATCACATTATCAATTCTCTAGCATACCCTTTGAACTGTCCACTGCAAAAAGAGTGTTTATAAATTGTGTGGCTCCACTTATTGCAAGCTAGAGGATGTCCAATTTTTCATATTTATATGACTTACTTATCTTTGCAAAATATTTTTCAAAGTGTCAGGAATCTCTCACTTGGGCGAGAAATCTCTTACCAAGTTGGGATTCCAGTAGAACATTCAAAAGTCTTTTTTGACTTTAATTGTGTTCTTGTGGTCTGTGCTAGGTACCTCAGTTCAAAAAGTTTTTCTTCCACAGCAAACAATAGACCTGTACCTAGATCTATTTGTAGAGTTTTCCACTCAAACTTTGGTCACCGCAAGGAAATACCTTGGGATTTTGGGTCTCATGGCATCTGTGATTCTCATGATGTGCCTGGCAAGACTCCACATGAGAAAGATACAGAGGTATCTGAAGTCTCTTTGGTCCCGGCAGCAACACCCATTATCTTTTCAAGTCCCAGTCCTGGGATTTGTCAGAAGAGAAATCTCCTGATGGAATCAGCAAATATCCCTAAACTAAGGTCTCCACTTCCCCCTGCTCCAAAGCAGTCATTCACCACAGATGCCTCACATTCTGCTTGAGGAGCAGTTTCAAAAGGGATAAAAGTGCAAGGCGTTTGGGACACCAGCAACATATGCAAGCACATAAATATAAAAGGGATGTTTGCTCTGATCAAGGCATTCAGCTTTGAATTATCTTTGATCCAGTGGACATTTTCAAGGTGTTACAGCCAATGCCACAGTCATGTGGTACATCAGAAAGCAAGGGGAACCAGATATTACCCCTTTGCAGAGTAGCCATGTTAGCTTGAGATATAGTTTGACCACACAGTCTCACTCTACAGGCATCCTACATCCTGTCAGAGCAAAATTGTGTGGCATAGAAGCCGAGCAGGACTAAGGCAGTCCTACATGAATGGAAACTAGATCAGAGGGTCTTCCAAGATTTGATCCATGTGTGGGGAGTTCATCAAGTTAAACCTCTTTTCTTCCTGTCTGAACCATCAGCTGACATAATTCTGCTCTATGACTCCTTGAAAGAAAGGCCTGGAAGACAGATGGCTTTTCTTTTCCTTGGACTGGAATGTTCCTGTGTACTTTTCCACCCTTTCCACTGATATCCAGGGTACAGCTGAATATTCAGAAGGCATCCCCAAGATCACTGTGGTGATTCCATTCCTTCTTGCCTAGGCAGCAGTGGTTCTCCCTTCTCTTGGAAATGCCCAGTTGCAATTACCATAAGCTTCCTCACAGAATGGATCTACTCATACATGAACAGGGATGTCTGGTACACCTAGAGCCCAATCAACTTCAACTGACTGCCCTGATGATAGGTTCTTAATTCCTCTTAGGAACATGTTTAGTGAGGAAGTGTATCTGGTACTAATGGAGGCAAAAATGCCTGCTGCTAGAAAATCACATATTAGCAAATGGAAAAGGTTTTTGGTTGGTGCCAACAACATAAACCAGCACCAGTTCAGGACTAGTGTTTCTGTGGTTCTCCAATATTTGTGAGTTACTATCCTTTGCCTTGCCCTTTCTTACTAGTCCGTTAAGGTTAATTTATTAACCATTTCAGCATGTCTGCCCATGAATCCTCTTCTTTCATTGTGTTTTCATGTTAAAATCTTTTTTGAAAAGGGTTTTACATTAGAGGCCTCCAAGAAAAATGGTGGTTTCTCCTTGGGATCTTAATTTTATGTTAGAGAAGTTAATACTTGCTCCATTTGTAAGAGCTCATCTAGCAGGCTTGAGGTTCTTAAATGGACAGGCGCCTTACTAATTGCTGTGACCTCTGCATGATGAATATCTCAGATGCAAGCTCTTATGGTGAATCAGCCCTATCTCATTTCCACAGAGACAAATTCTTTGAGAACTAATCCATCTTTTATGCCTAAAGTGGTATCCAAGTTCACTTTAAGCCAAGCTATCCATCTCTCTTTTTCCTTCCTGAACCTAAAAATGAGGGAGAAATGATGCACTGTACCTTGGATGAGCACGGATAACTTGGTTACTGTCTTGACTGAACAAAATCTTTCAGAACTTTTGATCTGTTGTTCATTTCTTGTGAAGGTAAGAAGATATGACAACCTGTGTCAAAACAGACTATTTCTTATTGATTGTCTTAGTCTATTACTTTTTCTTATTCTCACCACAACAGAACTATTCCAGACAAGGTCAAGGCTCACTGTACCAGGGCCTTGGCTTCTATGGCTTTTTGTAAACGACTGGAATCTAGAAGCAGCAACTTGGTCGTCTGTACATACTTTTGTAAAGCACTGCAAGCTTTATTCCTTTTCCAGGTCTGGATCAGGCTTTCCTAGGGTCATTTTCCAGGGGCTACTGTACATTTCCCCTTCCACTTCCCAAATGTAATAAGCTAGGGTAATCTACCCATATAACAAAGGCTACTGCAGCAGTGATCAATGTGATGAACATTGTACAGATGTGTAATTAAATTTACCATAATAGTAACTGTTCGAATGATCACTGCTGTAGTAGGTGCTTCCTCCCTCTGTCCCCCTTTTTGTTTATTATTATGCCAGGAAGTGTATACATGTGTGTGTGTGTGTGTGTGTGTGTGTGTGTGTGTAGGACTAATAATCGCCACGTTTCAACAAAACTGAAACAGGCGATAACAGTTCACCGAAAAAGCACTTTCGCGAAGCTGAGCTAATAAAAAGGAAAAACATAAGAGAACAGCTTTTGCTGAGATCGCAGCACACCATAAAAAAGTAGGGGGGCACAGCCCTCACATGGTGGGTGCAGGGGGGGCTTGCGCCCCTGCATAAATTACTGTTATTTTTTTTTTTAAATGTTGTGTTTGTTTTGTTTTTTAAGCAGACTTTCGTGAAAGTGTGCTCAACCATTTCAGTTTTGTTTAAATGTGTCATTGGTAATTAGTCCTAGAGCCATAAAACATCTCTACTCTTAGTTATGTCATCTTAAGGCTATTAGTGGTCAAACCTGTCTTTTTAGACAGCACAGCTTGAGCTGCCTAATGGTTTGAGCATGTTGAAGGTGCCCTAAAGCTTTGGAAGTTGGTTGGCTGTTATATCTATGACAGGATATATAGCCCATATTGTTAAGGCTACTGCAGCAGTGATTATTTGAGCATCTACTGTTATGGTAAATTTAGTTACACAACTGTACTTTCTTGTATACTTCATAAAATTTGGCGGATATTATAGTAACACTGACAAAGATTTTGTAAGTTTTGTAGTTCTCAGGAGACCAGCTTCCTCCCATGAAAACCCCATCTGTTTGGGTATGTATACATGTTGTATCTGAGCTGTTTCCAGAAAGTTCAAAGCCACAAGCTTATGTACCTACAGGATGAAACTACCATCCCTTCCATACACTGTTGCCAGATATGCCTGCACCTGGCTGCTGTAGATGTTACAGCTTTTGTCATGCACTTGTGGAAATTTAAGGCATAGGACATTCTTCAACTTGCTCAAAGAGTATGCAAATGAAATTTTGATACAGTGTTCCCTAGCCTTAGTAAAATGGTTTTATGTATTAAACTATATACTGCCTCACCATTATTTCTCGTTATTAGTATGTTTGTGGCAGTATGTTTTGGTTCCTGTATTGCTGCATGAATTCATTAATGCAATAATGCTGATGTGCACTGAATGTCCATCCTTAAAGAGGATCTTGAAGTTTCAGACATCCTGTAAGTTTGTATGTGTTATGAGCAGTTTCATCAGGATTCTGCCTTCATCATATTCTCCTAATCAATGTAGGAGTGCCTCTTATTTCGTTTGGAGCAAACTGTTGTCAAAGCTTCACATGGTGAATAGGCTTTTTGGCAGTGTTGTTTTATTTTATTTAATATCCTCCTACTGGAGATCTGTTAATACACAAACTTTTTGATTGCCATGTGTTGGATTGCTTCCGAATCGAGGTCTCACTTGTTTACCTCCAGAAGGATGTACAACTGTTCCTTGCTGTCAGTGGCCTATTCACATATCCTCTACATGGTATTGGACATCTTTAGCGGCCATAGTTTTGTCAGGGGAATAAGATTTAAGCAGCTAGTCATCATCTTATTGAGTCAGTTAAAGTCCTTTCTTTGCACTTCCTAGTCATCTTCCCAGTGTAGCATTAGAGGGCCTTCGTAGCTGTGAGACTCCTGATTTTACAGATATTCCTTTAATGATGAGTATATTTCCCTCTTGAGAGGTGACTAATGGTGCCCGGCAAGAATTCCACATCTTTGGAACCATTTGACAAGTTAACTATTTCGACTGTCTCTTGGAATCCTAGCTAGCAACCAATATTGCAAAGTTCCCTCCAAACTCAAAGAAAGCAATACAAGATAGACCAGGGGAGAATTTGAGATCACTTATCCGATTATATTAGTTTACTTTGAAAGTGACAAGGATGATGCTCAGCTTCACATATAGTGGAAGTTTGTTCAAGAAGGGGGGAATGTATTGGGATATGAAACTGTCATACCAATACGTCTTACTTGTCTGTTGATGAAGGTTTAGTTCCTGTAACGTGGTATTTGAAGAACCATTTGTTCTGTGATGGAATAGCAGATCAAAGGGGTCAAATCTTTTATGTCTCAAAAAGCTAAACATAGATCCCCACAGAGGAGTCTGTAATAAGCTGAGTATAGAGAGAGAAAGCTGACAGTCTGTCCTGACAATCAAACTTTTTTGAGGCCACTAATCATTTAGTTAGAAACCTCTGAGGTCTGTTAAGTTGAATGATATGTTAAGACAAATACACTCCAAAAGGGGTATTAAATTTAGTAGTGGTCTGAGGAGGTATGAACCAAGATGAATTGAGACTTCTTTGGATCTAGAGGAGATGCCTTTGGAAATTAAATGAGCTAGATAGAAGCCTTGCTGTGGAGACATGATGATCAAAAGATGAGAAATTATCTTATGACAGTGTCTGATTCAAGGGGTGTGTCTCATGTATGGTATGGGAAAATGTTTTGTTTACCAGAGTTAACTTTACTGCATTTTTCACATTTAATTTGAGATCACTGTCCTTCTACCAGATGATAACATGGGCTAACCTATCATGTTGGAGCAGTTGAGTTAATGGAAGATCAAATAACTTCAAATTTACAGCCTGAAGGTCTGAGAAGAAAGAAGCCAAATAGGAGAGGGCTCAATACTGAGCTCTGTGGTACACCACTGGTAACTTTTTTTTTTTTTCTTTCAGAAGTGTCACCTGCAACTCTAATCACCTGGGTTCTGTCATATAATCAGACAGTGTAAGCATTTATATTCAGATTCACAAGTGTATTTATTTATTTGTTTATTTTACATGTGTCGCCTGGGATTGTCTGACTGAGCTAAGTAGCCCTTTTTCAGCAGAGGCCCAGGGAGAAAAGCTCCACATGTAATACAGATTATCAATTACAAAAGTAGGTAAATAAACCACAACAGGAATTACAACAATATTCAAAGAAACGTACATGAAAAACAAGGATTTTCTACAGTATAGTAATTGTTATGTCAGTCAGAATCATACGTTATTCAGAAGGACTGACATAAGTGTTATCACCAGACTTGAGTTCTTACATCAGTCAGATAAGAATTTATGACATATGTGTAGGATAGAGAAATAAATGTGAGACAAGGTCTTGTAAGTTGCATTAGTTGGGAGCAGATAGAGGTGTGCAGTTAAGGTTGATGTGATGCTGGGGGGGGGGGGTACAGTGGCAGGTCCATTGGTTTAACAGGTATGTTTTGTAGCTTCCTTGAATTGGCTAAGTAACTTAAGTGACCTGATCTCAAGTGGGAGTTTGTTCCATGGCTTGGAGGGATTATAGCTGTAAAGGATACATCCTTTCTTAGTTTTAGGTTTGTGGATTTGTAGCAGATCTATGTTAGAGCTCCGGAGGGATCTAGCAGGTGAGTAGTAGGAGATGAGAGATTTTCCCACCTTTAATGTGACCTAAAATCTGTACAATTCAATTGAAAAACAAACAAATGTGTTAGGGGGAAAAATAAAAAACGTACAATAAGCTGGTTGCATAAGTATGCACACCCTTAAACTAATACTTTGTTGAAGCACCTTTTGATTTTTTAATTTTTTAAGTTTTCCATGCTCTATCTCTATTTTCTATTAGGTTGCGGGTAGAATTTAATATCTATGGGGATATATTAGATTTAATACAGACTGTGCAGAGTGGGGCAAATGAATCAAGAATACTGAGAAAGGTGGAGTTAAAGGACAGGACAGCTTCATTCAGAGGGAGTTGGCTAAGGAAATTCCAGTTAACTTTAGAGAGGAGAGATTTAAAGGTATCTGGTTGGATGTTAGTAAGCTTGCGGCAAGTGATGTATCTATGCTGTTTGGTAAAGTGAGGGGTGAATCTAAGTACTTTTATTGGGGAGTGATCACTTAGTGAGTTGGGAAGGGTAACAGGGTTGTGAAATTTAGAGGGATTTGAGACAAGAATCCAGTCAATAAAGGGTACTGTGTGTGTGTGAGAGTTGTTGGTATGGGTGGGATCAGTGATAAGTTGAGTAAAGCCATACAAGTTAATGTATAAGGGAGTATATGGGGGACAAACCGCAAACCAATTAATATTAGCATCACCAAGAATGATGGTTTCATTAGGAATATGTTGAGACAAGTATGAAAGTATGTTGTCACCTGGGGGAATGTAGATTGCAACTGTTGTGATGGTGGTATGGCTGTTAAGTATGAGGTTGGCTGTAAGTATTTCGGCAGGGGAAAAGGTTGAGATAGTTTTTTAGGAGTTGTCAGAGTAAGGTGGTTGGAGTAAACAATGGCAACTCCACCACCCTTTTTTATTTTTTTGTTTTTTGGTAGTCAAGGCGTAAAGAGCTATAGCCTGGAGGGAGAAAGTCTTTGTCTTGGTTTTGGGGTTTTAGCCAGGTTTCTGTTAGGGTGGTGACATCAGGGTTGTGACCTTGAGATCCAAGCATGAAGTTCACTAACCTGATTTAATATACTTCCAGTGTTTATTGAGTAAAAGGAAATGTGTTTGTTTGAGGCAGCAGAGGTGTATATGTTAGTGGGATTATGGTCATAGGGGGAGTTGTGTTGATTGGGACCTGAATTTGGATGAATATCCTCTGCAAGTAGGAGAACTAAAGGGTAGTAATAGAGGTTATATTTGTATGGGTTATAGATAAGATATTTTGTTCTATTTTTAAGTAATGTGCAGTTGGTGGGGGGAATTTTGATCATAGGAAGAGGAGTTTCAAAAGAAAAGATATAAGTGCAAATAACAAATGAATAATGTGAGGATGAGATGTCCTAGTAGGAGGTTTTGTGGGAACTGTGAGAATAGGAGATAACTGGACACAGTTACGAGTGTGAAGTAGGAGTAATGGAGGTAGTACAAGAAAAAGGGTAGTAGAGAATGGCATGGTTGGTAAGAAAAGAGAATAAGTGGTAGAGGACAGATATTGGTGATTGGGGAGTTAGTGGAAAGTTTATTGCACAGGTAGGTGTGTGAGAGAGAGTTGCTTAGGTGATATCATGAGAAGGGGGGTTGGGGTAATGTAGGTAGTGGAAGGGGAAGTAAAGGTTTGCAAGTAGAGTGTAGGAGAGGGGAGGGGTTACTTAGGGATTTGTGTAGAGAACAGGAACAGGAAGTTGACTGAGGAGTGGGTGTTACCAATGGTTAGCTATAAAGGAAATGATATGGGGAGTTGGTGGGAATAGGGGTAGGACCGGGGCTACACCCGAGGCTCTAGGAAGTTCTAAGAACAATCAGTAACTGTTAGTCTATTAGCAATGAGGGAGAAGGTAACTGTGGGGATAGGTTACAGTGTTGCGAATTCAAGGGGGTGGATAAGTCAGTGGCAATAGGCCTAATGGCAGAAGGTTGCCGCAGGTACAGGCAAGGGAGATGGGTAGTTTAGATGGTACAGAAGTGAGCATTGGCTTAGGGATGTAAAAACAGAGAAGGCATAGAGCCTGGGAATTAGCAGTTAGCATTCGTGGTAACATGCTCACCCGTGCAGGTTCAAGTGAGCAATACAGGCAGTTACAAGTTCTTATAGTTCTACAGGGAGATAACTATAAGTTCTGTAGGGAGATATGTGTACTGCGTAACCACTAGCCAATGCTTTGGTGACTTTTTCAAAGACATTAATGTGGTTAAAGAGGCAGGACTGTCCTTTGACAAAAAACAAATTGTTGAGGGTCTAGGGTTAACAAATTTTCAATGTCCAGATTAATGAGGTTTGAGATATGTTCCATAGCTTTACAGATAAGGGTAGTGAGACTAACGGGTCTATAGTTACAAGGGTCTGTTGTTGGGCCAACATTGTGCAAAGGCATTACAATGATTGTTTTTCAATCTTCAAGAATATAACCAGTGGAGAAGTTTAGATTCAAGAGGTCAAGTACGAAGTTCAGGTAGGCCATAATTGGTACTGACAACTGGGTAACCTTTTATATCATCTGGACCCATGAATAAAATGTTTTTAGCTTTTGAGAGGAATGACAGGACTTTTTCATAAGGCAAATAAGTACTTACTAGGCTATCCATCCTTGAGGATCTTTATAAGCCTAGCAATGTATTCCCATACATTTTTTTAACCATATATTAAAATACACATAACCTAGAGTTGGACATACCTTTACATGTTACTCTTATCCATTTGGGACAAGATGCTTGACCATTGGTGAATTTGTGGTTACCGAGCCAATCACCCAGATTAAGTATGAATAGAATAAGAGAAGTACTTTGCTTTATGTGGACAGGAAGACAATTCCAAAGAAGTAATGTTCTCTGTAATACATATCCATCCCTCCAACGTGTTCTGTATATGTTGCTGAAGAAGTGGTTCAGATCTCTTGAGTGGGTGTGTACGCCACTATTGGTCTTGTGCATGTGAATTATGTTTGAAAGGGAAGGGTCTGTTGAGGCTCTGTGTATGAGGTAGAGATCACCCTCAGTAACCTGTATGATATGGAGAAGAAAGACAAGACTTTGAGATATTCAGTATAGCTTTTATGGTTTAGACATTTGATGTTCTTGGTGAGAAAACATTGTGGCCATTCAAGTTGTGTAGGTGTTTGGATATGTAAATACTGAAGGGGGACATTATACTCAATGATTAGCCTAATAAGTGTCAAATGCATTCTGATGATCACATCCCTGAACCCAAATGCCATACCCTTATTAATAAGCTGTACAATGAAAAAGGACTTTCCTACAGTAGTACATACATATTGATTGAAGGGCAGATGTTTCACTGTTGCAGTCATCACATTTGGGTTATCTCTGCCAGGGTAGCCCTCGGCCGGCCCAAATATCAGAGACGTAGTATTTCTGCGTCAGTTGCGGTCGCTTGAGGACTGACATCAGGTCATCAGTGGTATAAAATCAGGCAGCCAACGCCATTACATCAGTCTTTCTTGCCGAGGAGCCCGAAGCAGAAGCAGTTTGCACGAGTGCCGGTCGGCCACTACCTGAGTTTTCATCTCCGAATTGAAGTTGAAGACTTCTAAAGCTAAGTACCCCATTGGGGATCCTTTTTTCTTGCGCTAACCGATGTCAGAAAAAGTTAACAATTGTCTTGGCTGTGGAAAGCAAATACCACAGCGAGACTTCCACTCTTACTACGTCACTTGTTTAGGCCCAGATCTTGCGCTAACCGATGTCAGAAAAAGTTAACAATTGTCTTGGCTGTGGAAAGCAAATACCACAGCGAGACTTCCACTCTTACTACGTCACTTGTTTAGGCCCAGATCACAACGTCTCCCATCGTCACTTCTGTGTTTTGTTTAACGCCAGAACTATCCATCGTCGGGCCCTTTTTGTAGCTGGATATTTTCGTTTACAGTCTTCGAATTCTGATATGGCTTTGGTAAGCCATCCAACAGCAGATGTTCCAAAAAAACGTAAAGATAAAGACAGAGACAGACCGCACAGATCCAAACCTTCCAACGACGCTTCCGTAAAGCTAGTCATCAGTCCTCCGGTACTCAGTGAGGTGCTTTCGCAGCCCCTGATGCCTGCTTCAGTTAATTCGCAGGCCACTACCAAGACCCTTTCAGAGTCCGGTATGCCGCAAAACTCTTCTTCTACTAAGGATCCTGCGGTCTTCTCTACCCCTGGATGGGTCCGGAGCCTCTGAGCAGGCATCGGCTTCCAAGGAAGTCCTTTGCACTACCAAATCTTGGCTTAAACTGTCTTCTTTCACGACTACTGTTCTTTCAAAAACGACTGAGTTTCTTAAGCCCAGGGTTCAAACCACACCCAAAAAAACGATGACCCACGCTCAGGCACCTGCTACCTTGCCTCAGACTCAAATGCTTAAAATGGCAGAAGACATTATCTTGCTGATTAGGGGAAGCCAAGCTACACCCTCTCAAAGGAAAAGAGATCTGTCCCCTATAGTTTTGTTTGAACAAGAGTCAGGTGAATCTGATGCATCTGACTATGAAGACATGCAACCCCTCTCCACTTATGAGGATTCTGATGCAGAGGGCTCCATTCCTTCAGCCTCTCCCCCAGAGGATTTTTCCTTTCGGGAAACCCTGCATACTTTAAGGGAACATTTCCAATGGAAGAATCAGGAGTACCCTCAGTATAAAAAGAGACTCAGGGAATTCTTAGATCCTCCACAGCCTCCTCCACAGCACAGACCCTTGGCCATCCCCCCAGTCCTAGATGTTGTGGATGATGTTTTCCTTGAATCCAGCTGGACACCTGGCACCCTACCTCCTGCTCCCAGAAAACCAGACAGGTGCTATAGAGTCCCTGACTCTCACAAATATCTTTTTAAAAATCCAACAGCTGACCCTGAGGTCATTTCTCAAGGGCCAAAATGGATTAAAGCAACCTCTGCTAAGAATCTCACCCCCTCAGACAGGGATTCCCGAGCTTTGGACAGATGGGGTAAAAAAGGTATACACCTCAGCTACTCTTGCTATCAGGGCACTAAATTTTCAGTTCCATATGCTGAAATTTCAGAAACATACCTTGGAACTCCTTAAACAAAAAATGTCTTCCTTTCCTGCTTGGGCAAAATCCAAAGATTTACAAGACTTAATGCATTCTGCAAGCCAAGTAACTAAACACACTTTGCACTGTGATTTTAACACCCTAGAAGCTTTTTGCAGGGTAGCAGTCACAGGCTCTGTCATTAGAAGACATGCATGGCTTAAGGAACAACCCCTGCCAGACCATGTCAAATCTAAATTGTTGGATGCCTCCTTGCACAATGACTTATTTAACACCAAGGCAGAAGATATCTTAAAAAAGATGGAAGAAAAAGCAAAATCTATGCAAACAGTTAAGGATTTCTTACAAGTCCAGCCCCCTAGGTTCTGTCCCTCCAAGCACTGGTCCTTTCCTGTTCCGAGTAAACCAGCAGCCTAGGCCCCATGGAAACAGAACCCCCCCCCGCCAGACAGCAACCCCAGGGAATGCAGAGATCTAAGCAGTGGACTACCTCCACTTCAAAACCAGGGAGTTCTAAGCCATCCCCTTATGGTAAGAACTCACAATGACTCACCTCCTCCATATCCCCCCTCTGCCCACTCTCACTTACCCCTAGGAGGAAAACTCTCCTTTCACTCAAACACCTGGGCCACCATAACCAAGGACCAATGGGTTTTGAACATTGTGTCTCAGGGATACAAATTTTCCTTGCATACCCTTCCAACCACAAAAGGGCTCCCAGATCTACTACCAAATCAGTGGGCAGAGGCTCAAAAGCAAATCCTTTCCCTGCTCTCCATGAGAGCAGTAGATGTTCCTGCAGAACAGATAGGCCAAGGCTTCTACTCCAGACTTTTTCTGGTGCCCAGAAAAGAGGGCACCTATTGCCCCATCCTTGATCTATTCATTCTAAACACCTTCCTGGTGATCCCAAATTTCAAAATGCTCACCCTGTAGCAGCTGCTACCCATGCTCTCCAAGGACGCTTGGCTAGCCGCCCTAGATCTAAAAGAGACCTACCTTCACATCCCTATCAGGGAAGCATGCAGGAAATATCTCCACTTCAGGGCAGGATCTCAGCACTTTGAGTTCTGTGTGCTGCCTTTTAGCTTATCTACTGCTCCCAGAGTTTTCACAAAATGTGTGGCTCTGGCCATTTCCTTTTGCAGACAAAGAACTATTCAAATTTACCCATACTTAGATGACTGCCTTATTCAAGCAGACAGCCAGGAAAATCTGCTCAAGCACCTGGCCTTTGTAAAGACCCTACTAACCTACCTAGGGTACACAATCAATGAAAAGAAATCCAAACAGATGCCTACCCAAAGGATAAGGAGCAAGTCTGGACACAGCATTCCAGATGGCATTCCTTACACCAGAGAAACAAATTTTCCTGACAACCTACTTCTGTCAACTAGCCACCAGGCCCCAGCTATCTGCAAGGAAGATCATGCAAGCTCTGGGCTTCATGGCATCTTGAATTCTACTTATTCCATGTGCCAGACTGCATATGAGGGAACTTCAGTAGTACCTAAAGAGCCTTTGGTGTCAACACTCTCAAGACCTGGAAACTCTTCTATCTATAATTCCTTACCTCAAAAAGGAATTTCTTTGGTGGGCAACAGCATGCTCCCACAACAAGGGATTGCCCTTCTCCCCACCCCACCCCTGCACCCAGACTCACCACAGATGCATCAGACTACACTTGTGGTGCACACCTGGACGACAGGTGCATACAGAGCCAATGGAGCCCTCAGGAAATCCCTCTGCACATCAGTCAAAAAGAGATGATGGTTGTGCAGCATGCCTTGATAGCTTTCAAGTCCCTTCTCTCTCCAGGGTTCTCCTGATAAAAACAGACAACACCACTTTGATGTGGTACATCAACAAGCAGGGAGGGACTCACTCCGACCCTCTATGCAGGCTGGCCATGACCCTTTGGCTCACAGCCTCCTCCATACAGCTACACCTGATGGCACAATTCCTACCAGGCTCTCTCAACTCTCTGGCGGACCAATTAAGCAGAAACCTTCTGGACCTACACGAGTGGCAACTCAACAGAAGTACCTTCACCCTAATAACTCAGAAATGGGGAACCCCGAAGGTCGACCTCTTTGCCTCCCACAACAACCATCAGTTCAGCAAATTCTGCACCAGGGAGCATCACTGCATGGCTTGGAAAGTGGATGCCCTGTCCTTCCCCTGGGTCACTCTATCGGTCTATGCCTTTCCTCCCCTACCACTCATCCCCAGGGTACTGCGCAAAATAAGGGAGGAAAAAACAAGAACTATTCTTATAGCTCTAGACTGGCCCCGACAACACTGGTCCCCCTTGCTGCACAGCCTGTCCCCGCTGCTTCCATGGCATCTTCCTCAGATTGCAAATCTCCTGACCCAGAGGGAAGGGGAATTCATGCATCCCAAATTGCAGACACTCAGTTTGGCAGCTTGAATTATTCCCTTACTCCAGACCAATCTGCCATCCTCAGTAAACAGGTTCTGGATTTTATCTGAGGCCAGACGTCCTAGCACCAGAAAGTCTTATGCAGATAACTGGAAAAGGTTCTGCACCTGGATCCAGGCTAAGGGAGCCAATACGGCACAGCCCTCCATCCCTCTCATCGTGAATAACTTAGCTGACCTAATACACAGTGCTCTCTCTTTCTCCTCTGTAAAAATTCATGCCTCTGCTATTTCTGCTCATTTTCCCACTGAGCAGCCCCTTCTCTCACATCCTTTGATCAAACAGTTCCTCAGAGGGGCTAGCAACTTGAGACCCCCTAGAAGGCCACCAAGACCAGCTTGGGACCTTAACTTTATCCTGGAAAAACTCTCCCTGCCCCCTTTCGAACCAGCTTCTTTTGCAGAGCTAAAATTTCTCTCCTGGAAGACAGCATTCCTTCTGGCCATCACCTCAGCCAGAAGAGTCTCTGAGCTGCAAGCACTCATGGCTGTGGTACCCTTGATCATATTTTGCAGACAGGGTATCCCTCAGAACTAACCCATCCTTCATGCCCAAGGTGGTGTCCAGTGTGGCTCTCAACCAATCCATTCATATGCCCACCTTCTTTCCTATTCCCCAGAACAAGGGGGAAAGGACTCTTCACTCACTAGATGTGCACAGACAGCTCAGATTCTATCTGGACAGGACTAAATCCTTGAGAAAGTCTGATCAATTCCTGGTTAGCTTTGCTACAGGGGCAGAAGGCAAAGCCATCTCCAAGCAAACCATTTCCAAATGGATAGCACACTGCATCCATTTCTGCTACAAACAGCATGGAAAGCCTCCCCCAGGGGGTAAGGACACATTCCACCAGACCAGCCTACAGCTCTGCAGCTTTCCTAAGAGGAGTTCCCACCAGGGACATCCTGGAGCCTGCCACCTGGACATCTGTTCACACTTTTACTAAGCATTACCACCTGCCTCTCTTCTCCATATCCAGGGCAGGGTTTGCCTCTGCAATCTTGCAGGGCATCCTAGCCCAGCCTCTAATTTTCTTGACTGCCTCCACCCATTTCTTCAGCTTTGGGAATCTACCCAAATGTGATGACTGCAACAGTGAAACACGAAGAACACGGTACAGTTGTGTACACTTACCATAATTGTAGATGTTCCTGTGTATTCACTGTTGTAGTCCTGGTTTCCCTCCCTCCATCCCCCTCTATTCTGTTTCTTTCCTTACAAGGGACACATTGGTATTTATTTTCCACTGGTGGAGTTCTTCCACCAGAACCTGGCCTCCTACTTTGGGGGCTCCTGACAGGTTAGGGCAAGAAAAACTGATGTAATGGCGTCGGCTGCCTTACTTTATACTACTGATGACCTGACGTCACTCCTCAAGGGACAGCAACCGATGCAGAAATACTAAGTCTCTGGTATTCGGGCCAGCGGAGGGCTACCCTGGCAGGGATAACCCAAATGTGATGACTGGAACAGTGAATACACTCGAACATTTATATTTATGGTAAGTGTACACAATTGAACTTTCATTGTCTGCATAGGTTCCCAAATCCCTAACTATTGGATCAGTTTTTAGGGGTGGTGTTCAATGTGATAGCTACAGCAGATGTCATGCTTGCCAAAGGAGACTATTATACATTTTTTGGCATTTAGTTTTAGTGCATGGTTTTGACACAGCCTGTTTGTTGGGGAAAGGCCCTCTTGGGGGATCCTGGTATTCTCTTGAGAATTTATGAAGGCACCAAGTTTACAGTAATCTGCAATCTTGGCCAGCCATAAACTATTTTATTTTTATTTATCCTTTGCTAAGTGGGTTTGTCCCACTAGGCTAGTAGCCTGTTTTCATGGGACACCCAAGGTGGTATTTGTACTACTAGGGGAAATTTAGCCAGGGCATCAGGGAACTTCTAATCTTTTCAATACTTGCCACAGGATCTTTTACATCCAGCTGAGCTGCCACTAACTCAATAAGATGGGGCCTTGGTTTAAGATCTCATCTGAATTTGACTTTGATAGTTTTTTTGTGTAGTAATTAAAAGGGGTAGCTGTGACTGTGGAATCTGTGAAATAGTGATCACTGTCAGCTGGAATATTAGCTATTCTGACTGTTCTGTCCTGGGATAGGGAGGAGCTGGATATGTAATGTAACTGTTATACTGTCTTGTTCAGTAGTTATCCCTTATGTACTCTATTTCGACATCATCAGTGAACCTCTGCAGCACTTGTCCACTAGATAAGATGGGTTTGCATGGGCCTATATGTCTGCAGCTGTCACTTGTGTTTTGGGCTGTATTACTTTGCTTGTCTGTGGCAATGATGGTATAAAATAATTATGTTAACCTTTTTCTTTCTTGCCATTTAGTGTTGACAAAACAATGCAGACAAAGTTTGGAGTTGCAATCTCCTGCAGCTCAGTATTACATTGTAAACCTATACATACTAGCTGCTCTAGTGAAACTGAAGTTCATCTCATGGAAAATGTTTGTTTTTTGTCCGTTATCTATCACTATAGGTTCTTGTCTGTAGGAAACCATAACTGGGCTTCCATGAAGTCTGGGTATCTTTCAGGATTAACCCATATTTCATGCTGAGCACAATTTTGGTCCTGTCTCTTTTTTTGTATACAATTTTTAACCAGGTTAGCCCAGTTGACACACATTCCTTATCAGCTGTGGTCTGATAGCACTGCCATGCTCAGTCACATACTAAGTAGGTAATTGGAACTGGAAGGTGTCAAACTGTGTACCCCTGACTGCATGAAACAGTGTGATAAAAGCTCAGAGCCTTATACCCTTTGAGCAAGTCCCTTAACCAGACTGTCTGTTCTGCGTCACTCCTGAAAAGGGGCATTGTCCAGTGAGCTTACCTGGTTAACAAATGCATAGAAAATTAAAAAAAAAAATTAAAATTAAAAATTTTAATTTTTGCTGTCAGGCATCATTTTGCCATTGGTTGGGGTGTGCTTAAAATGTTTGTTTTACGAATGCATCCTTAGCGAGCATTTATAGCTCTGCCATTTTGTCATTGATTTATGCATTAATCTTGTATTTTTGTTTGCTTATGACTGTATGAATAAGGTTTCCTTTGAGGTACTTCAGAACACTGTGTTTTGCCTTCCAGTCTGTCCTATGGCTGTCTTGCCCTAGGGAATTTATTTGGATATACTGTATAGGATCATCTGTAATAGCAGTCCTTTGCCAAGGCCCTCTGTTGTCATCTAAAGCAAGATCGTACTTGTATCAGTTCATTTCTGAGAGAGCATTGTACAGTGGGATTATTAAATCCTTCCTGCCACCCCTCGTGTTAGATGTTCCCTCTGTCCACCCTAGCTGATGGCTGTTCCTCAAGTTATGGAGGTATATTAATTTATTTTCTTGTTTTTGTGTGTCTCAAGTATTTTCACTGAAGTTATGGGCATCAGTCTTGCCAGGAATATGATGTCACAGCATGCTTCAACAGGAGGTGTGTGCATCCCTGAGTACATGAGCTAGAGAATGCAGAAATTTTGTCATGATTGTTATCTTGTATGCATCACCCCTGGATAATTCTATCTATATTGCTCTGTCCTACTATACATCTTATCTTTACTCTGTTCAGGCAAGCTTCTTGTATCTACCAATGCTGATTTGTATATGTAAAATGGTTGATTTTATTCTTTGTACAAGATCTTACTGCATACTGTCTGTTTTTACTTGTTATTTCTGACAGCTACTTCTTTTTGGGTCCCCCCCCCCCCCGAATCTCTGCTGAAAAGGGGCCACTGGCTCAGTCAGACTAACCTGGCAAATAAATGTAAAATAATAATTTTAATATAGGAAATCCCAGCAGTGATCTAAAAAATAAGACACTTTTACAGATAAGATGATAAGGTGAATATGTTACTTACTGAAAGTTGGGAACATGTTAGAACTGTGGCCTGCTTGTATCAGTGCTAGAGTGGAAATAATCTAGAATCTGAGACATTATTGCTTTTTTCAAGATTATTGCAGTCTTAATTGAAAATGATTAGTAAGCTGATTTGTCTATACATGGGCTAAACTAATGGCTAGGCTTATAAGTGCCTTGGGGCCAATAGCCTAGTAAGTTCCTATGAAGAGTGGTGGCCAACAATGATCAGTGCTTCAGTTACAACTGGTATGCTAGTTTAGACTCAGTATTGTTGGGGTTCCGTTAACAACTTTTATAGGATTTACCCAGCTGTTGAGAGCCAATGATTTATTATCAGGTATCCTGGTTAGTGGAACTTTGATGTGGTTCATCTTCTGCTCCATTATGTTTCTGCATTTTTTTCTCCAAAGCTGCCACACTTGGAATGCACTAACAGCTTTTTCTATATTGACATTTGCTGCTCTAGGAGAACAGTGTCTAGATCCTGTGACTACCAGTTTCTGCCATTCACACAATTTGGTCTTCTTCCTGTCTCTCAAAGGAAAGTTCCAATGTTTGATGCTTTGAACTTTCTAAGTGTCTTGTAATGTATGACAGATAATTAACAAAGACCCAGACATTCTTTCCCTTTACTACTGGAAGAGGAGCACAGTAAGAATCACTGTCATTAAGTGTTAGTGATTCAGCCTAGTCACCTGAAGACATCAGTGGCGAACTCCTGGCTTGTCTCACTACCAGGGGGGTGATGGGGTTTGAAGTTTCTAGTCACAGAGAACAGCAAGTGGGTACCACTTTCAGCTCCAGGTCTCTGCTACAGCACCACCAGAAGACCTGAGAATTGTATGGTAGATTTCAGAAAAGCTCTTGGAGGTAAATTCATTTTTGAAATGGCTTTCCATTTCCTACATATGCTGATCTAATCTGGACTATTTGGAGGAAGACTTTCTACCAATTATGATAGACCTGGAGGAGGTTGCATCTTGAAGCGTTGCTGTTATCTGTACCCCAGACTGTTGGCTGGAATACACATCAAACTGGCCTGATTCCGTGTAGTGGCCCTTCGTGTTATCTTACTGCAGATCAGTGGCATTTGGAATCAAATGGCTCTACTCCCCAGAAGTTCTTCCTGCACCTAGCAGGTTTTGAGTGCCCAAATATAGGAATATATACCATTTCTTGCTTCACTAGGGCTTTATAGTTCACAACTTAAACTTCTGACAAGTGTTTAAAATCTGTTGGAACCTGTGTACACAGTTGTGGGATCATACTCTGAAGGAACAAGTCCTGATACCAACATTAAACTAGATACGAGGCTTTCATGTTCCTGTGCTGTTATTGGTAGGGGTTACCCAAGCATTGGATGTCTGTTGCCATTCTATCAGAAACATAATCCCAAATCACTGTATATGTATAAGTTTGTCCTTGCTGGAGCTGCTTTGGGGAGGGGGGGGGGGGTCTGAGGACTCTATGACCAATGAGTCTGAAACAGATAAGGATACTGACTGCTCTTCACCATTCAGTCCATCCCTGATAAGGATAATTGCAACATTCAGCTCCTCCCCTTAATCTGTTCGTTGGGAAATCATAAGGGCTTATGAATTCTAAAGCGGACTGGTTGTATAGGTTCATAGGTTCGTACTAGGCTATCTGCCCTAGGGCATTTATAAGCCTAGCCAGAGTTGTGTGGCTTTCACCACCCCTTAGGTTGAAGAATACTATACCCATTAGTTTGCCGTGCCTCTGTCCAGCAGTGATACAGAGATGATTCCCGGGGTAAACCTACGATCTCCCATCCACTGGTCAAGATTCCTCTTGAACAGAGCCAGCGAGGTGATCTGTCTCACATGGACCGGGATTCTGTTCCACAGCATAGGGAGTCTCTGGGTGATGAATCTGTCCCTCCAGCATGTCCTATTTATATCCGTGTTGAGGTTTAAGTCTCTTGCTTTTGTGGCTCTGGTGGATTTGGATTTTTTGAGGTGGAGCATGTCCATTAATTCCGGGTTGGACATGGCCTTGTATGTCAGGCACAGGTCACCTCTGAGCAGACGGTATGCGACTGAATAGAGCTGGAGTTTCTTCAGTCTGGCAGCATATGGCATATTTTTGAGCCCCTTTATCCTTTTGGTGAGGAACTTTTGGAGTCTTTCCAATTGCTGCAGGTGTCTGGTAAGATACATTCTGAATGGGGCATTGTACTCAATCATTGGTCTGATAAGTGAAGAGTACAGGGGAACAATGACCTCCCTTGATCTGGATGTGAATCCCTTCATAATCAGGTGGGCAATGTTGAAGGTCCTCCTAACCACTTTGGCAATGTGAGTGTCAAAAGAAAGGTTACTGTCAACTTGGGTCCCCAGGTCCCTGATAACCTCTTTTGTGCTTAATGGATTGTCACCTGTGTGGTAACTTGGGGTTACCTTGTTTTTACCAAAGGGTAAGACTATAAATTTTTTGGCGTTTAGCTTAAGGCCATGGCTCTGGCACCAGTTATCTGTTTCTATGAGACCTCTCTGAAGGATATCTGTGTCTGATGGATTTTCAACTATGGCGCCCAGTTGCAGTCGTCTGCAAACTTTGTCAGCCACAATCCTCCTATGTTTGCCTGCACTTCTGAAAAGTAGATGCCGAACAAGAGGGGGCCCAGGACTGAGCCCTGTGGGATACCGCTTGTGACCGGCTTGGAGTCTGACATGGCGTCAGCAACTCTAACCCTGTGGGTTCTGTCCTTGAGCCAGTTTGCAACCCATCTTGTGACATATGGATTTACATTTAAGCTGGTGAGCTTTTCTATGATACCCGAGTGGGGTATTGTGTCGAAAGCTTTTTCAAGGTCAAGGTAGGCTGTGTGAACTGCCTTACCCTCATCAATGGCCTTGGTGACTGTTTCAAAAAAGTCGACCAAGTTCAAGAGGCATGATCTGCCCTTGACAAAGCCGAATTGGGTAGGATCCAATGTCTGTAGGTCCCCTATGTCTTTATTTATGAGTTCCATTATGATCCTCTCCATAGCTTTGCAGACCAGGCTTGTTAAGCTTATGGGGCGGTAATTACCAGGGTCCGTAGAAGCACCGCCTTTGTGGAGTGGGACCACAGTTGCCGTACGCCACTCTTTGGGTATGTATCCTGTGGTAAGACTAAGATTAAACAGCAGCCTTATGTGTGGGTTTAATTCCTCATTGAGTTCGTGTAGCACACAGCCGGGGACACCATCCGGTCCCATTGATGCTGTGTTTTTAGCTTTAGAGAGAGCAGCTCTCACCTGGGCATTTGAGATGATTGGGAGGCTACACTCTGCTGGGATAGATATTTCTCCTTTTGGGGAGGGAGGGGAGAAATTTTCACTGAACCTGTCTGCCAGTATGTTTGCAATGTCTGTGGGTTCAGTGATTTTTGTATCATTTTGGAATAATTCTGAGCATATCTGGGAGTTTCCACCCAGATTTCTAACATAGCTAAAGAAGGCCTTATGATTGTCTTTTGAGTCCTTGGCAATTTTTCTCCCAAAGTTGGCCTTGGATGATTTTATGAGTGATCGTAGTTTTTTACTAGTATTGATCAGAGATGTCTTCCCTTTTAGGGATTTTGCTCTATCTTGTAGTAGCTTTCTCCTCTTGTTGTAAAGTTTGTTTATGGCTGGGGTCCACCAGATCGGGCACTTGCCTTTGGTGGAAAGGGTCTTGATTTTATTTGGGATTGCTTGATCCATGCAATCCTGGAGGTGCTCGTAGAAAGCATTTGTAAGGGATTCAGCAGCGTGGGTTGTGGTTTCCAATGGCTCAGGGGCCTTGAAGGATACCACACCAGTCTTAAGAAGTGTGAAGTTGGCTTTTGAGAAGTTCTTCACTGTGGTCTTTTGTTGGGGTGGGGGCGGGATGTGGATCTCCAGTGAGATTAGTTTATGGTCTGATCTCACCAATGAGGGATATACTTCAGTGGAGCATTTTGTCCCCATGTTTGTGATGATCAGGTCTAGTATATTTTCACCTCTTGTGGGAATGGTGACAAGTTGTTCCATAGCATTTGAGTTTATGAACTCCAGGAACCTTTGGGCTAGGGTATTGGGGCTTGAGTAATGTTCCCAGTCTTTGTTTGGGTAGTTGAAGTCACCCAATATGATGGTGTTTGGAGAGACATTTATACTCTCCAGTGTCTTCAGGAAGGCTGTGTGGGGTTCCGGAGTTTGAGAGGGTGGCCTGTAACATGCTACAAACTGTAGAGCAGTTTTGCCTGTGGTTAATTGCACCTGAATGGTCTCTGATGCTTCGTGAGTTGCCAACCAGCCTGGAGGTGTGGGTATCCTTGATGAATATGGATACACCCCCTCCTTTTGTGGTACGGTCCGGGTTTTGGGGCCGGAACACATGATATGAGGTAAAACCTGATAGTGTCGGGGTGCTCTCAGGAGCCTTGAACCAGGTTTCAGCCACAGCATAGGCATCGATGTTCTCCATACTGAGGAGGGCTTCGAGGGCGTGCATCTTGAGATTTAGACTTCTGGCATTGAGCAGCATTACCCTTAGTTTTTTCCATTATTGTTTTCTAGGGCGGTGGGTTTAGAATTTGAGCCTTGTCTAAAAAAGGCACTATGGGGGTGGCAAGAGCCTTTGCCAATATCCGGAAACCCGGGGGTGACAGGTGCAAGCCGTCCCTGGCGAAGCAGCGTGGCTTGTCAAGCATGTCATTCCAGGCAGACAGACATTGGATCCCCTTAGAATGACACCAGAAATTAAGCCAATTATTAAAACTGATCATTTTGTCTCTGTATTGTGGCATCATTCTTGGTGAAGGTAGGATACTGCTCAGGGTCAGGGTCATACCAGCCTGGGCTACATAATCTGAGAGCTCCTTTATGTCTCTTTTCATGTAGTCCAGGGAGGTACGTCTCAGGTCATTCACACCGGCATGGACAATGACTGAGTCATACTTGTACTTGCTGTGGAGTGACCTGAGTGCTTGTGTTATGTGGCGGATTCTAGCGCCCGACAGGCAGCTTACTGTGACCCTCTCCTTGTTCAGTCTGGTGAGTGGGACGTCAGTGTGTCTGACTATGGAGTCACCTATGACAAGTGTGTCTGGCATTGTGTTTGGCCTTAAGGGCTGTGACTGATTTGCACACTGACTTTGTGATCTATGTGTTGCTTGTATTATGTCATGAGGTGGCAGTTGTTTGGGTGTCTGCTTTGGAGGCCTCTGCTGTTTTGGTAGATTTTTGATCAGTGCCTCCGAGTATGTCTTTGTGTGTTTATGTGTTTGATTTGTAGTTGTGATAATTCTATGTGAGACTGGGTTTATGGTTTGTGTGGTTACCTTCTCCTCCTGTCTAGTTTTGCCAGTCCTGAGTTGAGAGAGCTCAGCCTCCAGTTTGGCTATATAGTTGCATCTCTCGTATGTATTTGTGTTTTGTGGGAGGAGGAGAGGGTTGTCTGTGTACATGAGGCAATTGTAACATTGCCTCAATATTCCCAGATTCACCAGCTGAGCAGGAGAGGACGCTAGCAACTGTCCCTTTGACATGCTAGAAGAAATGAAAAAGTTTGCTGTGTAACTGAATCAGAAAGGACCTATAGGGAAGTGGGTATTCAAGGGGGTTTTAAGCTAATGAAGTACTTTGTATAATATAGAAGTGCTTTACCTGACTAAAAAATGCTTTAGGAACAAGTGCTGAGCTTTACAGATAGAGAATAGACTGTTTAGATTGCAAGTAGAGCAGTTCTAAGGGAAAAAATGAAGAGCAGGCTTTACGGAGCCAGAAATAATTTAACCTTGTTTAACCGGCGTTGCCCGATGGTGCTCTAGTGGCAACTCCGCGCTAAATGCAGAAAAGGCAATAAGTCAGTAGTACAGGCTAGCACACTTTAGTGGGCAGCCAAACAATTAAATTAAACAGCAAACAAACACTTTTCGACTTGAATTAGACTAATTTCGACTAAAATGTACTTTTAAGTGCAGATAATAAAAAATGCAGTAAATAACTATGAAAACAGTTAAAGCTTGCTCTAGGTAAGCAGTAGAAGGTAAAACAAATATAAAAAACAGCAGGATACTTATTCAGGAAAGCAGTCACTTTTTTTAGTTCTCTGTAGCCAGGAAGACTCAACAGGACCACGTGGAGCTGTGTCTGAGCAATATGGCTTCAAAAAAATGCCAGAGGCAGATTTTAACCGGGGAACTTCAAAAGAGCTAGAAATGGTCCAAAATGACCAATTACTACAGCTTCTTGTGCTGAGGTCACTTCCCTCAAGGACAGGTAGGCTATTCAAGGCTCCCCACTCCCACTGGTGAGCTAAGAAACTTCCTTCTATCCAAGTAAGGCAGTGGACAACACAGGAACTACAACACTGCCCAGGATACAGCAAGGCCTGTAAACTGGTCTAACTAGTTTAGGAGAGGTTTTTTTAAGATCTTTTTCACCAAAACCTTAAGTTGGTTTCAGTTAATGAGCTCAGAAGTACAGTAATTATAACCTCTCCAGAGTCTGTGTGGTCTTATACTGGTGTATATTAGTTTAGGGGTGAAGATCTTTGCGTTGATGGTTTGGGGGAACATGTCCCCCACAGAAAATAAATGTAAACACTTCAATCTGTTTACTGATTTAGGCTTGAATAATTAAGTTTCGCTGAAAGTATAATCGATGAAACATACTATATAGGGGCTGTGCTACAGTCCCATTCCTCTCAGCCAGAAAATAACTGAGTATTTGAAGAAGAAAAAGAATGTGGAACCTTGAGTCCCCCCACCTGCAGAATCTGTAAATATGAATGTGATGTATTTAGCCTGGAAGCAACCAAACTTTGCTCCTCAAGTTACCAGGAAACTTAATGGTTTCTGTAAGCCCTAGGTTGAGACATGTGACATCCTAGTCAGGCATCATGGAGTAGACTCCTTTATGAGCTCCATGGTTCAGCACAGAACTAAAAAAAATGCAGCATTTTGCCACCTGCCACCAGAGTGTCTAAAGCCATGGACTGGATAGGTAAATAATAATCTTCTCTTCCACATTGGATCTTAAAGCCCTGAAATGTTTACCTCACCTGTTTAGATTCAAGTCCTCCTTCCTATGTTAAGTATTCGAGAATCCTTCCTCCCATATCAAACCTAGCTTAGGGAGTAGGTGGTTCTGACTCTGTCTTCAACATCCAGAATATCTTCTATGTGGTCTGCTGAAGTCTGGGCCACAGGCTCAAGCATGTGCCTATGCAGAGTAGTCTACCTGAAGCTGCCTTCCCCTAAGAAGGATGCCACTTTCAGGAAGGAAGGAAGTTTTTAATTTCACATGTATGACACTTTGAAGCTGAAGCAGACCCTCTCCATTGTGGATGACCTCCATAAGCCCCATCTATCCCCATGTTGCACCTCTTCTAGTCTCAGTAAACCCTAAAAGAAAAAGAGGCCTACATGCCAGCAGAAGAGGGTACTTAATTATCACACAAGCTTGCCCTGTCTAATGCTGACCAGGTTGGACATCTTTAGACCCCTCTCAAAATGTACTGTACTGAGAAACCAAGGTGTCTCCAGTTATCAATTGGAAGCCCATACTTTACTGGTTAGAGGTGCTGTAGAGGTTGTCTTTTTCAGAATGAGGCTAGGTATTCCGTACCCAGCACTTTATGATTCCCAAGGCAGTGAATGACTTCTAGACCATCATGGAACTCAGCAGATGTTCTTTGTGTTTCACTGTTGCAGTCATCACACTTGGGTTATCTGCCTGCAGATAGCCCGCAGTCTGCCCAAATACTAGAGACTTAGTATTTCTGCGTTGGATGCTGTCGCTCCAGGACTGACGTCAAGTCATCAGGAGTATAAAAACGGGCAGCCAACACCATTACATCAGTCTTTCTTGCCGAGGAGCCCGGAGCAGAAGCAGTTCGCAAGTGCCAGTCGGCCACTACCTGAATTTTCATTTACGAATTGAATAATCCTGAAGTCTTCTAAAGCTAAGTACCCCATTGGGGATCCTTTTTTCTTGCTCTAACCAATGTCAGAAAAAATTAACAATTGTCTTGCCTGTGGAAAGCAAATACCTCACAGAGATTTTCATTCTTACTGTTTCACCTGTTTAGGTCCAGACCACGACGTATCTCGCTGTCTGTTTTGTGCCTTGTTTAATGCCCGAAGTATTCGTCATCATGCTCTCTTTATTGCTAAATTATTTCGCTCTCAATCTTTGTTACTCTGAAATTACTTTGGTAAGACATTCAACTACTGATATTCTGAAAAAACGTAAGGATAAAGACAGACCGCATAGGTCCAAAGCTGCCGACGACGCTTCCATTAAGCTAGTCACCAGTCCACCGGTACTCAGGCACTTTCGCAGCACCTGATGCCCTCTTCAATGGATTTGCAGGCCTCTACCGAGACCCATTTGGAGTCTGATATGCTGTGAGACTCTTCTTCGACTATGGAACCTGAGAATGGCTCTACCTTGAATGGGTCCAGGGCCTCTGTACAGGCAGTTCTTCGCTCAACCGATGTTCGACTCAAATCGACTTCTTTTTTAACCAAAACTACAGAGTTTCTTAGGCCCAGAGTATGCACTGCATCTGGAAAACCGACGAACAAAGCCGCATGCCCCTGCTGCCATACCACAAAAACAAATGCTTAGAATGGCAGAAGACCTTATTACGCTGATTAGGGGATGTCAGCCTTCCCCTGCTAAAAGAAAAAGAGATCAGTCCCTTACAGCTTCTACAGACCAGGAGTCCGGTGACTGTGAGATTTCTAATTATGAAGACATGCCCTTATCTGCTTATGAGGATTCAGATGCAGAAGAATCCATTCCCTCTGCCTCCCCTCCAGAGGATTTTTCTTTTGGTGAAACCTTGCGTACCTTAAGAGAGCATTTCCACTGGGAATGCCAAGACTATCCTCAGTCCAAAAAGAGACTCCGAGAATTCCTAGAGTTGCCTCAGCACAGGCCAGTGTTGATGATGTTTTTATGGAATCCAGTTTTACTCCTGACACTACTTCCTGCCCCTAGGAAACCAGACAGGTATTACAGAGTACCTGACACTCACAAATTTCCTTTCAAGAATCCTACTGCTGACCCAGAGATCATTTCTCAGGGGCCTAAAGGTATCAAGGCTACTACAGCCAAGAATCCCACCCCTTCGAACAGGGATTCCAGAGCTTTGGACAGATGGGGTAAGAAGGTATATACCTCTGCAACTCTTGCTATTAGGGCATTGAATTGTCAGTTTCACATGCCGAAGTACCAGCAGCATATTATGGAACTTATTAAACAAAAAGTGGCAACCTTTACAGACTGTGCAGAAAATAAAGAATTGCAGGAGCTTATGCACTTTGCAAGCCAAGTCAATAAGCATACTTTGCTTTGTGGCTTTGACGCCCTAGAAGCATCTTGCTGGGCAGTAGTCAGTGGATCTGTACTGCGAAGACATGCTTGGCTGAAGGAGCAGACCTCACCAGACCATGTCAAATCAAAGTTACTAGATGCTCCTTTGAACAAGGACAGTTTGTTTGGCACCAAAGCAGAATAGTTTCTTAAAAAGATGGAAGAAAATGCTAAGTCTATGCAGACTGTTAAAGAATTCTTACAAGTGCAACCCGCTAGATTCGGTAGGCATTGCCCTTCCAAACACTGGTCCTTTCCAGCCCCCTCCAGGCCTTCTCAAACCAGACACCCAGACTACAGTCTCAGGGTATGCAGAGATCTAAGCAATGGAGTGTCCCCACCCCTAAAGCAGGGAGTGGTAAGCCACCTTCTTACAGAAAAAACTCACAATGACTTATTTACTCCACTTCCCAGCCCTGCCCAATTGCTTGTGCCCCTAGGAGGAAAATTTGCCCTTCATGCAAAAAAATTGGATGTCCATCACACAGGATGGGTGGGTCCTCAACATTGTATCCCAGGCGTACAAATTTTATTTCCATTCACTGCCAACCCCAAGCGGGTTTCCAGACCTTCCTCCAAACCAGTGGGCAGAGGCTCAAAGTCAAGTAGCTTCCCTGCTCAATATCAGAGCTATTCTGCCGGTTCCATTGGAACAGAGGGATCAAGGATTCTACTCCAGACTCTTCCTGGTATGCAGGAAAGAGGGCTCTTGGCACCCAATCCTGGATTTTTCAGTTCTCAGCACCTTCCTGGTGGTACAAAAATTCAAAATGCTTACCCTGCAACAGCTTCTTCCTATGCTAGCCAAGGATGCCTGGCTAGTCACCCTAGACGTAAAAGAAGCCTATCTGCACATCCCCATAAGGGAGTCATGCAGGACGTATCTACGTTTCAGGGCAGGATCTATGCATTATCAGTTCTCTGTACTTCCCTTTGGCTTATCTACTGCGCCCAGAGTTTTCACAAAATGCGTGGCTCCAGCCATTGCATACTGCAGGCAGAGAAATATCCAAATTTTCCCATATTTGGATGACTGCCTGATTCAGGTGGACAGTCAGGAATTGCTGTTGCAGCACCTGACATTTGTGAAACACCTTCTCACTTCCTTGGGGTACACCATCAACGAAAAGAAATCAAAACTGGTACCCAGTCAAAAGATTGTATTCCTGGGAGCAAGCTTGGGCACAACATCCCAGATGGCATTCCTCACTTCCGAAAAACAAAAGTCTATCTGGCAGCCTACTTCAAACAAATGGCCACCAGAACCCAGCTATCCGCAAGAAAAATTCATGGCCTCATGTATACTGCTAATTCCATATGCAAGACTGCATATGAGGAAACTTCAATGGTACTTAAAAAGTCTTTGGTGCCAACATTCTCAGGACCTGGAAACAGTCATTCCTATCATACCCTGTCTAAGGAGAGAATTACTTTGGTGGGCAGAAGCATGCTACCACAACAAGGGACTGCCCTTTTCTCAACTCCACGCCGCCCAGACCCTAACCACAGATGCATCAGACTATGCCTGGGAAGCACACATGGACGGCAAATGCATTCAGGGCCACTGGAGCCCAAGTCAAATTCATCTGCACATCAACCAAAAAGAAATACTAGCTGTGCAGAATACCCTGACAGCTTTCAGATCCCTACTCTTTCCAGGACAACTGCTAATAAAAACAGACACCAGCACAGTTATGTGGTACATCAACAAGCGGGGAGAACCCACTCCTACCCACTCTGCAGGTTAGCCATGGCCCTGTGGCACATGGCCTTGGACATGCAAGTCCATCTGCAAGCACAATTCCTGCCAGGCAAACAAAACTCACTGGCAGATGACTTAAGCAGAAATCTCTTAGACCCACACAAGTGGCAGTTGGAGCCCAGCACCTTCAACCTTCTGATTCAGAAATGGGGAACACCAGCGGTGGATCTGTTTGCCTCCCCCTACAACCACCAACTCAGCAAATTCTGCACCAGGAATCCTCACAGTAGGGCCTGGAAAGTGGATGCCCAATCTTTTCAGTGGGCAAATCTCTCAATCTATGCCTTTCCCCCTTTGCCCCTTCTCTCAAGAGTATTACTCAAGATAAGACAGGACAGACCAAGGACAATTCTGATTGCCCCGGACTGGCCATGCCAGCACTGGTACCCACTCCTGTGTGTGCAGGCTGTCACCGTTGCCACCCTGGCACCTACACCAGTACCCAACCCTGCTCTCTCGGCAGGAGGGGCAGATTTTGCATCCACAACTGCAAACCCTAAATCTTGCAGCCTGACTTATTCCTTGAATTCTCTCCCAGCAGCCCTAAGCAAGCAGGGTCTGGACGTCATTCTTGAAGCCAGAAGACCCAGTACAAGAAAATCCTATGCTGATAAGTGGAAAAGGTTCTGCTCTTGGATTCTATCTAAAGTAGAGGACACAACTCTGCCCTCCCTGCCTCTAATCCTGGATTACTTAGCAGATCTACTCCAAAAAGGCCTGTCCTTCTCCTCCATTAAGATACTTGCCTCAGCCATTTCGGCTCATCACAACACTGAGCCACCTCTCTTCTTGCACCCTCTTATCAAACAGTTCCTGAGAGGGGCAAACAACTTAAGGCCACCAAGGAGAGCACCCACCCCTGCTTGGGACCTGAACTTTGTACTGGAAAAGCTCACGCTTCCCTCCTTTGAACTTGCTGCATCAGCAGACTTAAAATTCCTCTCTTGTAAACCAGCCTTGCTTCTGGCCATCACTTCAGCTAGAAGAGTGTCTGAGCTACAAGCACTTATGGCTGTTGAACCCTTCATTATTCTCCATGCTGACAGGGTTTCCCTCAGGGCCAACCCTTCCTTCATGCCTAAAGTGGTGAGTGTGGCTCTCAGCCAATCCATCCATTTGCCAACTTTCTTCCCTAATCCCCAAAATGAAGGGGAAAGGAACCTGCACTCTTTGGCCATGCACAGACAGCTCAGATTCTACCTTGATAGGACTAGGCCCTTCAGTAAATCTGACCAGTTACTAGTCAGCTTTGCAACAGGGGCAGAGGGCAAGGCCATTTCAAAGCAAACCATGTCCAAATGGATAGCACACTCCATCCATTTCTACTACAAGCACCATGAGAAACCAATCCCTCAGGGGTCAGAACACATTCCACTAAGGCAACATCTACCTCTACAGCATTTCTCAGGGGAGTCCCTACCAGTGACATCCTGGAAGCTGCTACCTGGAGTTCAGTACACACCTTCACCAAGCATTATCACCTGCCTCTCTTTTCCAAATCCAGGGCAGGGTTTGCAACAGCAGTCCTGCAAGGCATACTAGCCAGCCCTAACTCTTCTTGACTGCCTCCACCCTTCTTCAGCTTTGGGAATCCACCCAAGTGTGATGACTGCAACAGTGAAACAAGAACATAGTACAGTTGAGTGCACTTACCATAAATGTAGATGTTCGAGTGTATTCACTGTTGCAGTCCTGGTTTCCCTCCCTCCAGGCCCCTGTTTTCTCTCTGTCTCTCTCTCTCTCTCTCTCTCTGTCTCACTGTCTCTCTCTCCCCTCTCTATGGCTATTACTCACCCCTTTCAGGGGTATTGGTATTTACTTTTTACTGGTGGTGATGTCCTTCAAGAATGCAACTGCAGTCCTGACATATGGGTTGTCCTGCCTCAGGCAGCCCTTCGGCCGGACGGATTCCAAAGTCTGGGTCCGGTGTCGGCTGATGTCGCCTCCTCCCCGACGTCAGAGCGGCTGGGGTATAAAGGCATCCGCTGATGCCATCTTCTTCAGTCTTTCTTGCCGCGCGGTGCCCGAAGCAGAAGCAGTTCGCAAGTGCCGGTCGGTCAGCTCCTGTGTTTTCAGTTACCGAAGTCATCAAAAAGCTAAGTACCCCGTTGGGAACATTTTTTCTTGCCTCAGCCGATGTCAGAAAAAATTGAAAAAGTTAATAATTGTTTGTCTTGTGGTAAACAAATACCTCATAAGGACTTCCATTCTTATTGCCTCCCTTGCCTGGGCCCAGACCACGACGTCTCGGCCTGTGCTTGCTTTAATAAGCGCACACTCAGGCGCCGGGCAGAATTTGCCGAAGACTTTTTTGGCGAATCTTTCACTTATATCATGCCGTCAGAACAACCGACAGCACATATTATCAAAAAACGCAAGGACCGGGACCGACATCCTCGGCCCACGTCGTCCACCGATACCACGCCTAAGCCCTCCGCAAGTGCATCGGTCCCTTCGGAAGCGGTAATTCAACTGCTCCAGGCCGACGACACCGCTTTAATGCGTACTTCGGTCCCGGAGATTTCCCCGGTGCCGGTTGTTGATTTTCCTCCCGAAACCGAAGCTCTAGATTTACCCGACACCATTCCTGTGGACAAAGTTACCCCTGCACGTGGGGCAGCTAGGCCTCCGGTCTCCATGTCCATCAAGGCCTTTGCACGTGCTAAGGCTGCCAGCCAGGCCAAGGCCCAGCCTAAATCTTCTTTCCAGGGCCCCTCTTCTGATAGACAGATCATGACTCTAGCTGCAGATCTAATCTCTCTTATCAGGGGTTCTCAGCCGCACCCAGACAGAGGTTCTCAGCTGCCTACAGATAAAAGGCCTAGAACTGAGCAGACAGACACCCTCTCTTCAGATGAAGCCTCTGGGGATTCAGAGCACTCAGATACCCAGGAAGAATCCTTCCAGGCCTACGAGGACTCTGATGCTGAGGAATCAATTCCTTCTGCCTCTCCTCCAGAGGATATTTCTTTCGGTGAAGTTCTCCACTCCATGAGAGAACATTTTCAGTGTCAGGGTCAGGAATTTTCTGACTCCAGGAAAAGGCTACGTACCTTCCTCAAGTTACCCCAGCACAGACCTTTAGCTATCCCTCCAGGGTTGGATGTCCTGGATGATGTATTCTCAGATTCCAGTGCTTCCCCTGATTCTCTTCCTCCTGCTCCTGTCAAGCCAGACAGATATTACAGGGTTCCTGATACTCATAAGCATCTCTTTAAGGCCCACTCTGTGGATCTAGAAACTATTTCACAGGGCCCCAAAGGAGTGGCTACTTCCTCGGCCAAAAACCCTCTGCCCGCTGACAGGGAAGCTAGGTCCCTGGAGAGATGGGGCAAAAAAGTTTATACCTCTTCCACCCTTGCCATGAGGTCACTCAACTGCCTTTTTCATATGTTTCAGTACCAGGATTACTTAATGGATGATTTGCAGAAAAAGTTAGCCTCTCCTGAGCCTATAGATAGAAAGGCATTGCAGGATTTGGTTCATAACACTCAGCAGGTTAGCAATCATTTTCTTCAGTGTGGTTATGATGCATTGGAAGCTTCATGTAGGGCAGCTATGACAGGGGCCGTTATACGTAGACATGCTTGGTTGAAAGAACAGCCACTGCCAGACCATGTTAAAGTAAAGCTCCTGGATGCACCTCTGGAAAAACAGAAGCTTTTTGGTGCTAATGCACAGGATGTGTTGAAGTCTATTGAGGAAAAGGCAAAATCAGTACAGACAGTCAAGGATTTCCTCCAGGTTCAGCCACCCAGATTCAGCAGGAATTGGCCTTCAAAGAATTGGTCCTTTCTAGACTCCGACAAGTTTCAAAGGGGAAAAAACAGGCGTGCTCGAGGTAGAGGGCAATACCGAGGCTCCTACAGGGGACGCCAATGGCAACCACCAAATCAGAGAAGTGGCACAGAGAGTTCACCTGCACCACAGGGACAATCACAATGACTTGACTTTCACTCCGCCTACCAAGGCTCAAAGAGAAGCACCTCTAGGTGGAAAATTATCCTTATTCTCAAAGAACTGGCACATTTTAACCAAGGACAAATGGATTCTGGACATAATAGACAAAGGTTACAGGTTCCACTTCCATACCTTACCAACGAGACAAGGCATGCCAAACCTGCCACAAAATCAAAGGGCAGAGGCACTCATACAAGTTTCAAAGCTGTTACTAATAAAAGCAATAGAAAAGGTTCCTCCTCAGGAACAAGGCCAGGGATTCTATTCAAGACTGTTCCTTGTTCCAAGAAAAGAAAAGCAATGGAGGCCTATACTGGACTTGTCCATTCTAAACACTTTTCTCATTGTGCCAAAATTTAAAATGCTGACGTTACAGCAACTCCTTCCCATGCTGGGTAAGGGGTCTTGGCTGGTTACTCTGGACCTCAAGGAGGCATACCTGCATGTCCCAGTCAGACACAGTTGCAGAAGATACCTCAGATTTCTTGCAGGAACAGAGCATTATCAATTCTCAGCATTGCTGTTTGGCTTATCTACTGCGCCCAGAGTATTCACGAAATGCCTGGCATCAGTAGTTGCACATTGCAGGCTCCAGGGGATTCAAATATACCCTTACATGGACGACTGCCTCATACAAGCAGACAGCAAACAAACCTTGATAAAAGACTTGGACTATGTCATTCAGTTGCTACAGGCTTTGGGATACACAGTCAACATTCAAAAATCAAGACTATTGCCATCCCAACAGATTATTTTTCTAGGAGCAAAACTGGACACACAATCACAAATGGCTTTCCTCACAGAGGAGAAACAAGAGCAATTACCAGATTACTTCAAAAGCCTAGCAAAGCTCACCCAGCTGACCGCAAGGAAGACCCTGCAGGCCCTGGGGTTCATGGCATCTTGCATTCTTCTGATCCCTCTGGCAAGACTACACATGAGAAAGCTACAATGGTACCTAAAAAGCTTATGGTCTCAACACAGCCACAACCTAGAAGACGTAATACCACTCATTCCATGCCTGCAAAGGGAATTTTTGTGGTGGGCTCAAGCAAGTCATTTAAACGAAGGCATGCCTTTCAACAAAGCTCAAGCAAGTCAAACCATCACAACAGACGCCTCAGATCATGGATGGGGAGCACACATGGAGAGCACACATGGAGGGCAGATGCATTCAAGGACAATGGACTCCTATGGAAATGCATCTGCACATAACTCAAAAAGAGATGTTGGCAGTGATACATGCAATAGAAGCCTTTGGAAAATCTCTGCAACAAGGTCATCTGCTAATAAGGACAGACAACACCACTGTCATGTGGTATATAAACCAACAAGGAGGCACTCATTCGTATCCCCTCTGCAGATTAACAGTGACTCTTTGGGAAAAGTCCCTGAAACTAAGCATCCACTTGCAATCCCAGTTTGTTCCGGGCAAGGACAATGTTCTGGCGGACATGTTGAGCAGAAATTTCTTGGATCCACACAAATGGATGCTGCATCCACACATTTTCTCACAAATAACAACTGCATGGGGAAGACCAGACATAGATCTCTTTGCTTCTCATCTCATTCATCACCTGGAGAAGTTCTGCTCAAGGACACACCATCCTCTAGCCTGGAGAACGGATGCCCTTTCCTTCAGCTGGAATTCCCTAACAATTTATGCATTCCCTCCTCTACCATTACTGACCAAAGTGTTACTGAAGATCAAAGCAGAACAACCAAAAGGAATCTTGATAGCTCCAGACTGGCCAAGGCAGCACTGGTACCCATTGCTACTGAGCATAACTCACACCAAACCGTGGCCCTTGCCTCAATGGCCTCTGCTCCTAACTCAGCACAATTACAGGACTGTTCATCAAAACCTGCAAACATTGCAGCTGACAGCTTGGAGGGTTCCATGACTTTGACCCATGTCTCTCTCTCCGAAAAAGTTCAAGAAATCTTGCTGGAAGCATGCAGACCTTCCACCAGAAAAACCTATTTGGCCAAGTGGAAGAGATTATTCATCTGGAATGCCAACAAGGGTCAGGATGCATCAGTGATGAGCATACCTCAGATATTAGAATACTTGACAGAAATGCTTCATAGTGGCTTCTCATATTCTTCCATTAAAATTCACGCTTCAGCAATATCAGCAAATTACAACTGTGACCCACCTGTGTTTTCACATCCCTTGCTAAGACAGTTTCTAAGAGGGATAAAGAATATCAAACCTCCCAGAAAACCACCAGTCCCTGCATGGGACCTCAATTACGTCTTGGAAAAATTAACTCTTCCTCCTTTTGAATCCAGCAGCATCTTCAGAAATGCAATTTCTCTCCTGGAAAACAGTCTTCCTGTTGGCAGTTACCTCAGCAAGAAGAGTTTTGGAGATACAGGCCCTCATGGCAGTACCTCCCTTTCTCATTTTTCATCAGGACAGAGTTTCTCTAAGGACCAATCCTTCATTCATGCCAAAAGTGATATCCAGGGTGTCTCTAAATCAAGCAATCCACTTGCCTCCTTTCTTCCCCAATCCTCAAAATAAAGGGGAAAAGCTGCTGCACACTTTGGACATACACAGACAATTACGCTACTACTTGGACAGAACAAAGACCACCAGGAAGTCTGACCAACTATTTGTAGCCTATGCTGCTGGAGTGCAAGGAAAGGCAGTCTCCAAACAAACAATTTCAAAATGGATTGGACACTGCATCAGATTCTGTTACTCTTTCCATGGAAAAGGTGTGCCAGCCAATATTAGGCCACACTCCACCAGAGCTATAGCCACATCCACAGCCTTTTTAAGAGGAGTGGCTACAAAGGACATTCTAGAGGCTGCTACATGGAGCTCCGTGCATACATTTACCAAACACTACAACCTGCCTTTATACTCCAGATCCCGAGCAGGCTTTGCTTCGGCAGTCCTGCAGGGCCTTTTAGCTACACCATCCCTTTCTTAGATCCTACCACCCCCAGCTTGGCTATGGTATTCAACCCATATGTCAGAACTGCAGTTGCATTCTTGAAGGACATAGTACAGTTTTGTACCTACCATAAATGTAGATGTCCGATAGATATGCAACTGCAGTCAGGTTTACCCTCCCTCCTACCCCTCTGCTTTTTCCCTTGGGTCCATTCCCCCTGTCCTATATTAGCTGGGGATATCTGTTATGGTGTATCTGTTTATTACTGTTGTGCATGTCTGGAATTTTTTCTTATCCATTCACAAAATTTAGCCTTCCTTGGAGGGCACCTGGCATCTGGGGCAAGAAACACTGAAGAAGATGGTGTCGGCGGATGCCTTTATACCCCAGCCGCTCTGACGTCGGGGAGGAGGCGACATCAGCCGATGCCGGACCCAGACTTTGGAATCCGGCCGACCGAAGGGCTGCCTGAGGCAGGACAACCCATATGTCAGGACTGCAGTTGCATATCTATCGGACATCTACATTTATGGTAGGTACAAAACTGTACTTTTTCCCCACCATAACTTAGCTCCCTATTTGGGTGGCTCCTGACATTTGGGGCAAGAAAAACTGATATAATGGCATTGGCTGCCTGTTTTTATACCCCTGACGACCTGATGTCAGTCCTGGAGTGACAGCATCCGACGCAGAAATACTGTTGTGGTATTCGGGCTGACTGAGGGCTACCTGCAGGCAGATAACCCAAGTGTGATGACTGCAACAGTGAATACACTCGAGCATCTACATTTATGGTAAGTGTACACTACTGTACTTTTCAAACAGCACATACTGTTAAGGTTCCAGGGGTCTATATTAGCTGAGCGAAAGTCCGTTTACGCGAATACGTACACGTTGACACGTATTGCGCGAAACGGACTTATAGCGAAAGTACAAAACCGCGATTTTGTTAATGTCAAATTACCATGGTTGGCCCATCTGTGGAATAGCTGTATAGGGTAAGTGTTGGATAGTTACGGACTTTAGGGTTAGGGTGCAGGTTAAGGTAAGTGCATAGATAGGTTATATGTTAGATTTAGTGCAGGGTTAGAAGTAGGGCTTTGTTAAATGTATGTATGTAGATTATTTATTTTGTTTGTGTATATCTATGTAGGGGAAGTGTGCTGTAGTTATGGACCTTTGGGTTAGGGAGAGGTTAAGGATAGTGCATAGATAGTTGTGTAAGTGGGGTTTAATGTAGGGTTAGAAGTAGGGTGTTTGTGTTTTACTTTAGGGTTAGAAGTAGGGTTTGGTTAGTGTATGTATGTGCGTTATTTATTTTGTTTGGGTAGGTAGTATGTAGCGGGTGGTGGGGTTGGCCGAGTATGACAGTTCGACATTTAAAATTTCATGGTTTAGTGCGTTCGAGATATTCGCGGTTCGCGCAATAGGTGTCTTGTTTTAGTATTCGCTTAATAGTATTTTCGCTCTCGTAATATGGACCCGGTTCTAGATGGTGGCTGTCCATGGGGTCATGCCTTTTCAACTACTGGGAGACCAGATTGTGTCATTGGTCATGACATATGCCTCCTTAGCACATCAGTATTTCCTTGTGTTTACTGTTGGTCAGCACCAGTGTTATTTGGACCTTCTTCTGCATCCTGGACGTTTACCAAAGTGATGTCCATAACGACCAAAGATATGCAGAAGAAAGATATTCATGTGTTTCCCTACTGGGATGACTGTTTCTCGTCTGTTTTGACAGAGTCCCAGACAGTGTTTCTGCAATGGTTACTGCAGTGGCTGCAGTCTCTGAAGTTGACCATAAACTGGAAGAAGTAATTTTTGATTCCATTTCAAAGGTTGGACTACCTTCTGTTACATGGAGTCAGACACTGCATTATCTTGACTGCTGCTCACAGTAGTGTGTAGCTGAGGGTCTGAACCCATACTGTCCTGTACCTTTGGCACTCAGCATTCAATATGATCTTCACGGTGCCTTTTGCATACAACAGGATGATAGTGTAACATGAATTGTGAGGCATTACTGGTTGCAGACCCACCATGACTTAATGGCCACATCATCCAACGTCAGTTATTAGAGTTTTCTGTAAGCCAGGCAAATATATTCTTGTACATTACTTTTAAACCATGTGGACATCAAAACTTGTTTATTTCCACATTTGCAAGGTATGCTGTGCTCACACATTTGGGCATACTGGTGGACTCAAGGATTTGTTATACTCTCCTAATGCAGTGCATAAAATTATGATGTGTGCTGATATAGGAGAGACGCACCCCAGAGTGATAAAGCTTCTGAGAAAAGAAAGCCAAATTGAAATGGAAGGGAATATGAACAAATTACAGACTCAGTAAGGAAAGGCCCCTTATAGATCAAGTAATACTGTAATAATGTGTCTTTATTATTTCCAGGACTTACATTTCATATTCCAAGTGAATGCCCTTTAGCATTATTTCATCACTGTCTTGCTGTGGAATGGCAGTTGCTTCATATTTAATTGTGTGAGTAATATTGAGTAGTTAGTAGTTTCTAGGGTAGATCCATACTGTCTTTTTGATTGCTTGTAAGTATGTAAATACTGAACAACTTTTCCTTTTGCTATTTCTCCTTGTGAGCCTTCCTGCAGTCACTGTTCAGATAAGTTAATATTGTTTTATTTATGTTTGTTTTAAAGGTACAGGGGGTTTCCTGTGGTGAAGGATACAAGCTTGATGCTACACTCCCCAAGACCACATATGTGCAATTTCTTAGGAACTGTTTACAAAGACTCATCCAGGGAAACTCTGTTAGAGTTTCTAAAGCAAAATGGACTTGAAAAATTGTGTCTCACTGCTGCTAGAAAAACGTAAGTTTTCGTTACTGTGTACTGCATTTTTTAAAATGAAAAGTAATTAGTCATTGGCACTTATTAAAAAGACAAAGTAAGTGCAGAGGATTAAGGCCGCGAGTTGTTTTTTTAACATCTTTATTAAATCATCACATTCTAATTCATAACATGGGAGTAAAGAAAATAAACCATAATGAGAGTCACTGTTGTTATTGTCATGCAGTATACATACGATGTTCTTCATCTCACATTGCTGCAGTCCTTACTTATGGGTAGTCCGCTGTCCTCGGTCGGCCCGAATACCAAAGTATTAGGCTGACGTCGGTCATGGGCGCACAGCCCTGACATCAGAGTGTCAGGGTATAAAAGCGCATGACCGACGTCATATCCTCAGTCTTTTTTGCCGCATGGTCCGATGCAGAAGCAGTGTTGCAAGTGCCGTTCGGCTTTCTGAAATTTTTCGTTTTCGGAGTTTCAGACATACCAAGTTGGGCTAAGTACCCCGTTGGGGAGCATTTTGTTTTTTTCTTGCCTCAGTTGTTTACCGGATGTCAGAAAAAGTGAATAATTGTATTTCTTGTGGGAAGCAGATACCGCATAGGGATTACCACTCGCTTTGTATCCCTTGCTTGGGACCGGAGCACGACGTAGTTGGGTGTCGGTTTTGTGCTAGGTTTAATAAGCGCACTATTAAGAGAAGGCTAGATTGCGCTAGGTTAGTTTTTGGCAAACTGTGTAATTATAATATGCCGTCGGATCCTCCGACGCCCGCTTCCACGAAGAAGCGTAAAGACAAATCTGGAAAGCCTAGACAGGATGATTCGTCCATTTCGGACGCCGGTCCTTTAGAGACTGCAGTGGAACTGGTGGATCCGGCTGAAGTGTCTGTTGAGTCTCAGGGGGAACCTTGATTTTACAGGATGTGGCATCACAGGAGTCAGGTCAGGCTGAAGGGGCCTCTCAGGTTACTATTCTCCCTTCTTTGCCTAAGGGGGTTAGGCCTTCTGCTACTGTTTCTAGGGCTCCTTCTAAGGGCAGGACTGTTTTGCCTTCTTCTGGAGTTAGTTCTGGTTCTTCAGGGTCTGTGCCTAAGAAGCATATGCTTAAAATGGCAGAAGATTTGATTTCTTTAATTAGAGGTTCCATACCCCCTCCTGATAAGAGGCCCAGGGTAGAGCCAGAGTTGGAAATTTTGGAGCAGGCCTCAGATGATTCTGAGTCTTCTGCTGAGGATATTCAAGATTTTCCTCCTTATTCGGATTCCGATGCAGAGGATTCTACTCCTTCTGCTTCCCCTTAAGAGGATTTTTCATTTTCAGAAACCTTACACTCTATGAGGGAACATTTTAAGTGGGAAGGACAGGATTACTCAGATTCCAGAAAGAGGCTTAGAGAGTTCTTGTTTTTACCACAGCACAGACCCTTGGCTATTCCTCCTGTTTTGGATGTTGTTCAGGATGTTTTTTCAGAGGCCTCTTTTAATCCAGATTCTATGCCTCCTGCACCAGTTAAACCGGACAGGTATTATAGGGTACCTGAGGCTCATAAATACCTATATAAGAGTCCTAGGGCGGACCCAGAAACTATTAGTCAGGGGCCTAAGGGTGTTAGGGCTTCTGTTGTAAAGAATCCGGTTCCTCTAGATAAGGAAGCTAGAGCTTTGGACAGATGGGGTAAGAAGGTGTACACCTCTTCTACTTTGGCAATGAGGGCTTTAAATTGCCAGTTTCATGTGTTGAAATATCAGAATTTCCTCCTTTCTCAGCTAAAATCTAAAGTGGATGCTTTGGCGGAGGGCATAGAGTGTAAAGAATTGCAAGATTTGGTGCATGTTTCTGAACAGGTGGGGAAACATTCTTTGCAGTGTGGCTTTGATGCTTTGCAGGCTTCTTCTAGAGTGGCTGCCACTGGTTCAGTTCTTCGTAGGCATGCCTGGCTTAAGGATCAGAATTTATCTGAACATGTTAAGTCTAGAATTCTGGATGCCCTTTACAGTCCGAAGTGTTGTTTGGTCCTCCTGTGGAGTCTGTTTTGAAGAAAATGGAGGACAAGGCTAAGTCTATGCAGACTGTTAAAGATTTTTTGCAGGTTCAACCTCCTAAGTTTAGTAGAAATTGGCCTGCTAAGGGGTGGACGTATCCTTCTTCTGATTCCCAGTCTAGGGGTAGATCTAGGCGTGGTAGGGGCAGAGCTCAGAGTACCTTTAGGCCTAGAACCTGGAGTTCGCCTGCTCAATCTGCTGGTGAGGGTAGGGGCCAGTCCTTTCGTAAACAGGCCCAATGACCTGCATTTTCAGCTGCCAGATTATTCTTGCCTGGCAGCTCCTTTGGGAGGAAAGCTAGCTCTCTTCAAGCAAAATTGGTTTTTAGTCACCCAAGACAAATGGGTGTTGGACATTATAAACAAAGGTTACAAGTTTTATTTCCATACATTGCCTCCTTTCAAAGGTATGCCAGACATTCCTCCTCGGCAAAGGATGGAGGCTCACAAACAGATTTCATTACTTCTTCACATGGGAGCCATATAGCCAGTACCTCCTTCAGAAGTGGGTCTAGGGTTTTATTCCCGCCTGTTTCTAGTACCAAAGAAAGGGAACACGTGGAGACCGATTTTGGATTTATCTCTCCTCAACACTTATTTGGACATTCCAAAGTTCAAAATGTTGACATTACAACAGCTTTTGCCTCTGCTGGGAAAAGATCACTGGATGGTAACTCTGGATCTAAAAGAGGCTTATCTTCATGTTCCTATCAGGCCCAGTTGCAGGAAGTACCTGCGTTTTCGAGCTGGAAATTTACATTATCAGTTCTCTGCATTGCCCTTTGGCTTATCTACTGCGCCCAGAGTGTTCACAAAGGTTCTGGCTCCAGTGATAGCCTTTTTCAGGATGGAAGGAATACAAATTTATCCTTATTTGGACGATTGCCTGATTATTGCACAAGACAAGGACAAGCTTCTTCAGCATCTACGGTATGTGATGGTAGTGTTAAGATGCCTAGGGTATTCTGTGAACGAAACAAAGTCCAGTCTAGTACCCTATCAGGACATGTGCTTTCTGGGTGTGAGACTGAATACAGCTTCCCAGATGGCCTTTTTGACCCTGGACAAACAGAAAAGTCTTTCACTTTATTTCCATCAAATGTCTCTACAGTCCAGGCTGACTGCAAGGACAGTCCTTCAAGCCTTGGGGTTCATGGCATCTTGTATTCTGGTGCTTCCCAATGCCAAATTGCATATGAGGAAGCTTCAATGGTATCTCAAAAATCTATGGACACAACACTGCCAGGATCTAGACACTGTCATTCAAATGATACCTTGCATTCAGAAGGAATTTTTGTGGTGGGCTCAGGAATGTCACCTAAACAAGGGACTCTCTGTGACCCGACCAGAGGCGAGTCAGATTCTAACGACGGATGCCTCGGACAGGGCTTGGGGAGCACACCTCAATGAGAAATGGGTGCAAGACACGTGGCCTGCCAGACTTCAATATTTGCATATCAACTTGAAGGAGATGTTAGCAGTACAATTTGCATTAATGGCTTTCAAGGATTTACTTCACCCAGGGCAGGTGTTGATTCTAACAGACAACACAACTGTCATGTGGTACATCAACAAGCAAGGGGGAACTCATTCGTACCCTCTTTGCAGACAAGCGATGATTTTGTGGGAGACAGCTCTCAGTTACAACCTCAATCTTCAGGCAAGATTTCTACCAGGAGCACAGAACTCCTTAGCAGATGTATTGAGCAGACAAATAGTGGATCCTCACGAGTGGAATTTGGATCCTCAGGTATTTCAAAAGTTGACAGTGTCATGGGGAACTCCAGACATAGATCTGTTCGCTTCTCCACTAAATTACCAGTTGCCAAAGTTTTGCACAAAAAGGTTTCATCACACAGCTTGGAAGGTGGACGCTCTGTCATTCAGTTGGGACAATCTTCATGTATATGCCTTTCCACCTCTACCTCTTTTGCCCAAGGTTCTCTTGAAGGCCAGACAAGACAAGCCATCCATGATCCTGATAGCACCGGATTGGCCTCGACAACACTGGTACCCACTACTGAGGAGTTTGGTCCGAGAGCCTCCATGGCCTCTGCCTTTGATTCCACACCTTTTGTCTCAGGAGGGCAATCACTTTCTCAATGTCAGAATTCAGTCTCTGCATCTAACAGCCTGGCATATTCTGTTTTAGATTCTGGAGGTTCTCAGCTTCCACAACAAGTTTTGAATGTTATTTTGGAGGCCAGGAGGCCTAGTACAAGGAAAGTTTATGCTGATAAATGGAGGAGATTTTTATTTGGAGCAAAGGGAAGGACTTTGATGTTTCCAAGCCTAATTTGAGTGCTTCCTTACAATATCTTACTGAGTTATTAGACAAAGGTTTGTCCTTCTCCTCCATAAAGGTTCATGCTGCAGCCATTTCGGCTAATTATGACTGTGACCCTCCTTTATTCTCTCATCCTTTGTTTAAGCAGTTTCTCAGAGGGGCAAAGAACATAAGACCCCACGTAGAGCTCCTACTCCTGCTTGGGATCTCAATTTTGTGTTGGAAAAGCTTACTCTACAACCTTTGAGCCTGCAGCTACGGCCGAGTTAAAGTATTTGTCATGGAAAACTGCTTTTTTGTTGGCCATTACTTCTGCAAGAAGGGTTTCTGAATTACAGGCCCTTATGGCAGTGGAGCCTTTCTTGATTTTTCATAAGGATAGGGTATCTTTGCGTACTAATCCTTCCTTTATGCCTAAAGTGGTTTCTAGTGTGGCCTTAAACCAAACTATTCATTTGCCTACTTTTTATGCAAATCCTCAAAATAAAGGGGAGAAGATTTTGCATACTTTGGATATTCACAGGCAGTTGCGTTATTATTTGAGCAGAACCAAGGAGTTCAGACAGTCTCAGCAGTTGTTTGTTTCTTTTGCTTTGGGTTCACAGGGTAAACCTGTTTCAAAACAAACTATTTCTAAATGGATTGGGTTTTGTATTTCTTTTTGTTATTCCCATCATGGTAAGGAGATTCTGACTGGGATCAGACCTCATTCCACTAGAGCTACTGCAACTTCTACTGCCTTTCTAAGGGGGGTAGCTACAAAGGATATTTTGGAAGCAGCCACTTGGAGTTCAGTACATACTTTTTCTAAACATTACCACCTTCCTCTTTATTCTAAGTCTAGGGCTGGATTTGCCACTGCAATTTTACAGGGCATTTTAGCAGCCCCTAATGCTTTATGATTTTTCCAACCTCCCTTTCCCGTTGCTTTGGGATTCTACCCATAAGTAAGGACTGCAGCAATGTGAGATGAAGAACATAGTACAGTTTTGTACCTACCATAAATGTAGATGTTCGAAGATCCACATTGCTACAGTCCAATTTTCCCTCCCTCCTTCCCCTCTGTAGCTTAGCATGGTTATATGGTTTGGGTGATGGCTGTAGTTGGGCATATCTTTTGGGAAGTTACTCTGTTTTTTGGCTGTGGCCTTTCTTCTAGGGCCTTCTGACATCTGGGGCAAGAAAAGACTGAGGATATGACGTCGGTCATGCGCTTTTATACCCTGACGCTCTGATGTCAGGGCTGTGCGCCCATGACCGACGTCAGCCTAATACTTTGGTATTCGGGCCGACCGAGGACAGCGGACTACCCATAAGTAAGGACTGCAGCAATGTGGATCTTCGAACATCTACATTTATGGTAGGTACAAAACTGTACTTTTCCTTTTCAAGTGTTCATTCACTCCAGCATTACAAAATGGTTAATTTCCTGTATTCTCTTTACCTCACTCCTCTACTGAACATTACTGTACAAATGTTGCTCCTGCAGATTCCATTTATCTCTATCAAATGTGGGCTGTCTCCCACCCCATTTCATTCAGTGCAGTTGGTTTAGATCTTGATTTCCACTTTCTAGAAATTATTTTGATTTTTTTTTATTCAGTAACATTAAACTTAGTAAGACCTTATTTTGCCTAGGCAATTCATATCCTACATTCTAGTTGAAAAGAATAATTTCCTTAGTTACAACTATTTGTTTCCTCAACATTTCTGTCCAAGTTCTCTGTAGGGAATTTTTAAAATCTTCCAACTCATTACATTCCCAAATACATGTTCTTATCTCTCTCTTCAAAAAATACAACAGCCAGCACTCAAAGTTAGCTGCCAGTATTTCCAATATTTTATTGTGAAAATGACAGACTTCAGCAAGTCTTTGCCTTCTTCAGTGTGGTCTTTTGTTATTTCTCTGTTCCCCATCACACCTTCAGCATTTGCTATCTTTACAAGGAAAATACTCTGCAGTTTACTTGGGATGTAAAAATGCCAATGCAAATACTTCTATGCACATAATCCTAAACCTTCTAGGCTTTGTTGCATACTTGGGGATGCTTGCATATTTCTTTCCATTGTAACTTTGTAAATTTCCTGTCTATTCTCTTTTCCCAGTATTTTCTAACTTCCTGATTGAGTCTCATAGTTATTGTGCAGTGTTTTATAATTTCTACTAATTCTTGTTTTTTTTAACAGTAGCTTCTGTCATAGACTCATTTAAGATCTCTACTGGAACTGGTCTTTCACTTCACTCTCCTATGCCCCTTTCTCTTTGCCTACACTCTTATTATCAGTCCCTGATGCTCTGGAATAGACTTCCCATACATGTCAAGCAGAGCACCTTGCTGTCCCCCTTGAAGAGAAATCTTGATGAGTGGATGGATAATAGAAAGTTCACCCCGGGATCACTCCAGTGGCTGTACATGATAGAGGCACTGGGAACTAACGGGCGGCATGATGCCAGGGCACTTCTATGGGCAAGGCTTGTAAAGGCTCCAGGGCCATTAGCCTAGTACACACCTATGAACTTATGATGGGGACAGCAGTCCAAACTTCTGATTAGCCACTTCCCAATTCTACCTTTCCTTTCTGAGTAAATTTTTTCCCAGTACTTTGGTTCCATTGCTAATTTCCTGCAGTAAATCCAGACTCCTCTTGTCTTTTTTTTATAACCCTGCTGCTAGATATACCTATTGATAAAGTCTCCTTTCTCCATTCCAGTGCTTCCTTAGTTGTTAGAATATGTTCTGGTACTTTATAAACATAGTATTCCATGCAGTTGTTGCCATTTTCCTTAAGGACCTGCATCCAAAGTATTGGTGTCGGTTTATCACTTGAACCCCCCCCCCCCCGCCCATTTCATCTCCATTATTTTCCCCTTTGATTTATAACCTTCTGCTTGAGTTGTATATGAACCTTAACTGCACAACTCTAAAGTACCCCCCTTCAAATCAGGTAACCCGAAAATAAGCTTATTCTGTGAGCAAATTCAACTTATCCCACTTAAATGTTACCATCTTGCCATTCCAAATAAATGAATTTAGCTCTTTATGAATTATCAACAGCTTCTCTTCTGGCTGACAGAAATATGCCTACCATGTATACAAGACTAATGGGACTAAAACATTTTCTCTGCTTTTGTATCTTAGTTTCTTTCCGCATATCCTTAGCTGCCATAACAGGATTCTTTTTAATCCCTGACCTAAATTAATTTTATTGTAACCCCATAAATATGAATATTGCAGAAGCAATTCATGTATGAATGCATATTTTATCACTGTAGCCTTTGTTATAACTTCATTTATTTTATATCCTGAAAGACATGAAACCATCTCAGAAGGTTTTACAACACAGCAATGCCCCTTTCTGTATTTATCAAGCACAAAATAATATCATCTGGAAATAAAGCTAACTTTTGAGTACCTTACCAGTTATATCCCGTAGTGTTTTTTTTTGTTTTTTTTTTGACAGTGGCTGTAAATATCAAACAAATAATGGAAGGGAAAGAAAGTATCATTGTCTGATTCCTATGTTCAGATGCAGTTTGTCAGAGAGGACCCCTCCCACCTTAATACTTCCTGTGACCCTTCATATTACCTTCTATTAAGCCTGTTATTCTCTTAGGGAACGCAAATGCTGCCATTGCCCTTCTCATAAAATCACTGTATATAGTTGCTTTTCCTCAACTCTGTTAAACCCGTGTCACATTTTCCAGACTTTTCTCAAGAAAAAAACAAGGCTTACCAATAGCAACGGTGTTCTCTTGCAGTCTGCTTCCCCCTGAGTTACCATCAGTGTTGTCAAATGTTTGCTTCCCCGCCACAAAACCACATTCATCTGTATCTATCAACTTTGGTAACTCCTTTACTAGTCTGTTAGCGAATGTAGACAAAAGCACTCCATGAATCTGGATCAAGGGTCTTTACTTTCTTTGAGTACCGCAGCTTTCTTCCTAGATGTTGGTCGCCCCCCCCCCCCGCCTTTTTTAAAGTATCGCTAACTAAAACCTTCAAGTTCTTTGTCACTTTTATTCACACCAAATTCTTCCAAATTTCTACAAGAGTATTGTTTGTTTCTAGAGACTTCTCTGTTGGTTGATTATGTATCATGATTTTTATCTCATCCCTTCATGTGTTAGCTATTAATTGTTGAGCATCATATTTTTCCAACATTGATGTAATTAAGTTTTCCATAAATGTTTCCATTTGTGCCTTTATTTGGTTTTCTCATACCTTTCATATATACAAATTTTCATAACATTTCTGAGATATTTCTCATACGTCTACGTCTATATTATTTCTGCTTATTTTTCTTGTTGTAGGCTCCTTAAGTTTGGCTTCAACTATTTCTACTTTTTGTTGCTGTGTTAAAAGTTTTTGACATTAGAGTTCTTATCCAAATAGCTGTTTAACAGTAACCCTTTTAAACTTATTCATATTATGCAAATATGCCCATATTCTTCCTTCAGCACTCTGCAATTGCCTCTCTTCTTATTCTTTGAGATTCCCCTTTTCTGCAGTACTTAAACCTTTGTCAGCCCTCTAAATAATTCCTATTACTTCTTTACCTTCTCTCTCTCCCTGGCTCTCTGTCTCATTGCTACCATGCCTTTAAATTCCATTTTTATTTCAACTCACTGACTAGCTTATCCCTTCTAAATTTTTTTCTGTCTTCCCTAACATCTGTGGCATCATATCCTTTGCCTGTTCATAAATATCCCCCTTTTAACAGATACAGTACAGAATGTAAATCCACAGTCCACCAGGCTAAAGTCAAATGTATTTTATTGAGTGTTAGGGCTTTCAGGTATAAACCCTTCCTCAGACACAAACCATAAAAAACAATGCTGTGTTTAAATACAAAAACTTATCTCAAGCTGTAAGAGCAATCAATCAATTAAGTCCTAAAGTTTCTGAATGTAGGGCGTACGCCTACTTAAAACAGGCTTTAAAGGTACCATACCGTTAAGCCCTGGATATCTGTTAGCCCCTAGTTCTATTATCCACCTAGTTTCACAATATTCAGTGTTACTTGTGATGTTACCCTTCCTATCTCCTATATTCACCTGTTGTAGTGCAAGAAACAAAAAATGATGTCCTGGATGTCTTTCAATATGTTGGGAAAGTGCATTTTGTTTGTCTTTATGTCTAATGGCTAATAGATGTCTCAATATTCTATCCTTGAACCTACAGTTGGTCTTTCCCACATAAAATGAAGGACAATCTACACAGGTAGCTAGATAGACTATATTCTGGGACAGACAAGTAGCCATAACTCTTGGGGTATACACCCTCTGGGTAGTAGGATGGATAAATGTGGGTGATCTATTGATATACTTGCAGGCTTTGCAGTGATGACATGGAAATGTTCCGACCCTGCCATCTTTCTTCCTGCCTCTAATGGTCTTATCACAGAGGATCTGCATCAAATTTTTATTTATCTTATAAATAAAATGTGGGCTTCCCCCCACCAGTTCTTTCAAGGAGTCATCAGTTTGCAGTATTCTCCAGTTGTCTCTAATAATGTCTTGCACCCATTTAATATCACTACTGTAGGTCATCTGCAGGGGCACCATACTTCTTGCTTCATTGACAGATTGTTTCCTCCGTCTATCGTGCGTGGTAGATCTATTCGACATGCCTATAGAGGGGAACCAAGGAGCACCTATACCATCCCTGGAACCTACAACTTCCCTCATTACTCCTCCTATCTCTGTGGATTTGTAGTCCCTCGTTATCAACCTATTGATAAAGGTTTCTAGTTCATCCTGTAGAACCTCTTCATCCGTACATAACCTGGACAGTCGTAGGGTTTGTCCTTTCACTGTATTATGAAAGACAAAGACTGGATGCATACTATCCTTGGCTAGAAGTCCATTCTTCCAGCAGGCTTTCCTAAACACTTATGTATTAAAAACTGTATGGCCACTTTGCTCTATCTCCTTATAGGAGAAGGTCACAGTGAATCATAAGAAACTTGTGGTACCTACCAAATAGCTCACAAACTGCATCAGTGTTTCAGGGGTACCTGTCTATAAAATAAACACGTCATCTACAAAACGAGTATAAATAGCCAAATATTGCATCCAGTGGTGTGTAGCCTCAAAAATGACCTCTTTTCCCATAGGCAAGTACCAAATTGGTGTAAGAATTTGCACAGCGGGTCCCCATGGCGACCCCCCCATTTCTGCCAAACGTACTGCCCTTCAAACAGAAAAGCATTGTGTTCCAATACAAGTTCCAGGAGGCTGACGACCTGTTGAATACTATGCCCATTAAAATGTTCACTGCTAAATAGCAGCCTCTTAACTGCTCCAAGACCATAGTCGTTAGGTATAACCGTGAGTAAATCCCGCACATAAAGTCACTAATACAAAATTGTCTTCATATACACAAAACCATATAAGCTTGTCAAAAATGAGCACTATCTCTCAAAATCCTAAGTGCATCTCTCATGGTGGATTTCAACTTATATTCTATCCACATAGAACAATATTCTGTGACCCACCCCCTGCCCGAAACAATGGGTCTAAGGGGTGGGTCACTCAAACATTTATGTATCTTTGGCAGCACTTTAAAAACAGGTACTGTAGGATGTTCAACAATAATAAAATTATAAATCTCATCATTAATAATGCCTGCTTCCTTCAAATCACATATTACACTTTTAACATGTGAAATAATATGATTTATGGTTATACCATCAATCTTGACATAAGCTGCATTAGTAGCAAGCATAAGTTCTATTTTGTCTATATAAAACCTAATGTCCATTAGGACGATGGCCCCACCTTTATCAGCTGGACGCACTGTTAAATCTAAATTTTCGTGTAGATCCTTTAGGGCTCGACTTTCTTCACGGGACAGATTATAAAAGCAATTACTATTCCTGTAATGCTCCTTATCACATATTTGTTGTTCACATGTCCTAATGAACACATCCACTGTTGAGTCAATATTGGAAACAAACAAACTAGGTTTACGTAAAATACAGTTGGAAGGGGCAGCTCTATCCCCGTCACCAAACAATTTTTTAAGGTGTAAATTTTTACCAAATTGCTCCAACTCAATAATTACATCTGTAAAATGTGTTTAGTCACTGGTACAAAATGAAGTCCTCGGCTTAACAGTCATTTCTGGGTAGCAGATAACTCAATGCTAGAAAGATTAAAAACCAAATTATCACTACCTGAAGTCACACTGAGTCCTTCCTATGTTGCTCCTATTGATAGTGTTCTGGAGTTTCTGACTATGCTTTTTCATGAAGGTGCAGCAGCAGCCACTGTAAGAGTTCAATTGGCTGCAGTATCCAATTTTCACCTGGGATTTGAAGGGTCTAATCTTATCTCTCACAGATTATGTAAAGCCTTTCTGAAAGGGACTCATCACCTTAGGCCACCTATCAGACAACCAGTTACCCCCTGGAATTTAAATTTAATACTATCTCACGTTATGCTTCCCCCCTTTGAACCCACATCTTCTTGTCCCTTGAAGTTCATTTCTTGGAAAACAATATTCTTGGTGGCTATTACCTCAGCTCGTAGAGTTTCGGAACTGCAAGCTCTTTCTGTTAGGCCTCCATATCTGTTTTTTCATCCTGACAGAGTGTCTCTCAGGATAAATCCCACCTTTCTTCCTAAGGTCGGCTCTGAGGTCAGTTTGAACAGTCTATTGAGCTGCCCACCTTTTTCAGATACAATTCGAATAAATTAGAATATATGTTACATAAACTTGATGTTCACAGACAACTGAGGTTTTATTTGGACAGAACAAAGGAGTTTAGGAAATCGGAACAACTTTTTGTTTCTCATGCGGACAATAAAAAGGGGCTGCCTGTGGCTAAAGTTACATTGTCTAAGTGGTTATTTGATTGCATAAAATATATATATATATATATATATATATATATATATATATATATATATATATATATATATATATATATATATATATATTCATCAACCAACCAACCTTTAGAGCATAGTGTGAAAGCACATTACACCAGTGATGTGTCTACATCTCTGGCTCATGCAGCCCGTTTGCCTTTGGATACTATTTGTGCAGCTGCTACATGGTCCAAACCTCATACATTTATCACTCATTACAAAGTAGACAGGGCCTCCAGGGACATTGCTTCCTTTGTTTACACTGTTCTCAGGAATGTACTCCCGTGAGCCACCCAGGATTAGGGTGCTTGGGACGCTACCCATGTGTAAGAGCAAATGGCGAGATTGAACCACTTTACATAAAGAAGTTATGTTCTTACCATAATGTTCCATGTGAGTTGTTCATCTCGCCTTTGTTCTTACACTCCCTCCCACCTTCCCCTTCCAGGTTCTTGAAGAATGGGTATGACTGGTGGTCTGGTTGGTCTAACTAGTATCCTTTACTCCAGCCATAGTATTTCTTGGCAAATTGTAAATATATGTATACGTGTGTATATGTTTGGCATTTTAGTATGTTTAGAGATATTTTTTCTTGCTGGGTTCAGCAAACTAGATCTGAGGTTAGTCAGAGTGCAGCATGGGATAGGGACTGTGCCTCAAGCTACTCAGAGATCTTGAGCTTGGAAAGCGGCCGGCTCAAAGCCAATGGATCGACTCTGTACCCACATGTAAGAACAAAGGCGAGATGAACAACTCACATGGAATGTTATGGTAAGAACATAACTTCTTTTTTACATTTATTGGACGTTCACAGACAATTGAGGTTTTACCTGGACAGGACAAAAACTTTCAGAAAATCAGACCAATTGTTTATTTCTTTTTCTGGCCCAAAAATGGGAAAATCAGTCTCTAAAGTAACTCTATCCAAATGGCTCTGAGACTGCATAACCTTCATTTATAAACTGGAAAGCAAATCTATCCCACCTAACATCAGGGCTCACTCCACTAGATCTATGGCAACTTCTCTGGCATTCCACTCCAGAGCTTCAGTGGACATCTGTGCAGCAGCTGCGTGGGCTTCCCCCCATACCTTCATCACTCATTACAAGCTACATCTGGTCTCGAGGGGAAGAGCATCCATTGGTTCAATGGTGCTCAGGAATGTTCTTCCTTAGGGCCACCCTTGGATATAAGGTAGCTGGGGACTCTGTCCCATCAGTGATGAATGGAATGAAGATTAGCAACATCAGATAAAGAAGTTATGTCTTAAAATAACGTTCCATCTGTGTTCTTGATATTCATCCATTCATCACGTCCAACCCTCCTTTGCCGCCTAGAGGCTCCTGAGGGATCTTTGGGTCCATGTCCTGTACTAAGGTATCTGCTCGGCGACCACCTCTGCTTTGCTAGGACAAACTCGATCTGAGGTAACAGGGAGATGGGGATTATGGGTAAAGTCTTAGCTCGAGAGTTGTTGGCTGACACAAACTTGGGTATAAGGCTAACTCGATTCCGAGGGCTCGGAACCGAACCCATCAGTGATGAATGGATGAAGATCAACAACACAGATGGAACGTTATGGTAAGACACAACTTCTTTTTTCTTTTCAGTCTAGCCCAGGTATTGCATCATGGAGAAAATATGTAAATTCTGTCAGAATTCCTGTTAGTAAACCCACATGAAATTTTCATATACTTCCTAAGAAATGTATCTTTTTTTTTTTTTTTTTTCTAACTTCCATTCTAGGTCACCCGATACATCCCCACTATTGCAAATCATGTTCCATTTCCCGCGTATGAGTAATAATCCCAGCTGAAAACATATTTCTTCCAAAATGCTCCCAAGATCCTTAACAGTAGTTTTTTAGGCAGAATGCAAATACCTGCTAATGTAGTCCTCCTCTTCAGCCAGTAACCACTTAATAACACTGATCTGCCATTACTGCCTTTTATTTCATCTTGTATCAGTTCTGGAGCACCTTTCATAATCAATATAATTATTCTTTTGTCCCTGATACTCTGATGAATGTCCATCCTGGTTTCTTTTTTTATACCCTGCATTTCTTAATATCATTCAATACTTTTGTATGCACCTGCAACACCATTTATATTCCCTTTAATGTGAAAACAGCAGTTCTAGTAAAGAGCTATCTCTTCCACATATGTATGAATTTCTTTTGAATATAGGTTTCCAACCTGCACCGTAACATGCCTACAGTTCTGTATGTAGTTGATTCTCTTCAGCTTGTTTTAAACACGTGTCGCATTTTATCCAGACTATTCACTTTAGTAAAAACACACAAGGAAAAAAAAGCAAAAAGTAAATGTATTAAAGATAAAGAAGGCTAACTGCCTTTTGCTTGTAACAGACCCATCAAAACTATGTATATTTTCCATATATAGAGCAGTTGCCCCAAAGTGACAGCTTCACTCACATTTACCTATTCTAAACATAGGGTCAGCCCTGCTGAAAATGCATGTTAGAGCCCATGTTCCAACTTATGCAAATTGCTGTATGTCTTTATCCTATTATAAATCACCTTCCAGATGTGAAAGACAGTTTGCACATTGTCAGTAAACTTTAACTTTTATCCTTAAGAAAAAAAATGCACTGGCTACATTTAAATAAATTAAATTGTGCACTGTTATATTCATTGCATTAGAAGTGCTAATGTGACTGGAGATGCAACTACTGTGCACTCCTCACAGTTTCTAAGTTCATTTATTTTCACTGAATTGTTAGCCAGTTCCCCCTTTAAAGTTGATTGTAATGCTCCTTGGACATTTCATTCAAAACGTACTGTTCAGACCTTTTTTGAATAATTATATCCACCAAAGACAAGAAAACTATTTAGTAACACCAACGACCAGGAATTGTACCTCCAAGTTCTTTTATTTTAACAGATAATGTAAAATGTCATAAAACTGACAAGCACAGAAATAAATCTTTCTTAGCGCCTCGGCTTAAAACAGCCTTTACAGAGTAAATTCATGATATAAAAAAAACAGAACTTTTATATAAAGTCTAACATCAGTTAAATTCATTAACAATTATATAATTAAACAATTAATCAATTAAATGTATTACACATTTTTAAAAAGACATAAACATACTTCCTGGCTTATTCTATATAACTTTTCCAGTGACATTCTCTATTCATATCCCTGGGATGTAAAGTATTCTCTATTAATATAAAAACAGATGTCTTCTTTCTTAATATATATTTTATAGTATCTTCACCCACATAATCTGTTTTTACTTGTTCTAATATTGTTACCTTCAATTCATTAAAATCACCTTGATGTACCTGATTAAAATGTTCTGCTAAAGGACTTGTAAATTTATTACTTCTTATATCTCTAATATGTTCTTTAACCCTTTCTCCAATACTTATTTTACTCTCTTCTATGTAAAAATTGTGGCAAGAACATTTTATAGCATAAATTATACCTGTACTTTTACGAGAAAAATTACCTTGTGTATTAAATTTGATGCCATTAATAATGTTAAAAGTTGATACTACATATTTACATATTGCACATTTCCCACAAGGCATTAAACCTGCCCATTTCATTGCACTACTAACTGATTCCTGTGGTCTTCTATAAGAACTATGAACTAAAAAGTCTTTAAGGCTACGGCCACGTTGATATGAAAACTTTAAGGCTACTTCTTTTAAGGAAAAAACTTCCCTTTTGACTATTTGCCAATAATTCCTAAGTAACTGTGCTTGCTTATCTGAGAATAATGTATATTTTGAAACATAATATAACTGCTTTTCTGAAGTTAAATTGTGCATTCCCTTGTCTTTTGTTATATTATTTCTGTAACTATTTTCTCTCTTAACCTTATTGTTAAAACACCGTACTATAACTATTAGCCACCATATCTGCATTATATCCCCTATTATACAACAACCCCCCATTAATATTCCAAAACGTGCACACTGATTGGTCAGCATGCACGTTGTAAATCAGAGTTATAGTAATGGAAAAAGGACCGGTCGCCCGGACTTTTTCCATTAATATAACTTTTTTTACAGCAACGGGGAACGCAAGATCTCCGTTGCTTTTTACACACTGTCTCGCTATGTTAAATGAGTTTAACATAGCGAGACAGCTTTAAAAAAAGTAACACACTAATTGGTCAGCGTGCACGTTGTAAATCAGAGTTATAGTAATGGAAAAAGGACCGGTCGCCCGGACTTTTTCCATTAATATAACTTTTTTTACAGCAACGGGGAACGCAAGATCTCCGTTGCTTTTTACACACTGTCTCGCTATGTTAAATGAGTTTAACATAGCGAGACAGCTTTAAAAAAAGTAACAGAGATCTTCCTATCTCCTTTGCTTTTTTTAAAGGTGTCTCGCTATGTTAAATGGGTTTAACATAATAATAATAGATGATAATAATAGATAATAGATGACTACACTTTTACACACCCAGCATCCTAAAATCATTAACTTTAACAGTGTACTGTCTAGCTTTTCTTATCTCATTACATTGTAAAGCTTGGTTACACTGCAGTTAATACAAAGTAAGTTCTTACTTTAATGTCAGTAACATACACAGCAGTCACTGATAAAACTGGACCACCCCACATTTAAAATATATATGCATACTGTACAGAACTGCTTTACAGTATATCATGAGATTTATATCATGACATTTGTTATACATATATTAATAAGAGTGAACTGAATCTTAAAGTTTATGGTCTAGTTAATAATGTGTCTATAAACAATTTGATGTTATTGTACAGGCATCCTTTGTAAGTAGTATGTATGTATGGTCCATGTGTTGATAATTTAATATTTCTTCTCATGTTTAAAATTATTGTATGTTACCAAATTTGAATTTTGAGTATTATAAATCTGATTTAACAGCAAAAATCTTTATTGCAACTTAATGATACAACCAGTAAAATATCAAAGGAAAAATATTAGTACAAATGAAAATATTTTTGCTAATGATTACTTATCCTGTCCCTTCATTGCCCTTCTAAACATTAATGACAAGGGGGGGGGTTATGCTTTAGAATCCCATCACCACCACCACCACCAGTTAAACACAGTCAACAAAACTTTCAGTCTTTTTCAACCATGTCACCTTACAGAACCACATTTCACCTGTCTAAACTACATCTGACAGGATTGATGTTCTAAAGTTCTACCATGTATTCACTAATTTTTCACTGTTGCCAGTCTTTTCCTGATCATATTAACCTTCCAGCACTGGTTTCTGGTTCAAGTCCAGGACACTCTCAGGAGTATTTTAGTCAGTTCTTGGGCTTTTTTTTTTGTGCCACTCAAACATTTTCCTTCGGAACAGTGGGAAATGTTTCCCCTGGCACAATCTCTGTGGATCTTTGTTTTTGTCAAAAGAATGAGAAACAAAGTCCCCTTCTTGGCTCAGTCTTTGTTGGCTAAACTTTTTTATTTCCTCTTCTGTTTTGAATCTGAACATAAATCTGTTCCTCCAGGAAAAATATTTTGAAGACAGCTGGTTATAGCAACTTGAATCTGTCACCTGCCTCTGGAATCCCCTTCTTGCCGGGATAAACTTGCTTCTCTTCTGCCTTGTGTACAGTGAGTAATCGTTTTTCACAAAAACTCTGTCACCAATTTTTAATACATTTCCCTCTTGACATAGTTATGTTAGAAGGAGCTCTTTCTATTGGTATGATTGCTTCTTTACTAATAGAAGTCTTGGTTAACTGAGTCAGCAGCTACTTGCAGTCTTTGGTGCTAGCAACAGCAGGAGACTGAGTCTCAGAAAAAGACTGCTTGACCATAGATTATAGATTCGTTCTTAGATTCATTCTAGGCTAACTGCCCTTGTGGGCCATTTTAAGCCTAACCAATTACCCCATGTGAGAATCAAACCCTATACCTTGTGTCTGTAAGCTAAACACCTTAACCATTATGCCAACCTCCCACTCCCACAGCACAGGAGAAGTGAAGTACAGCTGTGTACACTTACCATAAATGTAGATGTTCGAGTGTATTTATTGTTGCAGTCATCACATTTGGGTTATCCGCTTGCAGTAGCCCTCAGTCGGCCTGATTATCAAAGTCTTGGGTCCTGCGTCTGTTGCTGTCTCATCTTCCATGACGTCAGGTAGTCAGGGGTATAAAGCATGCAGCCGACGCCATTACATCAGTTTTTCTTGCCCCAGATATCAGGTGCCCCCCTTAATGGGAAGCAATAAAAAATATATATATATATATATATATATATATATATATATATATATATATAAGGTTATACCTCCAACAAAAAAGCAAATACACCAAAAAGCTTTTAACTATAGTAAAGAAGAATAGAGGTATTGCCAAAAGAAGTCAGGGGGGCGGAGGGTGGGTAACCAGGACTGCAACAGTGAATACACTCGAACATCTACATTTATGGTAAGTGTACATAGCTGTACTATGTTCTTCGTGTTTCACTGTTGCAGTCATCACATTTGGGTAGATTCCCAAAGCTAAGGATGGGAGGAGGAATTTAGCTAGCATTAGGACCAGCTATAAGGCCCTGCAAGAGTGTAGTGGCAAGCCAGCTCTGGATTTAGAGAAAATTGGCAAATGGTAATGCTTGGTGAAAGTATGTACAGAACTCCAAGTAGCGGCTTCTAGGATGTCTCTGGTAGGGATACGTCTGAGAAAGGCTGTAGAGTTAGATGCAGCCTTGGTTGAATGGGGTCTAATCCCCCTGTGGGATAGGTTTTCCATGGTGATTTTAGCAGAAATGAATGCAATGACCTATCCATTTAGAAATGGTTTGCTTTGAAATAGCCTTCCCCTCTGCCCCTGCAGCAATTGCCACCAGCAGTTGTTCAGATTTCCTTAGAGATTTAGTCCTGTCCAAGTAAAATCTAAGTTGAATGTGCACATCTAAGGAGTGCAGTATCCGTTCCCCTTTGTTCTGTGGATTAGAAAAGAAGGTTGGCAAATGAATGGACTGATTAAGAGCCACACTGGATACCACCTTGGGCATGAAAGAGGGATTTGTCCTGAGGGATACCCTGTCTGCATGAAAGATGATGAAAGGCTCCACTGCCATAAGGGCCTGTAATTCAGATACCCTTCTTGCTGAAGTGATTGTTATAAGAAAAGCTGTTTTCCAAGAAAGGAATTTTAACTCTGCAGTTGCAGCTGGCTCAAAAGGAGGAAGAGTGAGTTTTTCCAATACAAAATTAAGGTCCCAGGCTGGAGTTGGGGCTCTCCTGAGTGGTCTTAAGTTTTTAGCCTCTCTGAGGAACTGCTTGAGCAGTGGGTGAGAAAAAAGGGGCGGTTCCGTGCTGTAATGAGCTGAAATAGCTGAGGCATGAATTTTGATGGAGGAAAAGGAAAGGCCCTTGTGAAGCATCTCAGTTAAGTATTGAAGAATCTGAGTTAAATTGGGCGCTGCAGTGGGACATCCCTTGAGTTTGGTTCCAGGCACAGAATCTTTTCCATTTTTCAGGATAAGATTTTCTAGTACTAGGCCTCCTTGCCTCCAAAATGACATCCAACACTTGTTTACTGAGGGATGGTAAGGAAGAGGTTAGGTAATTAGCCAGGCTGCTAGGTTCAGGGATTGAAACTGGGGGTGCAGAATCTGGCTCTCCTGCTGAGACAGCAGGGTAGGAGTCTGAGGTAGGTGCCATGGGGCCAGCTGTGACACACTGCGCAAGAGGGGGTACTAGTGTTGGCGTGGCCAGTCTGGTGCAATCAGTATCATCCTTGGTTTGTCCTGTCTGATCTTTAGTAGTACGTTGGAGAGGAGAGGCAGAAGAGGAAAGGCATAAACTGTTAGATTTTTCCAGCTGAAGGACAGAGCATCCACTTTCCAAGCTTGTTTGTGGGGAGTCCTTGTGCAGAATTTGTCCAATTGGTAGTTCTGGGGGAAGGCAAGCAGGTCTATATCTGGGATCCCCCATTTGTTGATCAACATGTTGAAAATCTTTGGTTCCCGTTTCCACTCGTGTGGGTCCATGAGATTTTTGCTTAGTTCGTTGCCAGTGTATTTAGTTTTTCTGGCAGGAATTGAGCCTGTAGATGAACTTGGTAGCTCAAGGCTGTGTTCCACAAAGCCATGGCTAATCTGCAGAAGGGGTAAGAATGGGTACCCTCCTGCTTATTTATGTACCACATAACAGTGATGTTGTCCGTCTTTACCATTAATTGTCCTGGAAGAATGTGGTCCTTTACGGCTGTCAGCGCATTCTGTACAGCTAACATTTATTTTTGATTGATATGCAGGTGCATTTGACTTGGGTTCCATTTGCCCTGAATGCACTTCCCTGCCAGGTGAGCCCCCCCCCCAATGCATAGTCTGATGCGTCTGTTGTTAGGGTTTGGGCGGCAGGGGGTAGAGTGAATGGTAGTCCCTTGTTTTGGTGGGAGGCCTCTGCCCACCAAAGGAATTCTAACCATAGGCAAGGTATAATAGGAATCATTGCTTCTAGATCCTGTGAATGTTGACACCATAGACTTTAGATACCATTGTAGTTTCCTCATATGCAGTCTTGCATATGGAATTAGTAAAAGGCACGAGGCCATGAACCCCAAGGCATGCGGTATTTGCCTTGCAGATAGCAGGGTTTTTGTGGCCACTAGTTTGAAGTAAGTTGTCAAATGAATTTGTTTCTCTGGCGTGAGGAAAGCCATCTGGGAAGTTGTGTTCAAGCTTGCTCCCAGGAATATAATTTGTTGACAGGGTACCAGCTGTGATTTCTTTTCCTTTATGGTGTACCCCAGACAAGTTAGCACCTTTTGGTACAAATGCCAGAAGATTCAGAAATATGTCCTGGCTTTCTGCCTGAATTAGACAATCGTCCAGGTATGGGTATATTTGAATATTTCTTTGCCTGCAAAATGCAATGACTGGAGCTAGGCACTTTGTGAATACTCTGGGCGCAGTAGGTAAGCCAAAGGGCAGTGCAGAGAACTGATAGTGCATGCAGCCTGCTTTGAAGCATAGGTATTTTCTGCAAGATTCCCTGATTGGGATGTGCAGGTAGGCTTCCTTTAAATCCAGTGTTGCCAACCAGGCATCTTTGCCTAGCAGCTGGTGAAGAGTTAGCATCTTGAATTTTGGAATCACCAAAAAGGTGTTTCGAACAGGTCCAGGATAGGATGCCATGAGTTGTCTTTTCTGGGTACCAGGAAAAGTTTTGAGTACAAACCTTGTCCCTTTTCCTCTTCTGGTACAGTGTGAATAGCGTTTAATCTTAAGAGAGAGAGTACTTGCTTTTGAGCCAATACCCACTGATTTGGGGGTAGATTCTGGCCATCCGTTTGGGGTTGGTAATGTGTGGAAGTGAAATCTGTATCCTTGGGAAACTATGTTTAAGATCCATTTATCCTGGGTAATGAGTTCCCAGTTTTTTACTTGCAGAGCAATCTTTCCCCCTAAAGGAGCAGTCAGCTGAGAAGTGCTTGGAAGTTTTAAAGTTAAGTCATTGATGCAGCTTACCATAGGGGTGAGTCTTACTGCTCCCTGATTTGGAAGTGGGAGCCCCCCAGTGCTTAGTACTGTGTGTACCCTGGGACTGTAGCCTGGGTGTTCTGCTGGTTCTGGGTTTGAACTTAGAAGGCCTGGAAGAGGCAGGAAAGGACAAGTTTTTTGAGGGCCAATGCCTACTAAATCTAGGAGGCTGCACTTGTAAGAAATACTTAACAGTTTGCATAGATTTAGCTTTTTCCTCCATCTTTTTAAGAACTTCTTCTGCTTTGTCGCCGAACATGCGGTCCTGATTTAAGGGAGCATCCAGCAATTTAGTTTTAACAAGATCTGGTAAAGATTGCTCCTTAAGCCAAGCATGCCTTCTAAGTACAGACCCGGTGACAGCAGCCATGCAAGATGCCTCTAGTGAATCAAAACCACAGTGCAAAGTATGTTTTCCAAACTGTTCAGCTGAATACATTAAATCCTGTAAATCCTTATTTTCATCACAATCAAGAAACAACACCATTTTCTGTTTAAGCAATCCAATAATATGTTGCTGATACTTTAACATATGAAACTGGCAATTTAAGGCCCTGATGGCCAAGGTTGCAGAGGTGTATACCTTCTTACCCCATCTATCCAGGGCCCTGGAATCTCTATCAGAGAAGATAGGATTTTTGGCAGTAGTAGCCTTAATGCCCTTGGGTCCCTGTGAAATGGTCTCAGGTCTGCAGTATGATTTTTAAAAAGGAACTTGTGAGAATCAGGAACCCTGTAATATCTATCAGGTTTTCTGGGAGCAGGAGGTAAAGAGTCAGGGGCCAAGCTAGATTCCGAAAAGGTATAGTCAGTAATGTCCAGCACAGGAGGGATAGCTAAAGGCCTGTATTGTGGCAGGAGTAAGAAATCTCTAAGCCTCTTTTTAGAATCAGAGTAATCCTGGCTTTCCCAGCGAAAATGCTTCCTAAGAGTAATGCAAGATTTCACCAGAAGAAAAATTCTCTGGGGGAGAAGCAGAAGGAATAGAGTCCTCTGCATCAGAATCCTCATAGGTAGATAAGGGTAAATCCTGGTCATCAGAGGAGAGAGAAATTTCAGAATCCTGGTCGGAAATATCATAAGCAAATTCAGTCCTAGGTCTCTTAGCGGGGGGAAGGTTGGCTTCCCCTGATTAAAGTAATAAGGTCTTCAGCCATTCTTATCATTTGTTTTTTAGGCATAGAGGCCTGACCATGCGGTCTGGGGGTCGGTTTCCTAGGCATGGTTCAAGTTTTAAGCCTAGAAGTAAAAAATGGTGTCATTTTAATATGCAAGTCAGTAGGCCTGAATACACCCTCAGAAGCCGGTGCCTGCACTGCGGCTCTGGACCCATCCAAGGTAGAGACATCCGCAGGTTCCACAGTTGAAGCATCTCGCGGCATACCGGACTCCAGATGGGTCTCAGCAGAGGCCTGCGAATCTGAAGTAGCGGGTATCAGGGGCTGCGAAAGTGCCTCACTGAGTACCAGTGAACTGGCGACTAGCTTAGGAGAAGCGTCGTCGGCAGCTTTGGACCTAGGCGTCCTGTCTCTGTCTTTATCTTTGCGTTTTTTCGGAATGTCTGTAGTCGGGTGGCTTACCCAAGACATATCTGGATAATTGAACCGAGAACCAAAATATTTAAAAGTGAAAATGTACCAACAACAAATAGTGTGTGGTTTAAATAAGGCACAAAACTGACAGCATGGTCAGGGCCTAGGCAAGGAATACAGTACGAATGAAAATCTTTATGAGGTATTTGCTTTCCACAAGAAATACAATTATTGACCTTTACTGACTTCGGATTAGAGCAAGAAAAGGTTCCCCCAACCGGGTATTTAGCTTTAGTTGAAGAGTTTGGTTCTGAAACTCGAAAATGGAAATTTCAGGAGTCTGCTGACCAGCACTTGCTTTGGACACCAGCTTCTGCTTCGGGCACCGCACGGCAAGAAAGACTGATGTATACCGCACTTGCGAACTGCTTCTGCTTCGGGCACTGCACAGCAAGAAAGACTGATGTAATGGTGTCGGCTGCATGCTTTATATCCCTGACTACCTGACATCACGGAAGATGAGACAGCAACCGATGCAGGACCCGAGACTTTGATAATCAGGTCGACTGAGGGCTGCTGCAAGTAGATAACCCAAATGTGATGACTGCAACAGTGAAACACGAAGAACATCCCAAAAAGCAGTTGCAGGATTCAGAGTGCATCAGTGAACCTGTGAGGAATTGAGAGGAGTGCTGTATTCAGGTTGTAGCTCTGGGATGGTCTACAGCTTTTGCATGCTTTTAATCCTGTCAGGCAACCAAATATTTATTCTATGTATCCACTCAGTATGCCTTCCAAAGCTTCAAACTTTCTGTGAGACCTAATAACAGTACACTTTTTTTTTCTAATTTTGATGATTGTGGGGGTAGGGAGCTGTAGCAACAAGATTAAATGTATTACTTATTAAAGTACTTCTACTACTTCCTGGTGATCATCAGAAGTGACCGTGTGTATGGGGCAAGTCAGTGGGTGAAGCAAAGAGCAATTAACATGAATAGGTTCGGAATAGTAATGCATGAGAGCAACAAATTGAAATGCATTTCTCTGTCTATATTTTCTTTCACTTTCCTCACAAACTACCATTGGTAGAATACAAAGAAGGCCATGGAGGGGGGCAGAACTAAAAATACATGATTGGACTTGTTCTTTATTTCATTTTCTTCACAATCTAACCTCAGTGGTGTACGTAGAAGCTGACTGACTTTTGGACAAAGAAGTGAATAGTCATTCTGCCAGTGAAAGAAACAAGCAGTTAACATGATTCTGTGATTGTTAGGGACCGGGAGGCAGTAGTTTATGTAGACATATATGTAGGAAACTTTTTTGTATCATAAATCTTATTGGTATTAACAGATGTAGAAAAACTTATTCCTAAGCACATGTTGACACGTGGAACAAGAACCACATGGAAATCGATCTATCTTACCACAATGTAAAGGCATAATATTTTGTTGGGCACATTACTTCTTAAACCCAGATACATTTTGTCCCAAAGTTCTGTTAATTATGTAATGATTTATTTATATTTGTTTTCCAGGGTAGTGCACTGATCAGTATTGACCAATTTCAGGCTCAGGTGAAATACAAAACATTTTATAAACAAAAAATACAGAAATGTAACTAAAACTGCAATGTTCTGGAAAGAGTGGTCCCAGTGTATTTTCAGCCTTCAGAATAGGCCACAATTTGTTGATCAACTCCCTGATTTTGAAAATAATGATTCCAAAAATAGTTAAGCACCTCAACAAGTTTGAATTAGAACTTTTAGTACATGAAAGGAAAGTTTGTGGCAATAAATAGCTCTCATCCCTCTCAGCTGTATATATTTTTGCCTCATATTTTTAGTCTGTTTCTCATAATATTTGTCATTTTCTGTCAGAGCCATCAGATGGAAAATAAAAATCAGTGATTTGCAGAGGAGGTAAGTTTTCTTGCACCCCCTCAACCCTACGACTTTAAATATACCAATTCTGAGATCATGAAACAGGGAAACAAAGGGCAAATTCCCTTACCAGACAGTCTTGTGATCCCCCAAGAAAACACCCACTGCACTATAACGTAGCATTGTAAGTGAATGGAATATAGCCATTCAATTACACTGCTACACTTGAAGGAGCTGCATGGCAATGATCAGAGACATACATCATTATAATTAAATGCAATTTAATGCAGCAAACCTACTTGTTGAAGTGCAAATCAACATAATGAATGACGTGTGTGTATGCATGTGTATGTATATATATATATATATATATATATATCTATACATCCAAAATGAAGTACCATGACCGTCACAGATAAAAACAAGCAGGCTTTATTAACAAAAGTGATAAGCACTTTCGGGTTAACATAACCCTTCTTCAGAACAACTATCACGTGAACAAACACATATTTAAATAATAAAACAACCAGTAAGATTACTCCTATAAAACGCAAAAATATTTGGCCCTTCAAAACTAAAATATTAATTATATGTGTAAATGGACCAATCATCATGCAGTATACTCTATTCCTGTAAACCAATGACTGTGCAGCATATTCCACCAATAAAATAAGTTCAACAGTAGCATGTAAGCCAATAGTAATGTTGTTTTTTTAACCTATCATTGTAATGCAACTCATAAGTGTAGTGACCTATATATCACAGAAATCTCATCAAAAACATTTTTAAAAAATAACAACATTAGTTAAACAGTAACACCTCATTGTCATTAGCTCTGTTGTTACATCGTTATTTAAAAAGGCAAAACAATAACTGTGGTTGAGCACAAACTGATGTAGTATTTAACCTTGTGTAGGCTCATATTTTCCCTTAAAAAACTTTTTGGTCGTCCTCAACAAGTGACCTGACATAAAAAAACGTACAGCAAAATGTTGACTTTAATGACCATTGTTCAGTAAGGGATTGTTGCGGTCGTGTATAGAAGTACAACGTGTCCATCTAAGTTTTAATATAAAATTACTAAAGATCATGTTTAATAAAAAGTATTGAGTTGCGTAGATCAAATGGTTAGGTGAACATTAGCACCCACCATTATAGAAAACGAGCAGCTACCTTTTAATACTTTGTCATTATAATTAAATGTAAGCTTTTTATTTCATGGAAAACCATAGCTGTAAAAGAAAACCAATCAGGTCTCAGAATTAATACTTTTATCCAATAGGATTGAAACCAGTCAGGTGAAGAGACTAATGCTGTCATCCAATGAAAGCAAAGCATCCCTTTCACCAATTTGTGAGGGTATTTTTAATTATTAACCAATCAAGATTATCTCATGACGTTAACCTTTATAATGGCCTTCAAACTCATATTTAGGTTCATAGATAGGTACTAGGCTATTGGCCCTATGGCCTATACAAGCCCAGCCAAAATGGTACCCTGGCTTTTGCCACCCAAGAAAATTATTTTCCTGTGCCACTGTCGAGCAGAGCCACAGAGTGGTCCCCGGGGTGAATTTCCTATTTCCCATCCAGTCAACAAGATTTTTCTTGAAGAGTGCTAATGAGGAGCTTTGTTTGATATAGATAGGTAGTTTATTCCAGAGTAAGGGAAGTGTCTGGGACAGGAATCTATCCCTCCGTCATGTTCTGTTTATTGTGGTGACAAGGTTTAGGTCCCTAGAGCGTATAGCTCGGAGGGATTGGGATTTATTTAATTAGAGCATGTCCAACAGCTGTGGGTTTGACATAGCTTTGTATGTTAGGCAGAGAGCACCTCTGAGTAGGCGATATTCGACGGAGTAAAGCTGGAGTTTTTTTGAGACTGTCGGTGCAGGGCATCTGTTTGAGGCCGGTAATCCTCTTTGTGAGGTATTTCTTTGGCCTTTCCAGTTGTTGTAGATGTCTTGTGAGGTACATACCAAAAGGGGAGTTGTACTCTATAATGGGTCTAATGAGTTATGAGTAGAGGGGAACAATGACCTCTTTTTTTCTGGATGAGAAACCTTTTGTGATGAGGTGTGCCATGTAGAAGGATTTCCTGACTACTGTGGCGATGTGATTATCAAAGGAGAGACTACTGTCCACCTGTGTCTCAGGGTCTCTTATCACACTTTCGGTGTTAATTATATTATCGCCTATGTTGTAGTTCAGCCTATGTTGCTATTTTCCCACTTTCTGAAAGTTAAGAAAGTTCAGTTACAGATTTGGTGTTCTGAACTGTTTGGAAGTTTCTAGAAGGCCAGTGCTTGCTTGGGCTAAAGGGAAGTCTCTGTGTTCACCAGTGGGAGTGGTTAACACTGAACAGCCTGCCTGTCTGTCCCTAGAGGAGTGGTTACTACCTAGACACTGTAGTTTTATTGGCCATTTTGGGTCTCTCTCTTAAAACCCTACAACTCTCTTTTTGCGTGGTTTTGCGCACTGAGCAGCATCGGGCAGCGCCGCCTAAACAGGTTTAAACTATTCCAGGCTCCACAAAGTCTGCTCTTCACTTTTTCCCTTAGAACTGTTCAAACTCTCAAAGTAATCACTCTATTCTCTTTCTAAAGCCCTGCACTTGCTCAGCTCTTATAAGGAAACACTAACCAACTAAAGCACTACACCCTCCTTGACTTCTCATAAGTATTAGGCTCCCGATTGGCCCTTCCTGATCAAGTGAAAAATCAGTTCCCTTCCCTAATCTGATCAGTAAAAAAACAGTTCCCTATACTAATCTGGTATGTCCAAGGGTCAGTTTCAAGATTACTCTCCAGTCCAGCTGGTGAATCTGGGAATTTTGAGGCAATGTTACAATTGCCTTATGTGCACAGACAACCCTCTCCTCCTTTCAACAAACTTTAATACATGTGAGAGATGCAGTTACACAGCCAAACTGGAGGCAGAGCTTTCTCAACCCAAGACTGGTACAGTCAGTCAGGAGGAAAAGGTAACCTCCCACACCACAAATCCAGTCTCACGCAGACCTATTGCACAAAAACATACTCGGAGGCTCTAAATAAAAATCTGCCTAAACAGCAAAGACCTCCTAAGCAGATATCCAAGCAACAGCCACCCCTCAACAATACCCACGAATCACATATCTGACAAAATCAGTGTGCCTCACAGTCACAACCCTTAAGGCCAAACAACACACCAAATACACTTGTTATAGGGGACTCTATTGTCCAGCACACCGACGTCCCGCTCACTGAACAAGGAGAAGGTCACTGTAAGCTGCCTGTCGGGTGCCAGGATCCACCACATAACGCAAGCACTCAGGTCACTCCAAAAGCAAGTACAAGTATGACTCCGTCATTGTCCATGCTGCTGAGAATGACCTGAGACATACCTCCCTGGACTACATGAAAAGAGACATAGAGGAGCTCTCTGACCATGTAACCCAGGCTGGTATGACCCTGACCTTGGGTAGCATCTTGCCCTCACCAAGAATGATGCCACAGTATAAAGACAAAATGATCAGTTTCAGCAATTGGCTAAAGTATTGGTGTCATTCAAAGGGGATCCAGTATCTGTCAGCCTGGGATGACATGCTCGACAAGTCACGTGGCTTTGTTAGGGACGGCTTGCACCTGTCACCCTTAGGCTTTCGTATACTGGCCAAGGCTCTTGCCACCCCCATAGTGCCTTTTTTAGGCAAGGCTCAAAGGACAAACCCACCTCCATAGACAACCCAAGGATAAAAAAACTAAAGGTAATGCTACTCAATGCCAGAAGTCTAAACCTTAAGATGCACGCACTCGAGGCTCTCCTCAGTATGGAGAAAATCGGTGTCTGTGCAGTAACAGAAACCTGGTTCAAGGCTCCTGAGAGCACCTCAACACTACCAGGTTATAACTCATACCATGCTTTTCGGCCCCAAAACTCAGACCGAAGCACAAAAGGAGGGGGAGTATCTATATTCATCAAAGATACCAACACCTCCAGGTTAGTGGCACTGCACGAAGCATCGGAAACCATCCATGTGCAACTAACAGCGGGCAAAACTGCCTTTCAGTTTGTAGCCTGCTACAGAACACCCTCCCTATTACAGGAACCCCACTTGGCATTCCTTAGAACACTGGAGAATATGAAGGTCTCTCCAAACACTATGTTATTGGGTGACTTCAACTACCCAAACATTGACTGGGAAAACTACTCAAGCCCAAACACCCACGCCCAATGGTTCCTTGAATTTATAAACTCTAACGCAATGGAAGAACTGGTCACCATTCCCACAAGAGGGAACAACATATTGGACCTGGTCATCACCAGCATGGGGACTCTATGTTCCACACCAGAGGTAAACCCCTCATTGGTAAGATCAGACCATAAACAAATTTCCCTGGACATCCATATCCCGTCCCCACCCCCTGCCAAGGAAATCACTGTAAAGAATTTCTCAAAAGCCAACTTTGCACTTCTCAAGACAGAGGTGGAATCCTTCAAAGCCCCTGGGCCAGAGGATAATACAGCCCAATCCGCAGAATCCTTTACAGATGCATTCTATGAGCACCTGCAGGAATGCATGGATCGTGCTATCCCAAATAAAACCAAGACTCACTCCTCCAGAAACAGGAGACCGGTCTGGTGGACCCGAGCCATAAATAAGCTATACAACAGAAGGAGGAAGCTACTATATGACAGAGCAAAATCCCAAAAGGGAAGGCATCTCTGATCAGTATTAGCAAGAATCTTCGATCCCTCATAAAATCATCAAAGGCCAGTTTCGAAAGAAAAATTGCCCTAGACACTAAAGATAATCACAAGGCCTTCTTTAGTTATGTCAGGAACATGGGCGGAAACTCCCAGATATGCTCTGAATTGTTGCATAACAGTATAAAATATATCGAACCTACAGACGTAGCCAACATCCTGGCAAGCAGATTCAGCGCAAACTCCCCCCCCCAAAGGAGAAAATGCCAATCCCAACTGAATGTAACCTCCCTGACATCACAGATGCACAGGTGAAAGCTGCCCTCTCCAAAGCAAAAAACGCAGCATCTATGAGACCGGACGGTGTCCCAGGCTGTGTCTTACACGAGCTCCAAAAAGAACTGAACCCTCACATTAAGTCACTGTTCAAACTTAGCCTTACTACAGGATATGTACCTAAAGAATGGCGTAGAGCTACAGTGGTCCCACTCCACAAAGGTGGTGTCACAACGGACCCTGGAAACTATCGCCCCATAAGCCTGACTAGTCTGGTCTGTAAAGCTATGGAACGTATTATCATGGAACTCATAAACAAAGACATTGGGAGCCTCCAGACACTGGACCCTACCCAATTCGGCTTTGTTAAGGGCAGATCTTGCCTCTTAAACCTAGTTGATTTCTTTGAAACAGTTACCAAAGCCATAGATGAGGGCAAGGTAGTTCACACAGCCTACCTGGACCTCGCAAAAGCCTTCGACACAATACCCCACTCGGGCATCATAAATAAGATTACCAGCTTAAATATCAACCCCTATATCACAAGATGGGTTGCAAACTGGCTCAGAGATAGAACCCACATGGTCAGAATTGCAGGTGCCATGTCTGAATCCAAACCAGTTACAAGTGGCATCCCACAGGGCTCAGTTCTGGGACCTCTCTTGTTCAGTATATACTTCTCTGAGGTTCAGGCTAACACGGGGGAATTATGGCTGACAAAGTTTGCAGATGACTGCAAACTGGGGGCCATAATCGAATCTCCAGCTGACACAAGCATCCTCCAAAAGGGTCTCACAGAGACGGATGCTTGGTGCCATTGCCACGGCCTTAAGCTAAATGCTAAAAAGTGCAAGTCATCCCCTTTGGGAAAAACAAGGTGCCCACAAATTACCACATAGGTGGTAATCCATTAAGTATGGACGAAGTAATTAGAGATTTGGGGACCAATGTAGATAATAATCTCTCCTTTGATAATCACGTTGCCAAAGTGGTTAGAAAGACCTTCTATATAGCCCACCTTATCACGAAAGGGTTTGCATTTAGATCAAGAGAGGTCATTGTACCGCTCTACTCGTCACTCATCAGGCCCATAATTGAATACAATGCCCCTTTTGGGATGTACCTTATCCGACACCTGCAGCAACTGGAGAGACCCCAAAAGTACCTCACCAAGAGGATCATGGGCTACAAACAGATGTCCTATGCAGCTCGACTAAAGAAACTCCAGCTCTACTCAGTTGCTTACCGCCTACTCAGAGGCGATCTGTGCCTGATGTACAAAGCCATGTCAAACCCAGAATTAATGGACATGCTCCACCTCAAAAAATCCAAGTCCCTTAGAGCTACATGCTCCAGGGACCTAAACTTCAGCACAAAAATAAATAGGACATGCTGGAGGGACAGATTCATTTCCCAGAGGCTCCCCTCACTCTGGAATAGAATCCCAATTCATGTTAGACATAGCCCCTCGCTGACCCTCTTCAAGCGAAATCTGGACGCGTGGATGGGAAATCGCAAATTCACCCCTGGGATCTCTTCTGTGTCCCTGCTAGACAGAGGCACAGTAAACTAATCTTAAAAGGGTACCGGCACAGTAGGCTAATCTAATAGGGAGGCGGAAGCCAAATACACTCTGGCTAGGCTTATAAATGCCCTATGGGTACAGAGTTTTTACCAAAGCGGATGACAATGCACTTTTTGGCATTGAGCTTGAGGTCATGACTTTGACACCAGGCATCTGTCTCAGTGAGGCCCTTTTGTAGGATGTCCACATCATTGGGAGTTTCGATTATGGCTCCTAGTTTGCAGTCATCTGCGAACTTCGTTAGCCAAAGACCTTCTGTGTTAGCCTGTACTTCAGAGAAGTAGATACCAAACAGGAGAGGTCCTAGGACTGAACCCTGTGGTACTCAACTTGTCACTGGTCTGAAGTCGGATTTGGAGTCTGCTACTTTCACAGTGTGGGTTTTGTCAGTGAGCCAGTTGGCAACCCATCTTGTGACATAGGGATTTATACCTAATTTGGTGAGTTTATCTATACTTTCAGAGTGGGGGATGGTGTCGAAAGCCTTGGCAAGATCTAGATAGGCTGTGTGAACCACCTTACCCTCGTCTACGGCTTTGGTGACTGCTTCAAAGAAGTCTTTCAGGTTCAGGAGACATGATTTGCCTTTTACAAACTCGAACTGGGTGGGGTCCAGAGTTTGGAGATTACCAATGTCTTTGTTTATAAGTTACATGATGATACATTCCATGGCCTTGCAGACCAGGCTGGTCAGGCTAATGGGGCGGTAGTTCCCGGGATCCGTGGTGGCTCCGACTTTGTGGAGTGGGATAACTGTCGCTGTGCGCCATTCAGTGGGCACAAAGCCTGAGTTGAGGCTATGATTGTACATGGTGCTTAGGTGGGGTGCCAGTTCGTTCTGTAGTTCGTGTAGAACGCAGCCTGTGATGTTGTCTGGTTCCATGGATGCTGTGTTCTTGGCTTTGGAGAGTGTGGGGTTTACCTGTGCAGCTGTGATTACAGGAAATTTGCATTCTTCCATTATAGAGATGGGCCCTTTAGGGGGTGAGAGGGGGGGTAAAGTTAGCACTGAACCGATCTGCCATTATGTTGGCAGTGTCAGTTGGGTCTGTATATTTAGTGCCATTGTGCTGTGACTCAGGGCAGATCTGAGTGTTGCCAGTGAGATTCTTGACATAGCTATAGAATGCTTTGTGGTTGTCTTTAGAATCAGTGGCAATTTTGTTTTCGTAACTAGCTTTGGAGGATTTTATGAGGATCACAGCTTCTTACTGAGGCTGACCAGGAAGCTCCTCCACTCATGGGATTTTACTCTCTTTTGCAGCACTTTCTTCCTTCTGTTGTACAGTTTGTTTATGGCAGGGGACCACCAGATTTGGCTTCCTTTTTTTGGAAGATAACGTGTAGGTTCTGTTAGGGAAAGCGCGATCCATGCACTCGTGTAAGCGCTTATAAAGTGCATTTGTGTAGGATTCATTAGTCGTAACTGTATTGTCCATCTGCATGGGTGTCATGAAGTTCACCACTTCTGTCTTAAGAAGCATGAAGTTGGCTTTGGAGAAAATTTTTACTGTGGTTTCCTTAATGGGGGGCGGGGGCAGGATGTGCATATCTAGGGTAATTAGCTTATGGTCGGATCGGAAAAATGAGGTGTTGACTTCAGGTGTGGAACACTGGTCACTCATGTTGGTAATGACTAGATCTAGGATATTGTTGCCCCTGGTGGTGGTGTGGATAAGTTGATCCAGGGCATTGGAGTTTATGAATTCCAGAAAGCCTTGATGATATATTAAATTATTTATTCCAAATCATTGGAGATGGACATGTAGTGCTTCTAAACTCTATAATCAATATTAAAAAATAAAAAATATTTTAAATGACAACTATCAAAAAAAGAAGCATTGCTTAGCAGTCAACGTCAAATGGAAACAAATGTGAGTAAAAATAAAAATACGTTTTCATCCATATACTGAGGATGACTGTTCACTTTGCCATTATATAAACTGTACAACTACCTTGTACTACATTGTCATTATAATAAACTGTGAGGTTGTTATTTCACAGAAAACCGTATCTGTAAATGAAAACTAATCTGGTCTTGAAGTTAATGCTTTTGTCCAATAAGGTAGAACCCAATCAGGTCACAGGACTAATGCTGTCATCGAATAAAAGCATAACATCCCCTTCAGTCGATGAGGGTATTTTCCTTTGTCAACCAATCAAGATTATCTCTTGATGTTAACCTTCATGCTCATGTTTAACACTTCTGATATATTAAATTGTCTATTCCAAATCATTGAGGATGAACATGTAGTACTTCTAGAACCTGTAGTCAGTATTAAAAAATCGAAAGTATTTGAAATGACAACTATCAAAAAAGAAGCAATACTTGGCAATCAATGTGGAATGGAAACAAACGTAGATAAAAACAAAAATATGGCATTTCCATAAATATATTGACAGATGACTGTTCACTTCACCAATCAATATTTGCACTCTGCAGCATAACAAGAATTATATTTCATGTAGCTGACACTGAAAACCAAAAATGTAACCTATAATCGACATTAAAATATAAAATAAAAAAATATATTGCACATGAAACCCATCAAAGAAGGAAGCAATGCTTAGCAATCAACATCAGAGATGGAATGGGAATGAACCTAACTAAAAATACAGCATTTTTATCTATGTATTGAGGAATGACTTTCCATTTCATCAGTCAATGTTTATACTCTGTAACACAATGAAAAACAAAAATATTTCATAAAACTAACACTGAGAGACAAAGGTGTAACCTATTTAGCCATCTCCATCAAGGAGCCAGCTATGAACAATCTTATAGCAAATGCTGAACTCTACGACAACGAAAATAAATCATGAGTAACAAAATAACACTTCTAATCAATAAAGGTTTTGATCCGATCAATCAAACAATATCTAATCAAATCCATTTAACTAATATTTGTAATCACTAATAGTGACAATGCTAAACAAGAAAAGCCAACATGGTAAGTCCTTGCATAATCACATTGCTTTGACCAACTATGAAATGTTGTACCACCAACTGTCCAGTCGCAGCGAACAACAGCAAACGATGTCTAAATAACTTTTAACAAAAGCATCTCAAAAAGTAATTAAAAAAACAGATGTGTATCAAAAAACATTAAGGATAATAATAATATCATAAAACAAATTAATTTAAATAAAGACCAATATTTGAATGCAATAAAAAAAAAACTAAATGAGTTGCACAACAACTAAGGTGTTTATATTGATAAATGACGCCTGTCTATCCAGAGGCCAGCAAAGTCAAATGAAGTAGTCACCCTGCTATTAGCCAGTACTACTGCATCATACTGTATGAACCAATGACTGATTCTACCAAGGATAAGAATATTGACTCCACTTCCAAAACAGTAGTGATGATGACATAACCAAAGAATCTGCAACTGCAGAAATCACTACCAAGCCATTCAGTGATGAAATAGAGTTCAGTCATAAATAAGCAGGGAACAAGGATACCATTACTGAGTTATTTCAATCTTCAGAGGGAGACGTGTTCAGACTAGGGGGGGTTTTCAGCCATAAGATCAGCAGTCCACTGTGTTTCTTTATATTCATTTTCTAAAACAATGTCTCCTCCTCCTCTGTTATTCAACATTATAATTTGTGCCACTAAAAAACGAAACTTGTGTTTGGGATTATAATATGTATGTTTATATAAGGGACTCTTTACATCCATTAATCAGATATCACTAATGTGCTTCGAAACACATTCTTTTAACTGCCTATTCGTTTTACCTACATAGAAGCTGGGGCAGTTCTGACAAAATGCAACATAAATCACATTATGTAATCTTCAATCTGCGTAGAAATTCAATTTGTATATTTTTTGAGTGACAGGATGTGCAAATGTTTGTGTCTCGCATATATATTTGTACATAGTACAATTTTTACTTGAAAAAGTCCCCTTTTTGTTGAGTCTGGTCATATGTCTTTGATTACCCATATTCAAAATATGTTTCAAATTTCTACTGTTAAATGTGAACGCAGGTGTTTCACCTACTAAATTGCTTCGTTATTCAAGATTACACACAAGAGATGTGGAATTCGTCCAAGCCACACAAGAAATTGAAATGACAATTTGTTCAATGGGGTTACAATACCAGAGAGTTAGAAAAACTCATCATCAAAGTCATCGAGGTCAGCAAATTAAGAAATGATAAAGGCAAGCCATACTTTAGTCAGAAATTATAGGATGTTCATCTGGTAGAAAATAAGTCCCATACTCAGAACCCCATTCGTGTTTTGCTCACATATTCAAATGACGCAAAACATATCTGCGATATAATAAGGCAAAACTGGAATATTCTATGAAGTGATGCTAGCATTTGTGATTTAGTAGGTGAAACACCTGCGTTCACGTTTAAGAACAGTAGAAATTTGAAACAGATTGTATAAAGGTGTCTGAAACTTGAATAAACTTATACATGCAGCAAACACCACAAGGGTGTCTGCCCATGTCATTTGACCTACACTGGACTTTCTTCATAGATTTATAGCATAGCATTTTCTTCAAGGATCTGTTTCCAAAGCTAAAGCTTGGAGCATGACCAAGTATGTCAGGAATAGGGACAGACACCATTATACATCCTGATACAAAGAAAAACTATAAACTTACTGCTGATGTTAACTGTAAGAGTTGTGACTTGGTTTATTTAGCTGTATGCAATGTTTGTGAAGGTAAAATGAATATAGCTCTTAAAGACCGTATATGTGAGCATGTATATAGCATTGGCAAGCAGGATAATAAAAATGCTCTGTCCAAACATGTTTTATCTGCTGGTAGTAATCACATGTTTAAATTTTGTGTATTACAGCATTTTAAAATGTGTATTAGAGGTGGTGATGTTAAGAGAAGGATAGAGTGTCTTGAAACTAAATGGATATTAGAGTTACATAGTGATAGAGTTAGAGGTTTGAATGAACATGTACCTTTAAGACTATTGTTAAGATCACGTGGTCATAAGAGGTCAATTTAAAACATTGTATTTAAACTTTTTCCTGTCATTTTGTTTTAGATCTGAAGAAGTACCCAGACTGGGCATGAAAGCACCAACCTTTTTTTTTCGTTTTATTGTATTGTTCTGCCGTGTCAACTGGCTACATTTCTTTTTAGATTACTTACTGTTGTATGTAAACCACTCATTCATTTGTCCCGGATTCTTCTACCCATGTGACAAAAGGCAGACTGTAGAATTGGAAGATAATTTAGCTGGAAATGGAAGGAAACATTTTTGTATACGTAATGGGGAAAATCAAGAAAAGTGACTTCATAGGCATAGAAAGGGTAGTGAAAAAGAGCAATATTAAATTATTTCCTCTGCTCTGTATTTACCAATCATATTACTGATTCCAGTGAGCAGAAAATCACCAGGATAAGGCTGCTACTTATTTTCTGAAGTTCTTCTCAAAGTTCTAAAAGTGAGGAAGAAGGGATTTTTCTTTTTGATGAAAGTGAAAATAGAAAGAACAAATGCTAGTTTGCTGCACAGCATCAAATGTAAATGAGTAAATCAATTAATTAAAGAAATAAAATTGTCATCTTGCTTAATCAGTTTTGCAAATAGATAAGGAAGTGATAGATTTTGTTTTCCTGGGTTCAAAGTCCTCTTCAGATGATAATCGCAGCCAAGAAATTTAAAGACATTTTCTTCTTGAAAGAAAAGCTGTGCAAAGCTGGATAAGATTTTTAAATGTAAAGACATCACATTGTCATCAAAGGTCAATATAGACAAAGCTTTGTTTTCCCAGTAATAACATTTAGTTGTGAGAGTTGTACTATTAAGTAAGATTCTGCAGTGGAAGATCAATACTTTTGAATTGTGATACTGGACAAAGCTTTTCAAAATTCCACGTACTAGAAGAAGATCAAATCAGACAGTATGTAAGGAAATAAGCCCAGACTGTCCACTGGGATTCCTAATTGTAAAACTAATCATTTGAATACATGATACAAAAACAGAATTCTTAGAAAAGGTACTGATTGGAAGGATTAAACACAAACAGGGTTGCATACAGAAGCTTAGCCGGTTAAATTAGCACCTTGTGTCTGTGCTGTAAACCAGTGGCCCATCCCCTCAGCTGTTCAAGTGAATAGCAAAAGCGATTGGCTTGTAACAATTAGATCTGTGCACATCACCAACCCCAGCAAAAAATATAAAAGATGTTCCTTCTACTGGGACACCAACCAGGTGGCCAGATGCATGACGTGCCCCCTCCCTCCAGCCCCATCCATTCAGGTCCCGTTCTGCCCTGCCCCAATCCTCTTTTAACATATTTTATTTAAAGAAAATCATTTCTTCTTTTAAATCTAGAAAACTATTTGCTACAGACGTAACAAACAGTTGCTACAGTTTATACATACCTACACAGAACACTTAGCACTGTTTCAGTTTAAAAAAGAAAAAAAACACACATTTCTTTTTAAACTGTAGCAAACTGCTTGCTATAAAATGCAACAAGCAGTCGCTACAGTTTATACACTGCCTGTATGAAGCACTACAGCGCTCATGTTTTAGTTAGCTGTAGTTTATAGTCTGCCTGCATGGAGTACTACAGCACTCAGGTTTTTGTTAAAAAAAAAGTTAGTTTTATTTATTTATTTTTATTTTGTTGTTTGTTTTACCTTTAAACTGTACCAAACTGTTTGCTACAGTGTAGCAGGTATTGCTACAGTTTAGACTACACACAGAGTGCTACAGCACTCAAGTTTGACCTCAAATGTATTACTGGCTTTTAAAAACCACACCAGAACTGCTCATTGTGAAAGTCTGTTTAATTTGTTTAGCAGTGATCCAAGTAAATAATCTACTATATACTGTATTAGCTGAAAAAATGTATGTTGACTTTGTTGCACTAACTGAAATTAGAGGCTAGGTGCAGGGCTTAGATGTTTGTAGGTGCATTGACAGAAATTATTTTGTATGGTGCATATGTTGCATGGTATTTATTTTAAGCTAATGCTGTGAAATAGATTGGGCCAGATTCCATAAGAGTTACGTTTAGTGTAAGTGACTTATTCTGGTGTAGGCCTACCCTGATTCCGAAAGACTTGCTATCAGTGGAAGAGACTTACTTCAGAGTAAAGCCTTTCTATAAACAGGTTTACACTGAAGTACGAATTCCAAAAGACCTACTGTCAACATAAGCCACTTACAGGGAGAGCAAGTCTTTTGGAATTGGACCGTTCATTTTTGTCTTAGTGGTTTTGCAAGTGTAAATAGAATTAATTGGAAGAACATGAAAGTTTATATTTTTTATCCAAAATTACACTAAAATTCCTTTCTGCTTCCATGTTGTTCACTAATTGTTTTAGGTTGTTGTTAGATAGTCCAAATACTACATAAAATTTACTTGAGCGTATTTGTGGAGAACTGAACTCAGTAATTAAGAGTTAAGCAAAAGTCATGGAATATGAAAGTTAACATTATGTCAGAGGTTCTTGAAATCCAGCATAGTTTTCCTTATTTCAGTAGTTATACTTTCACTGTCTGGTACCCTAATTTGTCATTGCCCATCTTTGCTAATTAGTTCATTATGTACAAGAAAAACAGGGAATGAAATTAGGGCCACATGAAATGGGTGGACTGCATTTAAGGGAGCATTTTCACTGGGAAAGCCAGGAATTTTCTGATTCAAAAAAGACGCTTAGGGATTTCCTTCTTCTACCTCAGCATAGGCCTTTGGCTATACCTCCTGTACGAGACATGGTTGATGATGTTTTCTCGGAATCCAATTTGGCCCCTGATTCCCTGCCTCCTGCTCCTAGTAAACCTGACAGATACTACAGGGTTCCTGAGTCCCACAAGTTCATTTTCAAAAATCCTGTTGCAGATCCAGAGACTATTTCTCAGGGGACCAAGGGCATTAAGGCTTCTACTGCTAAAAATCCTACCCCTTCTGATAGACACTCCAGGGCGCTGGATAGATGGGGTTAAAAGGTTTATACTTCAGCAACCTTGGCAATCAGAGCTTTAAACTGCCAATTTCATATGTTAAAATATCATAACAGAAAATGATGTTGATTCCGGACTGTGTGGAAAATAAAGATTTACAGGACTTAATGCATTCTGCTGAACAAGTTGGATTCTTTAGAGGCCTCTTGCAGGGCTGCTGTTACTGGGTCTGTGCTTAGAAGACATGCTTGGCTTAAGGAGTAATCTTTGCCTGATCATGTTAAAGCTAAATTGTTGGATGCTCCTTTATATCAGGACCGCCTGTTTGGCAACAAGGCAGAAGAAGTTCTTAAAAAAATGGAAGATAAAGCTGAATCTATGCAAACTGTTAAATATTTTTTACAAGTGCAACCTCCTAGATTTAGTAGGCACTGGCCTACTAAGAATTGGTCCTTTCCATTCCCTTCCAGGTCTTCTCAAGCCAAATCCAGACACAGCAAAACCCCCAGGTTTCAGTCCCAGGGGACTCTCAGAACTAAGCAGTGGGGGGGGGGGGGGGCCTCCACTTCCAAATCTGGAAATAACAAGACACTCCCCTATGGTAAACAGTCTCAATGACTTCCTTTTAAAATTCCCAAGCACTTATCTTTTGACGGCCCCTTTGGGGGGAAAGATTGCTGTTCACGCAGAGAACTATGAACTCATAACCTAGGACAAATGGGTTTTAAATATAGTGTCCAAGGGATACAGATTTCATTTCCACATGTTGCCAACACCAAATGGGTGGCCAGACCTGCCCCAAAATCAGTGGGCAGAGGCTCAAAAACAAGTACTTTCCTCTTAAGCATGGGGGATAGTCATCTGATACCAGAAGAGGAAAAGGGACAAGATTTCTATTCCAGACTTTTTCTGGTACCCAGAAAAGACAAATCATGGCGTCCAATCCTGGACCTGTCTACTCTAAACTCCTTCCTGGAGATTCCAAAATTCAAGATGCTGACTCTTCACCAATTACTCCCTATGCTAGGCAAAGACACCTGGTTGGCAACACTAGATTTAAAAGAAGCATACCTGCACATCCCAATCAGGTAATCTTGCAGAAGATACATACACTTCAAAGCAGGCTACATGCATTATCAGTTCTCTGCACTGCCCTTTGGCTTGTCTGCTGTGCCCAGGGTATTCACAAAGTGCTTGGCTCCAGTTATTGCATTTTGCAGGTAAAGAAGTATTCAGATATACCCATACCTGGACGATTGTCTAATTTAGGCAGAAAGCCAGGGCATACTTTTGAATCATCTGCCGTTTGTAAAAAGGGTTCTAACATGTTTGGGGTACGCCATAAACAAAAAGAAATCACAACTGGTACCCTGTCAACAAATTACATTCCTGGGAGCAAGCTTGAATACAACTTCCCAGATGGCTTACATCACGCCAGAAAAGCAAATTCATTTGGTAACCTATTTCAAACAAGTGGCCACAAAAACCCTGCTATCTGCAAGACAAATACTGCAAGCCTTGGGGTTCATGGCCTCCTGCATTCTTCTAATTCCATATGCAAGACTGCATATGAGGAAACTACAGTGGTATCTAAAAATCCTATGGAGTCAGCATTCTCACAGCCTGGAAACAATGAGTCCTGTCATACCTTGCCTACGCCTAGAGTTCCCCTGGTGGGCAGAGGCCTGCCACCAAAACAAGAGACTACCATTCACACTACCCCCTTCCGCCCAAGCCCTAACAACAGATGCATCAGACTATGTATGGGGGGCTCACTTGGCAGGGAAGTGCATTCAGGGCAAATGGAACCCAAGTCAAATGCACCTACATATCAATCAAAAAGAAATGTTAGCTGTACAGAATGCTCTGGCAGCCTTCAAGGACTACATTCTTCCAGGACAACAAATGGTAAAGACGGACAACACGGTTATGTGGTACATAAACAAGCAGGGGGGTACACATCCCTACCCCCTCTGCAGACTAGCCATGGCCTTGAGCTACCAAGTGCACCTACAAGCTCAATTCCTGCCAGGAAAATTAAATATACTGGCAGACAGACTAAGCAGAAACCTCATGGACCCACACAAGTGGAAACTGGAACCAAGGATTTTCAACATGTTGACAAGCAAATGGGGGAGCCCAGACAAAGATCTATTTGCCTCCCCCCAGAACTACCAATTGGACAAGTTTTGCACAAGGACTCCCCACAAACAAGCCTGGAAAGTGGATGCTCTGTCCTTCAGCTGGAAAAAACCTATCAGTCTACACCTTCCCCCCGCTGCCTTTGCTCTCCAAAGTTCTACTAAAAGTCAAACAAGACAAACCAAGGATGATCTTGATTGCTCCAGACTGGCTGTGCCAACACTGGTAACCCCTCCTGCGCAGTGTGTCGCAGTTATCTCCATGGCACCTGGCTCAGACCCCTTCCCTGCTGTCTCAGCAGGAGAACCACATTCTGCACTCTCAGCTTCCAACATTGAATCTTGCAGCTTGGCTAATCACTTAAATTCACCCTTATCATCCCTCAGCAAACCTGTGATGGATGTCATCTTAGAGGCAAAGAGGCCTAGTACTAGGAAAATCTTTTGCTGAAAAATGGAAAAGATTCTGTGCCTGGAACCAATCTCATGGGATGAGCACAGCAGCGCCCAATTAACCTCAGATTTTGCAATACTTAACTGAGATGCTTCACAAGGGTCTGTCTTTTTCCTTCATTAAAATCCATGCCTCAGCCATTTTAGCTCATTATAACACAGAACCTCTCCTCTTCTCAAGGAGTATCTCAGAGGGGCCAAAAACTTGAGACCACCCAGGAGAGCTCCAACCCCTGTTTGGGACCTTAACTTTGTATTGGAGAAACTCACTCTACCTCCTTTCGAGCCAGTTGCTACTGCAGACTTAAAATTTCTTTCTTGGAAAACAGCTTTCCTTTTAGCAATCACTTCAGCTAGAAGGATATCTGAATTACAAGCCCTTATGGCAGTGGAGCCTTTCATCATCATTCACGCGGACAGGGTGTCACTCAGGACCAATCCATCCTTCATGCCCAAGGTGGTATCCAGTGTGGCTCTTAATCAGTCCATTCATTTGCCAACCTTCTTTCCCAATCCACAGAACAATGGGTAACGGATTCTGCAGTCCTTTGATGTGCACAGACAACTTAGATTCTACTTGGACAGGACTAAACCTCGAAGAAAATCTGAACATTTGCTGGTAGCATTTGCTGCATGGTCAGAGGGAAAGGCTCTTTCAAAACAAACCATTTCTAAATGGATAAGCCATTGCATTCATTTCTGCTATAAACACCATGGAAAACCTATCCCCCAGGGGATCAGATCTCATTCCACCAGGGCCGCATCTACTTCTGCAGCCTCTCTCAGAGGTGCTCCTACCAGGACATCCTAGAAGCTTCTACCTGGAAGTTCTGTACATACTTTCACCAAGCATTATCATTTGCCAATTTTCTCTAAATCCAGAGCTGGCTTTGCCACTGCTGTCTTGCAGGGCCTTATAGCTGGCCCTAATGCTATATAAACTCCTCCTCCCAACCATAGCTTTGGGAATCTACCGAAATGTAATGACTGCAACAGTGGAACACGAAGAACATAGTACAGTTGTGTACACTTACCATAAATGTAGATGTTCGAGTGTATTTACTGTTGCAGTCCTGGTTACCATCCCTCCAGGCCCCCTAACTTCTTCTGGCTATACCTCTACTTTTTTTTAATATGCTTAAAAGCCTTTTTTGGTATATTTGCTTTTTGTTGGAGGCATACCTTTGTGTTTTTATGTGTATTTGCTCCCCATTGTGGGGGCACCTGACATCTGGGGCAAGAAAAACTGATGTAATGGCGTCAGCTGCATGTTTTATAGCCCTGACGATCTGACGTCATGGAAGAAGGGACAGCAACCGATGCAAGACCCAAGACTTTGTTAATCAGGCCGGCTGAGGGCAACCTGCAAGCAGATTATCCAAATGTAATGACTGCAACAGTGATTACACTCGAACATCTACATTTATGGTAAGTGTACACAATTGTACTTTAACTTCCTTTTCTTTGCAGCATGATGGACAAGGGCTTCAGAAAAGGTACCCACTATGAGCAGACGATTCTACTCCAGGATACTCCCTACCTCTGTATATCTTGAGTCTGGAAAATTATTAGGCATCCTTTGATGTCTGTTACGACCTTGACTGTCGTTCTGTTCAGGACAAAAAACAAAATATGAAGTTGTTCTGTAAACCGTTCATTCTTAATGATGGGTTCGGAGCTGATCCCTTGGCTCCGAGTCAGCCTACTACAAAGCTCGAGGTCTTCAAATAGCTCAAGGCCAAGTCCCTATCCCATAATGCACCTAGAGTTACCCCAGATCTAGTTTACCACTCCAACAGATCAGAGGTTCTCACTAGCTCGGGCCAGTAAAACCTCACTTTTTCAAATTTCTTTGATTGTTACATTGATAATTGTTATTAGTAATAACTTTAGATAGTTTTATAAGCTCTTATAGCTTCTTAGTGTTTTAGATAAGCTTTATTGTATTTAGAGTGTGCTTAGTTAGTGACCTTTTGTCAAAGTTAGGATTTAGATAAGGTTAGTTTAGTGTGGTTAATTAGTAGCTATCTGTATTGTTATAGTTAAAGTCTGCTAGAATCAATATTGTGTGCTTTTAGACAGAGTTTTCTGTCAAAGTTCAGTATTTTTTCTGTGTTTAAGATAAATATTGTGTGTGTGTGTGTGTGTGTGTGTGTGTGTGTGTGTGTGTGTGTGTGTGTGTGTGTCTGACCTGAGCCCAATTTTTTTTAAAGGGCTTTTTTTTTTTTTTTTTTTTTACTGTGTACTGTTCAAATTTCAGAGAGTTCACTTTGACAGTAATTTTGCTTGTTACTGTTTGTGGTAAAATATGGCTGACCAAGACAGACATCCTAAGTCTGGTTTTAAAAAGTGCCCCAAATGTGGCCTAAAAATGTCTGTCACTGACAGTTATATTAATTGTGTGTACTGTTTAGGAGCTTTACATTTACAGGATAGCTGCTCCATATTTCATTCTTTCTCCTCCAGAGTCCTCCAGAAGAGAAAGAGGAAGTTGATAGACAGAGGATTGTTAAAACCCTCTTTCCAAGAAGCTTTGAGCAACCAAGATGGATCCAGTAGGTCCTCAAAGTCATCTAAGACTTCCGAGACAAAAAAATTTAAGAAATCTTCGACTTCGGCTCCAGATATCGGAGCCGACAGTCTTATCTTTTTGGAGCCTGTCCCCAGTCCTGGAACTGATATCCGAAATACTTGTCTCCTCTATTACAATCGGTGCCACCTTTGGTCCATTCATCTCGGTCCTCTATTAGCCTTTCTGATCTGGATGTGGATCGTGTGGTGCAGAAGCTGTTACAGGCACCGACCTTTGTAAAAATCTTATCGGCTCTGACCCAAGTGGCGTCGGAGCCGAAGACCCTTATGCCAGCTACAACTCTTCCTCCTCTGAGCCATAGTGGTCCTTCGGAGCTGGAGGAGTCAGACTTGTTGATTGTGGAGCCTTCGGAGCCAACGCCTGCTCCAGTGTCTTCGGCTCTGTTCACTCTGACGTCCTTGGTGCCGATCGAGGACTCTAGGAGCCGACACACTTTGGACGGGTCCGGGGAGGGTAGTAAGACCGACTTGTCAGTTCTGACTCTGCTTCTCGGGGCTTCGGCTCGGATGAGCTCGGCTCCAACCTCGGGCTCGGAGCCCACTGTCCCAGTGCCAGGGGTATAGATGGTTTCCTCAGATCAGTCGGTCCCTTTGCATTGGAGCAGGGGTGCCTTTGATGCCATGAGTAGAGTTATGTCTCCTAAGACATCCTCGACCTCAGGTCCAGCTTCTTCCTCCCCTAAAGCGCCTGTTTCTGCTTCACAGATCCTGGCCAAGCATAGAGACCCAGATCCTCAGGAAGTCCCATTGGGTGGACCTTGCTCTTCCGAGACCTCACCAGAAGTTCCCACTAATGAGGTTCCCAGGAAGAGAGTTTGTAAGAGGAAACATCTAGACTCCCCTCAAGAGTCCCTAACATCTGATACTGACTTGGATGAATCAGAAGGGTCCCCACAGTCCCCCTCTGAGGATATCTCATTTGCAGAGATACTTGAAATCCTTAGGCAGAAGGGTGACTGTCAGTCCACAAACCTTACTGAAGATGAGTCGGTTCTCCTGAAGGCTTTCGGGTCTCAGCCCTCCACTTCTTGTGTCTCCGCCCTTCGATGGGCTTATACAGCTGGTCTCATGAAGGGCATGGGAGTCTTCGGACACCATGGAGCCTGTCCCTAGGAAGCCTAATAAGTTTATATCTGCTCCCCAAGATAAATCTTCTTTAACCAAAGGTGTGCCATTTGATGCCATGGTGGTGGTGGCAGCCACCAAAAAGGAAAAATCAGAAACTTCCTCTTCTATCCATCCTCCTAACAGATTCCAGGATCATGGTTAAATATGGGAAGCGCATGTTTAGTTCAGTGACTTTTGCACTCTGTTCGCTTAACTACTTAACCCATTTCACGAGACTACAAAGAGATCTCCTTAAAGAACTGTCTGAGAGATACTCTTCAGGGTACAGTAGCTGCAGAAGCTACAGACAAAGTTGCCTCCCTGCTTGCTACTCTCAACTCCATTGTTAACTCGTCCATGCACCTCATTTCATATGCAGCTGATGGAACGAGCAGGGCAGCAGGTAAAGGAGTTGCTCTTAGGAGGCACTCCTGGATGTGGTTGTATTCCTTCGCAGAGCCCTTCAGGTCATCCTTTGTGAATACCCCTTTTGATGGCTCGTCCCTTTTCAGGCCCAAAGTTAAGTAAACTTTAACCAGATGTGAGCAGGAGGGAAAGACTCTGCCGTCGGAGTCCGTTTTTCCACCACTACCAGACCCTACCCCAAGGGTCAAAGGGGAGGGAAAATGTGGTTTTGAAAAGCCCAAGGAGCCTTTCAGGACACACGTGCTGAACCCCTCTCCAGAGGCAGAGGAGGGGGCAATAATGGAAGATGCCACCCTCGCGGCATAGGGGGTCCGCAAAACCAGGGCAACAGAGATCACTTCTTTGGGAAGCCCTATCAGCGCTCCTGAAAGGAGGCCTGACTGTCCTGCTCTGGAGGCAGTCGGGGGTCGTTTATGTTTGTACCCAGACACCTGGCTCAAAATAACAAATGACAGCTGGGTACAAAGTATCATTTCCAGAGGATACTTCATTCCATTTGCCACACCCCTCCACCGACAAAAAAAATCCCGGACGTTCCACCCAGTTACAGGAAACAGGCAACAGTAGAAGTCCAAAACTTGCTAAGAAAGAGTCATCCAACCAGTCCCAGCAGACCAGACAGGATCCGGAACTTATTCACGATTTTTTTTAGTTCCAAAAAAGACAGAGGACTGGAGACCTATATTGGACCTCAGCAGGCTAAACAAATGTCAAAAAAGAGAAGTTTCGGATGGTCACGCTTCAATCGATACTTCTCTTTTTAGGGAAAAACAATTGGATGTGCTCGATAGATCTCCAGGATGCATACTTTTTGTGTCTTTCGGCTTTTCCTGGTTATGGGTCACCACAGCAGAACACCGGTCTGCTAATGATTGGCAGTAGATTTTTATGTGCCGAGTTGCCGGCCCTGACGCACAACCTTCAATGAAGGTACGCCCATTCACGCATGTCTCCACACAGGAGATGCTCTGGCTGAGAATCGAACAGGACAATGTCTTACTGTGAGGCGACAATGCCACTGCAGCACCACCACCGCCGTATACTACCACATAAAAATGGCCAGGCCATCCAGGGATCATCTGCGCTTCTGGCTGGGAGCCAGTCATTACCAGTTTCGAGCCCTGCCCTTTGGTCTCACTACAGCCTCCAGAGTGTTCACCAAATGTATGGCAGTGGTCACTGCTCACCTGAGACGTTTAGGATTCCAAGTGTTTCTGTACCTAGACGATTGCCTACTCACCGCCACCACCAGGCATCAACTCGTTCAAGCCAGGGAATCCACTCTGTCACTCTGCAGTCAGCTGGGCATTGCAATAAACTCCGAAAAGTCTGCCCTGTCCCCATCGCAGCATATCTTTATCGGAGCAGAACTGGACACTACCACCACCACACTAAGACTTCCAGTAGAAAGAGTCTTACTACTCCGGCAGCAGGTCCGCATTCTGGTATCCAAAAACAAGGCTCCAGCATCAGAAGTTCTAAAATTGTTAGGTATGATGGCAGCAGCAATTCTGGCCATACCGCTAGGTCGTATGCACATGCGGATACTGCAGTAGCTGTTGTTCACTCAATGGTCTTACCAAGAGCTTCCCATGTCTCACCTTATAATGATCACAAACTCCTGCAAAAAGGATTTTCAGTGCTGGTTGACCTCACTTCATGTCACGATAGGACGTCCCTTTGCTTTACCCTCACCAGCGGCCACAGTGACCACGGACGCTTCCCTGATGGGGGGGGGTGCATTTTCAGGGAAGGACAACCCAAGGTACATGGACCGATCAAGAGACACATCTGCATGTCAATGTCCTAGAGATGAGTGCAGTACTTTTGGTGTTGCAGTACTTCCAGGACTCTGTTCCTCTGGGTATGATTGCAATTCAGACAGACAACATGTCAGTGGTCTGGTACTTGAACAAACAAGGAGGAGCCAGGTCATACCCCCTTTGTCGCTAGGCCCTAAGAGTATGGCAGTGGACTCTATCCACCCAGCGCTTTCTGTTAGCAACACACATCCTGGGGAAATCCAACGTGATAGCAGACAAGCTGAGCAGAGCAAATTTGTTGCCCCACGAGTGGTCCTTCAAAAAAGAAATAGCACTCATCGGGGGAACTTCATCACTCTCTGCAGTCCCTGAAGCTGACAGCTTGGCTGCTCCAATTCCCATCGTAGCCAGGTTCCATAACCTCTCCAATGAGACAAAGCAAATTCTCTTATCCTCTCATAAATCCTCTACGAGGAAGCTATACCTTAGCAAATAGAAAAATAAATTCTATATGGGCCTCTAAAAACAATATTGATCCTTACCAAGCCCCTATGGCCTCTATACTAAAGTTCTCGACCATGATCTTCAGTAAAGGAACTGCAGCAGCAAGAGCCCGTGTTCAGCTTGCTGCCATCTCTTTCATGTTGGATTTGAAGGGTTGAATATTATGTCATACAAACTATCCAAAGCCTTTCTCAAAGGGACCTTTCATCTCAGACCATCTGTGAAATCTCCCTGTTCCCCATGCAATATAAATTTAATACTTTCTTGCATTATTCTTCTTCCATTTGAACCAGCTTCCGCATGTGACATCAAATTTTTGTCATGGAAGACTATCTTTTTAGTGGCTATTACTTCTGCTGCAGAGTGTCAGAGCTTCAGGCCTTATCCATTAGACCTCCTTACTTGATTTTCTATGCTGACAGAGTTTCATATGTTCTTTGTGTTTCACTGTTGTAGTCATTACATTTTGGTAATCTGCTGGCAGGCTGCCCTCAGTTGGCCTGATTAACAAAGTCTTGGTTCCTGCGTCAGTTGCTGTCCGTTCTTCCATGACGTCAGGTCGTCAGGGGTATAAAACATGCAGCCGACACCATTACATCAGTCTTTCTTGCCGTGCAGTGCCCGAAGCAGAAGCAGTTCGCAAGTGCCGGTCGGCCGACTCCTGAAATTTTCATTTTCGAGTTTCAGAACCAAAGTCATCAACTTAAAGCTAAGTACCCCTTTGGGGAAACTTTTTTCTGCTCCTTACCAATGTCAGTAAAAGTTAATAATTGCATTACTTGTGGAAAGCAAATACCTCATAAAGATTTTCATTCGTACTGTATTCCTTGCCTAGGCCCTGACCAGGACGTACCTTGTTGTCAGTTTTGTGCTTTATTTAGTCAGCGCACTGTCCGTCGTCGGTATAATTTTGCCTCTAAATATTTCGGTTCTCGGTTTAATTATCCAGAAATGTCGCCGGTTAGCCATCCGACTACTGGGATTCTGAAAAAATGCAAAGATAAAAACAGAGACAGGACACCGAGGTACAAAACTGCCGACAACGCTTCTCCTAAGCCAGTCGCCAGTGAGGTGCTTTCGCAGCCCCTGATACCCGCTACTTCTGATTCGCAGGCCTCTGCTGAGACCCATTCAGTGTCCAGTATGCCGCGAGATACTTCAACTATGGAACCCGTGGATGCCTCTACCTTGGATGGGTCCGGAGCCGCTGTGCAGGCACTGGCTTCTGAGGGGTGTATTCAGGCCTACAAACGTGCATATTAAATCGACACCACCTTTATTACTAAGGCCTAAATCTCGATCCATGTCTAAAAAACCGGCGCCCAGGCCATATGCTCAGGGCCCCTATGCTAAAAAACTAATGATAAAAATGTCTGAAGATCTAATTACTCTAATCAGGGATAATCAACACCCCCCCTCTAAGAGGCCTAGGGCTGAGCTTGATTATGAATCTTCTGATCAGGATTCTGTTTGTTCTGACTCTTCTCATGACCTGGATTTGTCCATACCTACTTATGAGGATTCTGATGCAGATGATTCCATTCCCTCTGCTTCCCCTCCTGAGGATTTTTCTTTTGGGGAAACTTTACATACTTTAAGGGAGCATTTCCACTGGGAAAGCCAGGAATTTTCTGATTTAAAAAAGAGGCTTAGGGATTTCCTTCTTCTGCCTCAGCATAGGCCTTTGGCTATACCTCCTGTACTAGACATTGTTGATGATGTGTTCTCGGAATCCAGTTTGGCCCCTGATTCCCTGCCTCCGGCTCCTAGTAAACCTGACAGATACTACAGGTTTCCTGAGTCCCACAAGTTCCTTTTCAAAAATTCTGTTGCAGATCCAGAGACTATTTCTCAGGGGCCCAAGGGCATTAAGGCTTCTACTGCTAAAAATCCCACCCCTTCTGATAGAGACTCCAGGGCACTGGATAGATGGGGTAAAATGTTTATACTTCTGCAACCTTGGCAGTTAGAGCTTTAAACTGCCAGTTTCATATGTTAAAATATCAACAACATATTACTGGACTGCTTAAACAGAAAATGATTTTGATTCTTGACTGTGTGGAAAATAAAGATTTACAGGATTTAATGCATTCTGCAGGACAAGTTGTAAAACATACTTTGCAATGTGGTTTTGATTCTTTAGAGGCCTCTTGCAGGGCTGCTGTTACTGGATCTGTGCTTAGAAGGCATGCTTGGCTTAAGGAGTAATCTTTGCCTGATCATGTTAAAGCTAAATTATTGGATGCTCCTTTAAATCAGGACTGCCTGAAAAAGATGGAAGATAAAGCTAAATGTATGCAAACTGTTAAAGATTTTTTACAAGTGCAACCTCCAATATTTAGTAGACACTGGCCTACTAAGAATTGGTCCTTTCCAGTCCCTTCCAGGACCTCTCAAGCCAAACCCAGACACAGCAGAAACCCCAGGTTTCAGTCCCAGGGGACTCTCAGAACTAAGCAGTGGGGGGCCTCCACTTCCAAATCTGGAAATAAGTCAGTGGGCAGTGGCTCAAAAACAAGTACTTTCCCTCTTAAGCATGGGGGCTATTCAACTGGTATCAGAAGAGGAAAAGGGAAAAGGTTTCTACTCCAGACTTTTTCTGGTGCCCAGAAAAGACAAATCATGGCGTCCAATCCTGGACCTGTCTATTCTAAACACTTTTCTGGAGATTCCAAAATTCAAGATGCTGACTCTTCACCAATTACTTCCCATGCTAGGCAAAGATGCCTGGTTGGCAACTCTAGATTTAAAAGAAGCATACCTGCACATCCCAATCAGGGAATCTTGCAGAAGATACCTACACTTCAAAGCAGGGTACTCGCATTATCAGTTCTCTGCACTGCCCTTTGGCTTGTCTACTGCGCCTAGGGTATTCACAAAGTGCCTGGCTCCAGTTATTGCATTTTGCAGGCAAAGAAATATTCAAATATATCCATACCTGGACAATTGTCTAATTCAGGCAGAAAACCAGGACATACTTTTAAATCATCTGGCATTTGTAAAAAGGGTTCTAACTTGTCTGGGGTACACCATAAATGAAAAGAAATCACAACTGGTACACTGTCAACAAATTACATTCCTGGGTGCCAGCTTGAATACAACTGCCCTGTTGGCTTTCCTCACGCCAGAAAAGCAAATTCATTTGGTAAATTATTCAGACAAGTGGCCACAAAAACCCTATCATCTGCAAGACAAGTACTGCAAGCCTTGGGCTTCATGGACTCCTACATTCTTCTAATTCCATATGCAAGACTGCATATGAGGAAACTACAGTGGTATCTAAAAAGTCTATGGAGTCAACATTATCACAGCCTGGAAACAATGATTCCTCATACCTTGCCTACGCCAGGAGTTCCTATGGAGGGCAGAGGCCTGCCACCAAAACAAGAGACTACCATTCACACAACCCCCTGCTGCCCAAATCCTAACTACAGATGCATCAGACTATGCATGGAGGGCTCACCTGGCAGGGAAGTGCATTCAGGGCAAATGGAACCCAAATCAAATGCACCTACATATCCGTCAAAAAGAAATGTTAGCTGTACAGAATGCTCTGACAGCCTTCAAGGACTACATTCTTCCAGGACAACTAATGGTAAAGACGGACAACACCACGGTTATGTGGTACATAAACAAGCAGGGGGGTACACATTCCTACCCCCTCTGCAGACTAGCCATGGCATTGTGGAACACAGCCTTGAGCTATCAAGTGCACCTACAAGCTCAATTCCTGACAGGAAAATTGAATATACTGGCAGACAGACTAAGCAGAAACCTCTTTGACCCACATGAGTGGAAACTGGAACCAAGGATTTTCAACATGTTGACAAGCGAATGGGGGAGCCCAGACGTAGATCTATTTGCCTCCCCCCCAGAACTACCAGTTGGACAAGGTTTGTACAAGGACTCCCCACAAACAAGCCTGGAAAGTGGATGTGCTGTCCTTCAGCTGGAAAAATCAGTCTGTGCCTTCCCACCACTGCCTCTGCTCTCCAAAGTTCTACTAAAAGTCAAACAGGACAAACCAAGGGTGGTCTTGATTGCTTCAGACTGGCCATGCCAACACTGTTACCCCCTCCTGCACAGTGGGCCGCAGTTATTTCCATGGCACTTGCCTCAGACCCCTTCCCTGCTGTCTCAGCAGGAGAACCAAATTCTGCACCCTCAGCTTCCAACATTGAACCTTGCAGCCTGGCTAATCACTTAAATTCACCCTTATCATCCGACAGCAAACCTGTGATGGATATCATCTTGGAGGCAAGGAGACCTAGTACTAGAAAATCTTATGCTGATAAATGGAAAAGATTCTGTGCCTGGAACCAATCTCAAGGGATGAGCACAGCAGCACCCAATTTACCTCAGATTTTGCAATACTTAACTTAGATGCTTCACAAGGGCCTGTCTTTTTCCTCCATTAAAATCCACACCTCAGCTATTTCAGCTCATTATAACACAGAACCTCCCCTCTTCCCACATCCTCTGCTCAAGCAGTATCTCAGAGGGGCAAAAAATTTGAGACCACCCAGGAGAACTCAATCCCTGCCTGGGACCTTAACTTTGTTTTGGAGAAACTTACTCTACCTCCTTTTGAGCCAGCTGCTACTGCAGACTTACAATTTATTTCTTGGAAAACAGCCTTCCTTTTAGCAATCACTTCAACTAGAAGGATATCTGAATTACAGGCCCTTATGGCAGTGGAGCCTTTCATCATCATTCATGCGGACAGGGTATCTCTCAGGACCAATCCATCCTTCATGCCCAAGGTGATTTCCAGTGTGGCTCTTAATCAGTCCATTCATTTGCCAACCTTCTTTCCCAATCCACAAAACAAAGGGGAATGGATTCTGCATTCCTTAGATGTGCACAGACAACTTAGATTCAACTTGGACAGGACTAAACCTCGAAGAAAATCTGAACAATTGCTGGTAGCATTTGCTGCAGGGGCAGAGGGGAAGGCTATTTCAAAACAAACCATTTCTAAATGGATAAGCCATTGCATTCATTTCTGCTATAAGCACCATGGAAAACTTATCCCCTAGGGGATCAGATCTCACTCCACCAGGGCTGCATCTACTTCTGCAACCTTTCTCATAGGTGTTCCTACCAGGGACATCCTAGAAGCTGCTACCTGGAGCTCTGTACATACTTTCTCCAAGCATTATCATTTACCAATTTTCTCTAAATCCAGAGCTGGCTTTGCCACTGCTGTCTTGCAGGGCCTTATAGCTGGCCCTAATGCTGTATAAACTCCTCCTCCCAACCATAGCTTTGGGAATCTACCCAAATGTAATGACTGCAACAGTGAAACACGAAAAACATAGAACAGTTGTGTATACTTGCCATAAATGTAGATGTTCGAGTGTATTCACTGTTGCAGTCCTGGTTACCCTACCTCCAGCCCCCTAACTTTTTCTGGCTATACCTTTACTTTCATTTACTATGCTTAAAAGCCTTTTTGGTGTATTTGCTTTTTGTCGAAGGTATACTTTTGTGTTTTTATGTTTATTTGCTCCCCATTAGGGGGGCACCTGACATCTGGGGCAAGAAAAATTTATGTAATGGTGTCAGCTGCATGTTTTATACCCCTGATGACCTGACGTCATGGAAGAAGGGACAGCAACTGACGCAGGACACAAGACTTTGTTAATCAGGCCGACTGAGGGCAACCTGCCAGCAGATTACCCAAATGTAATGACTGCAACAGTGCATACACTCGAACATCTACATTTATGGTAAGTGTACACAACTGTACTTTAGAACAAATCCCTCTTTTTTGCCTAAGGTTTGCACTGAAACTAATCTTAACCAAATTATCAATTTGCCAGTTTTCTTCCCCAGTCACTCCAGCAATTTAGAATACATGCTGCACAAACTTAATGTTCACAGACAGCTCAGATTTTATTTGGATAGAACAAAAGTTTTCAGGAAATCGGATCAGCTTTACTCCAGGAAAGGTATGCCAGTGGCTAAAACAACTCTGTCTAAATGGTTATCTGATTGTATCACCTTTGTTTATTCAGATGCCAATATGCCCCTACAGCATAAGATTAAAGCTCACTCAACCAGAGCAGTTTCTACATCTTCTGCTTTTTCTGCCAGACTGTCTATTGATAACATTTGTGCAGCAGCCACTTGGTCAAAACATCATACCATTATCACTCATTACACAGTTGACAGGGCCTCCAGGGACAGAGCTTCCTTTGGATCCACTGTCCTGAAAAATATACTCCCATGAGCCACTCGAGATTGATGGTGCTTGGGACGCTACCCATCAGTAAGAATGAACGGCAAGATAGAACAACTTCACATAAAGAAGTTATGTACTTACCATAATGTTCCATGCGAGTTGTTCATCTCGCCTTCATTCTTACGTCCCTCCCTCCTACTCCCTCCTGGGCTTTTAGATGACCGAGATGCTGGATCCATCCTGGTTGCTCAACCCTTCTATACCTTCTCTTTGGGAGTGATAGAATGACATTTGGTATTGTTATACACAGCAAACAAATCTGAGGTAACTCTAGGTGCATCATGGGATAGGGACTTGGCCCCGAGCTATTTGAAGACGTCGAGCTTTGTAGTAGGCCGACTCAGAGCTGAGGGATCGGCTCCGAACCCATCAGTAAGAATGAAGACGAGATGAACACTTCACATGGAACGTTATGTAAGTACATAACTTCTTTTTACTCCTTAAGGGCCATTTTCTTGCCTTTTCCTTTGAGTCAGATAAGGAGAAAAACAAAGATAATGACAAATTCAGAGAAAATGTCAGTGAAAGAGAAAAATAGAACAGAAAACTGAAATCTGAGACCGTCAGCTATAAGCTTCTTCTTTACAAAAACTTCCCTTTCTGATCTGTACTGGTGGCTTCAGCAACAACTGCTTTGGTGCTGTCACTGTCTTTTGGGGCTTTCTGCACTGAAAATTCCATTTCACATGATAGCTCCCCTATAAAGATGACCAACAGGCATTCTTCTGAGAGGGATGTTTCTAGGTTCCTTCCATCCTATCCACATTCTACCCATTCCTTGATATTAGGTCTGTCTGGAGTATCACTGATTTTGACTGGGAAAGGAAAATGAGACCCTTTGCAAAAACACAGATTGTCACAGATGTCAAGCCATCCCCTTGGTATTTGGGGGGGATTGGATTCACTTTATAAATATCCTAAGAGAAACTCTGTATTTCGAGTCCCAGTACAAAAGGTTTCATAGCTAAGGGACTTCCTAGATGGCTGCACACAGCTCAGCAACATAACTTTAGCTCTCCTAGTGTGAAAACAGAAACTGAGGACAAAATTCTGTCGTTGAAATTAAAATTTTTTTGGGGGGGGGGTGGTAAATGCAGTTACAGTCTAATAAATACATTGCCAGGATGTCAGCAAAGAAGAAATTTGAAAAACCTGAAAGAAAATCAACCAGAAAATATGCCTGGGAAGAATTCTGAAGCTGTTTTCCAAAAAATAAAAAAACAGTTCAAACTTCAGCTTTGGTTCAAAGAGATGCCCTCCAGTAATTTAGAGGAAAAAAATAAATTGAATGTACCCAGAGGTGATTAAAATAAATCAAACATTTATTTATTTATTTTATTTTACATTTCTTGACTGGGATAGTCTGACTGGATACATGTCCATTTTCAGTGGAGGCACGGGGAGAAAAGCTCTAAAACACAATACACAGAGAGTATAATGAGAATAAAGGCTGGACAAAAGCATGTTTAATGTTCATATGCTGTGATCGTGGGCTACTGGGATGGAAGTGGAGTGTAAAAATGCAGTGATTATATGTAGAATTAGGATATTTTCTCTGTTTGTTTTACAAGAGTGAATGCCTGGATTACTACATTTGGGTTAAGATGTAAACAGTTGTTTTGTAAGTGTATAGGTTTTAAAAATAAGACAAAATGATAACAGCCATGAAAATGCTAAGCTTCTTACAAGTGCAGAGATGTTAGATTGTTTGTTTTCCACTGGCACTTGTCCAGTGGAGTCCGGATGTCTGCCGCTGATGGCAGCTGTACATTCTTTTGTGTGTGAAACATACAAAGACTTATTGCTGAGCATATTTCCATGGAGACAAGCAGTCTGCAGGTGCAAGCAGTTAATCTTGAAATTTCTGAGTATTCTTTAATGAGAAAAATGCAAAATTTAAAGGTACAGCGGCAAGCAATTCAGTGAAAAAATTCAGTTTGAAATTATTGGAAGTGAATAAGATCTAACAACCTCTCTAGCGGCCTTAATAATTTAATGCAATTCATATAACCGTGTACAATTTAGTTTTATTTAAAGATAGCCAGTGCACTTTTTCTTAAGGCTAAAATTGACATTTTATGAAAGCATGCAAGCTGTTTTTCATATCTGGGTGGGGAAGAGAGATGAGAAAAGAACAGACAGCAATCAGTGTAAGTGAAAGCATGGGCAGCAACATCCCCTGTAGCATGGGCAATCTTAATTTTAGGTTAGATAATGCCTGTACGTGCAGACATCAATTTGGGGCAATTATTCCCATCAGGATGGTTACACTTCATATTTTGAAGATGTTCATAGTTATCTGTGTTTGTTCCAAATTTGTGTTTAGTTTTTTGTTTGAGGGCTTTTATTAAAACACAAAGCCTTGAAAAATGTGACATAGTTTCAAATGAAGATTAGAAGAAACAACTCTACAAAAGATCAGTCTGCCAGACATTAGTATATGCATGTAATACAAAAGCTGGAAATACACATTCATAAAAATTGTCATGTATAATAGGTGGGAACACTAGCTTTATTTCATGATGACTCTGCTGTCTGTGTTATCCTGGAATGTGAATGGTCTTAAAAATATAGATAAAAAGGAAAAAGTATTGAATTATATTAAGAAATGCAGAGTGCACATAGCAATGCTTCAGGAGACACTTTTAGAAAGAAATGAATATGTGTATTTGACAAAGAGAGGATTTCAGAATAGATAATCAGCTGACAGAAGAGGAGGGTTGTAATTATACATACTAATTGATAGAGGAGCTCCCAATAGTGATATATGAGGGGAAAAGGGCAAAAATGGTACATTTGTGGTAGTAATGGGCGGTTAGTAAGGGAAGAGGATTACAATGGTATGTATTTATTTTCTACTGAAAACTGCTGCTATGGAGGTTAAGAAAATTTGGGGAGAATTAATCTTCTTTTAGCTGGGAATATTTTTTATAGGTGGGGAAATTTGATTTGCAGTCATGAGGATGGGACTAGAGGGGACAATATAACAAAAGAGGGTAGATTTCTGAAGACATTTATGAAAATATTTGGTATGGAAGATGTGAACTCAGTAGTAGAAACTCTGACAGAATTTACATATCATTCCCCAAGCTACAGTAACTGACTAGATAGAAATTATATTTCACAGGAATATGTGCATTTATTTGAAAGCTTTAACGCATCCAGTAACTGTTTCTGATCATGCACCAATAAAAATGAAGATAAAAATGCAAAGCAACGAACTAAAAAATATGACAGTGGCACTTTCCCACCTACCTGATAAAAGAGAGGAGTTTAAGGAATTGGTAGTGAAAATTATTCAGGATTTATTAGGGAAGATAGAAATGTCTTTAGACGTTATAACCAGTGACAAGGATAAAGTGAAAATGGAGTTTAAAAATATAGTCACAATAACAGAGAAAGAGATGTGGTTAAGTAATAGTAATTACTTAGAGAAGCTGACAAAGGTAAAAGGATTGAAGAATAAGGGGAATTTGATAGAACAAGAGGAGGAGCAAATGCAGAGTGCTAAAGGGAAAATAAAGGAGTATCTGAAAATTCCGCAAATTTTATGAAAACTTGTATAAAGCAGAGAAATGTGGAAATCAAGAAAGAGTACAAATGGAAATATTTATGGAAAACTTAATTATGCCAAGATTAGAGGTAGACAAGGCTCAGCAACTAAGATTTAAGACAAGAGGTGATGAAATAAAAACAGTGATGTATAATCAATCTTTATAAAAGTCCCCAGGAACAGATGGTATTCATGTGGAAGTTTGAAGAGAAGGAGGGAAGATAATGCTAAATATCTGGAAGATATTAAAAATAAAAAAGGAGGGGGAAGCACCAACATCTTGGAAGAAAGCTGTGGTGGCTGTATTACCTAAAGATGGCAAAGAGCCTTCCCAGCTTCATATACATCGATTTCAATTGTAAAAATATTATAAATTGTTTCTGTCTATGCTAACAAAAAAATGCCAAAATTGATACCGATCAGTGTGGTTTTGTGGAAGGAAGACAAATATTTGACAGCATTACTAGAGCAATTATGATCCAGAGGAAAGGAGAAAGTACGAAAATACCTCTTTTGTTGATGGGGCTTGATGCATGGAACACATTTGACAAAGTAAGCTGAGATTTTATGAGTAGGACATTAGAAGCATTTGTACATTTGTATTCTCTGATATAATAGTATGGATAATTAGAAGGGTATATGAAGGATCAGGGCAAGAATTAAAGTCTGGGGGTTTCTCTCAGATAAGCTGTGTTTGAACAGAGGAACCAGGCAGAGGTATCTTTTTCCCCATTGCCAGTGGCTCTAAGTATAAAGCAAATAACAAAGAAAATAGGGGATTCAGAAATACAAAGATATAGTTGGTATGGTAATCAAGAAAAGTTGGCTTTATTTGCAGATTATATTATTTTTTACCCGGTAAGTATAGACAAGGATATCTCAGTCTTGTGGAACATTCTTGGACAGTTTCTTGTCTTTTCAGGATATAAAATTAATGAAGATAAAACAAAAGCTATAGCAGCAAATTATGTACCCACAATTTAGTTCAGCTGTACCCATATTTATGGGAACATAAGATGAAGTATTTAGGAGTATGTATTAAAAGGCCTCTTTTGTAGCAGCTAAGGATATGTGAGAAGAGATTAAACAAAAGATAATGCAACAACTGAGTAACTGAAAACTCTTATTTATGGATAGTGAGAAACAAGCAGTAAATACGTTTTTAGTCTCTTTAGTCTTGTGTACAGGGCAGATATACTTTTTATCAATGTGAGGAGAAGTTGTGGACAATAATTAATAAAGAACTGTGGGAATTTGTCTTGGAGGGAAAAAGGGCAATAGTTAAGTGGGATTAGTTGATCCTTCCAATAGACCAAGGTGGTTTAGGTTTACCTGATTTGAAGAGATATTTTAGAGCTGCACAGTTAAAGCTTGAATGCAAAATACAACCAGGAGCTTAGTATTCAGTATGGAAAGGGATGATGAATAAGCAAGGAGGAACTTCAAGAAAAAGAGAGAGTAGGATTTTGGATGAAGATCCTTAAGGAGAGCAATAACAACCATACACAATATTATATTCATAAAGTTGCAGAAAGCATTCTAAGAACTAAGCCAGTTTGAGAAAGTAGAATGATTTGCCACTAAGGATGACTACAGGTAGGTGTACATAAAATAGGCATTAGGGGCCTGGAATTTACTGGATAAACCTGACAAAGGTACCAAGATACTGAGAGTAAATAACTCAAGCAGGAAAGGTAATAGAGCGAGATAAGGTCAAGAAAACATTTGGCTTGTATACCAGAAGACCAGGGTTTGATCTCATAGTACAGGCAAAAAGAAAGGGATGGGGGAATATTAAGTGAAAGACCTGCTCTGGTAGAGTTTTTAGTTGAATCTAGTACTGAAGCAACTGTTAAGAAAGATTTAATTAGAAGGTATATAAAATATTACACAATAACTATAGGAATCAATCAGAGTACGTTAGAAAAGATTGTGAAGAGAGACTGGAAAAGAGATTTACATGAAAACAATGGGAAGATGTATGTATGGCTCCTAAGTATGCAACTAAGTCCAGAATGTTTAGGATCTTTTCATGTAAGTGTTTGCATAGGTATGAGATTTCAAAAGAATTTATCATTAGGTAGATAGCAAATGTTGGAGGTGTGATGGAGAAGAAGAGGTAACTGGGAACATATGTTTTGTTAATGTAATGAGTTGGTTGATTTTAAAAATTCCTTACTGAGTACTGTGTCATAAATATTGGATGAGCAAATGGCCGTAAGTAAGGAAATTATTTTTTTTTTGAGCTGAGATACAGGATCCACATTGCGTAAACGTAGTAAGGTCATATTAAGTTTAATTATGTTAGCTGCCAAGAAAACAACTACTAGAAAATGGAAATCAAAGTCTATACCAACTGTGTTTGAAGTATTGACTATTATAAAAGAGATAACAGAACTGGAAGAGGGACCATTATTTTTTTTTATTTATTTATTTTTATTTTACATTTGTTGACCGGGCTAGTCCAGCTGGATATTTGTCCATTTTCAGTGGAGGCCCGGGGAGAAAAGCTCCATTGGTTAAAACAAGATTAGAGAATACACATACACATGAAACAAAAGCAGTAAGCATAAAGTATAAGAAGATTTTAGCATAGGTAAGAGTAAAAAATATCCATAACAAGAAAATATTCATGTAAATGGTTAACGACTTTCAATACGAAATTTGATAGTATCTATATCAATACATTGTTTTGAAAAAATAGTAGACAATATAATTATTATTTTTTTTTTAATACAACATATATGAGATCAGTAATATCTAGAAAGATATTATGTCAAAGGAAGTCAGTCAGGATATCTTAGCAGAGAAGGAAGAATTGTGGTAGAGGAAATGAGGAAGGCAGGTTAGTCAGGGTTGGTACAAGAGCAAAGCCAGAATTTATTAAGATGTTTTTGCAGTTGTTTTTTAAAGAGTGAAAGAGTGGCCAAAGAGGAGATATTTGATGGAAGGTTGTTCCATATTTTGCCAACTGAGTTGGAAAAAAGGGAATTACCTGCAGAATTAATAGTTTTGGTACTATTAACTAGTAGTTTGTCTGAAGAACGTAGTTGTTTCAGGTTGTTGTAGGGAGTCAAGGGATTACTGAGAACTGGTGTTTTAGATGGTTGATATATAATTTTGTGAGCTATTAAGAGTTGTTGATAAATGAGCTTGTTTGGAAGTTCAAGCCAGTCTAGTTGTTTTAAGTTTAGACAGTAGTGAGTTCTAAACTGAGATCCTGTGGCAAATCAAGCAATATTATGGTAAGATGTAGTAAGTTTCTTAAGGTTACTTTTAGAGAGATTAGTGAAAATAGGGGAAGCATATAGAAGGGTAGAGATAAGGTGTGATTGGGCTAAGGTGGTCCAGGCTTCAGGTGTAAGGAAGGGTTTGATTCTGTACAGGGATCCAATCTTTTTATTAACTACTTTTATTGTGTTGTTAATGTGACAATCATAGTTAAGATTATTGTCAATAGTAACACCTAGAAGTTTTGTTGAAGAATCAGGAGTAATTTGAGTGTTATCAGTGGAAGTAACAGAGAAGTTTATAGAAGTAGATTTACGGGCAGGTGAAAATAGTAACAATTTGGTTTTCTTCGGGTTAAGGAGTAGACAGCGGTCAGAGAACCACTGTTCAACAGTTGAAAAGGCTTTTTGTGTAAGAGACTGGAGTTCAGTTTGAGAGGAAGCAGTGCAAATTATAGTGGAATCATCTTCATATTGTATGCAGGTAGTGTTAGGGATAGCTGATTGGAGGTCATTAATAAAGATAGAAAATAGAAGTGGGCCTAGGATAGCCCCTTGAGGTACTCCTAAAGAGATAGGAAGGAGAGCAGATAGCGAATTTTTCCAGAGTACTGCCTGGTGACGGTTTTCTAGATAAGAAGTAAACCAAGTTAAGGAAGAGGGATCCAGTGCAAGAGATTTTAGTAGGTGCAGAAGAAGTTTATGATTAACCATGTCAAAGGCTTTTGATAGGTCTATGAATAGAGAAGATGTAAGTTTATTATTGTTACGGTTATAGTTGATGTTGTTGGTAAAGGAAAGTAATGCTGTGGTAGTACTGTGGGAAGGTCTAAATCCATGTTGAGTGTTAGCAAGTAGGTTATTATGGAGGAGATGGTTAAGTAGTTGTTTGTGGATACATTTTTCCATAATTTTGGCTAAGGGAGATAGAAGTGCTATGGGACGAAAGTTTGAGAAGTCATTAGACTTGCCTCCTTTGTGTAGGGGAATGATGTGGGATATCTTCCAGATCGCAGGGAAAATACCTTCTTTTATAGATCTATTTATTAGGATAGAGATTGGGTAAGCAATAGCTTTTGCTGCTATTTGCAGGAAGCTTGTCTGCAGTTGGGGTGGTAGGTTTAAGTTTTTGGATTAGAGATTGGATATCGGAGGTAGATACAGGTTGTAGGTGAAGGGGAGGAAGAGTGGTTTTTAAAGTAGGTGAGAGTAGTTTAGAAGTGTCAGGAGATAGATGGTTTGCGAGAGTTTGTATGGAATTGGTGAAGAAAGAATTAAAGTCATTGGCTATTTGTGTGGGATTGTCAGGGTCAGAATCTTGTGGGTTGGGTGTAATTGCTTGGCCTGGGGTTAGAAGATTATTAATACTGTTTCAAAATTTTTTAGGTTCCTTTTTGGTGGTTTTCTGTAGTTGAAAGTAATAGTTCTTTTTATCTGTCAGAATGGCTTTTTTGGTACTGTTTCTAAGCTCTCTAAAGTTTTGGTGGTCAGTTTGGTTTTTGGTAGATCGCCATTTATCCCAAGATTTGTTTCTGAGGATGATTTTTTGCTTAGTATTCTTGGTTAGCCAGGGCGCTGTTTTAGTTTTGGTTCTAATGGTACGACTTGGGGCGTGTTGATCTAGGATAGATAGGAATGATGAATTGAAGTATTCCACTGCTTCATTCAGTGGGAGATGTTTTAGTGGGGCCCAATTACATTGTGAAAGTTCAGCTTGAAACTGAACAGGGTTAAATTGTTTTTTTGATTGTAGAGTTCTGAAAGTGGTAGGTAAGGTTAGGTTAGTTTTGTATCTAATGATATAGGTTAGAGAGTGATCACTAAGGTCATCAGGAAGGGTGCCTGATTGGTAGGTTTGCAAGGGAGTATTAGTAAGAATCCAGTCTAAGGTGGTTTCCGTATTGTTTGTTTTATTGGTTCTGGTGGGACTATTTATGAGTTGTTTAAAGCCATAAAGGTTGATATGGGAAGTGGGGTTAGCACTGTTACAGGAATGCCAATCTATGTTAAAGTCTCCTAAGACTAGTGTTTCCTGAGGGAGTTTGGTAGAGAGTTGGTTAAGGATATGTTCAAGGGTGTTGATATTATTTCCAGGAGGGAGATATGCACAAATGAGGTTTATGGATTTAGAAGTATTGATTCGAAGTTTAGAGCTAATTAATTCAACATTATCATTTTGAGTAAGAGTCAGGTCTAAAAGAATAATTTGGAGTTTTGTTTTATACAGAATTGCTACCCCGCCCTCCCTTTCTGGTTGTGCGATCTAGTCTAATAATGTTATAACCAGGTGGGGTAATTTCAATGTCTTTAATTGAAGGCTTCAGCCAAGTTTCCATTAGGCATAAAATATCAAATTGTTTTAGAAAAGAGAAGAAGCAAATTACATTACATTGCATTAGAAAAGAGAAGAAGCAAATTACATAGAAATAAATGGACATTGTGGGAACAATACATGCATAATAATGTTCAGGAGTAAGGTTTAAGGGAAGGCAGGAATTCAACAATGTTTTTGTAATATTGAGCTGATGATAGTAGCAAATAAAATGTATGTGGTGTATATGGTATTTGAATGAAAAAATGTTAAAATGTTTTTTTTTTCCTGTGCCATTGTCCTTTGTGGTGCTTCTTAAGTTGGCAGCACATAAGATTAAATTCCATGGTGCAGACTATGAAGCATCCATTTCATTCGACTCTGATTGCTTTGACGTCAGTGTAGTCTTTGGAAATGTCTTTGGCACTGATTGTTGTGTACCATTTTTGGTATCAGTCATTAGCAGTTGTGATGTAAGCACTAATCTCGGTGTTAGAGCCATCTGGTACTTTAGTGTTGATGCAGCTGTCCTTGGTACTGTTGATGTCCACCAAGTTGCTGAGGTCTCCACTACCAATGGATTTGACATTGGCCTTCACTGTCATCAAAAAGATTATATTCTTTAAATCTATGCACACAGGGAATGGTCCTTTGACTTTGATTACACCACTGGGCACTCTTCACTCTGCAGCCTTTTATTCTCACCATCTGTTCCATGGACAGGACAGGTCTGAAGGCTTTACACAAGTTGTCATCAATCTTTGCGTGCTTCAGAGTCCCTTCTGGAATCATTGTGAAAACATATGTGCAAGAGGAGGCATTTTGACTCCCCCCATCCCCCAGATACAGACCTCAATGAGGGCAAGGGTACCAACAATCTCTGCCAAAGAATGCCAAATTTGGCAAAATATTGGAATTAATAAAGCACAGGTGTTCTTAGCCCACTGACCTCCTTTCCACAAATGAGGAGGTTCTTTTTGAGGCCCTTAGGTCTGTTCCCTTCTACCTCCTGGGTAATCTCTCCCACTGACTGTGTGATGGATCTGATGGTAGAGTGGGGATGGAGGAAGCCCAACATAGGTTAGAGCATTACACACAACCCAGACAGTATCCTATGCCCACTTAAGGGCAGCCAACATTGTAGTAAAGGCCCTGCAGTGGAATTCATTATTGTGGCAGCAACCACCGAGAAGGAGCTGTCTTACTTGCAGTGCAGTGGTCCATGTTCATGACAAGGAGTCTGTGGTAATGGACAACATAGGGGAAAGTGAGTGTGCACTTAAGGCACTTTTGCTGTTAGCACATTAAATTATCTGGCCCATATGACAAGTTTCCAAAGAGGTATTGCTGAACAAGCATTAGAGTCTTTGAAGAAGCCTACCATATCGGAGACTTAGAAGTATTTCATGTCTCACGTAGCGAGACTACTACACAGTGCAGCTGATGGAGTGGTTAGAGTGGCAGGTACTGGCATTACCATGAAGTGCAATACCAGTCTCGACTTTTGTGATTTTACAGACAATTTGAAGATGTCCACACTGTTTGGTCCCAAGGTCAAGGAAAAACTTCTGAAGACTGAGCAAGATAAGATCCAGTATGCCTTCTGAGTCTACTTTGAGACCCTGCAAGGACCCTTTTCCATAAACCAGAAAGGTTCCAAAGCACTCTTGTTCAGAAAAACATCCCAGTGTCCTCCTTACAACTTCTTTTATGTCAGGGGCAGAGGATCCCACACCAGGGACAGGGAAGATCTGAAGAGCCTGAGATTCAGGGGTTCTTTCTCCAGAAAGCAACCTCAGTATCCCTGAAGGGCTGCCTGACTACTTCTCTCTGGTAGCAGTCAGGGACTGGCTGTCTCTTCACCCAGCTGCATGTATGGCCATCACACAATACTTTTGGATGAGAAGCATAATATCCAGAGGCTGCCATTCCATTTTTGTTAAACCCAAAAATGTCATCCCTGGCCCTTTCAAATGTGAAACCCTGTCAAAAAAGAGCAGTGGATAAGGAGATTTCAAATTTCCTTCAGAAAAAGCAATCTGGGAGGCCCCATCTGACCAGAAAGGCTATGAGTCTTTTTTTCAAGTTCTTTTTAGTTCCAAAGAAGTTAGAGCATCTCTGTGTCAATCTAAACTTAAGTGCCCTAAACCAATTTGTAAAAGAAGACACATTTCTAGATGGTCATATTGCATGGAAGCCATCCTTTCCATTTACTGGATATGCCATGTAGTCTTTCAGGATGATTATTTGTACATAAAAATCAACAAGGAGTTCAGAAAGTATCTCTGCTTCCATCTCATAGCCGATCAGTATCATCTTCAAGCATTGCACTTTGGGCTCACAACACCTGTCTAGGTATTCACCAAATGCATTATGGTAGTCACAGTCCAGCTATGATTCACAAGGTTCAGTACGTTCTCATATCTGGATGATTGCCTCCTGGCTGCCACAACAAAGGAGTCCCTTCTTTCACTCAGAGACTGTTTGCTTCATTTATGTCTGTTCTTTGACTTATCATTAAGGATCTATGTTTATGCATCGAATAGTATGTTCTGCTAACGGTTCTTCATCAATACTAAAACATCGAACATTAATTTTAGCAAACATGCACATCAGCAAATTTAAACCCATCGAATAGTTATAGTCGGCCCACTGAAAGTAAATAGTGTGTAGTATTTTAATACATCAGCCCTGGTGAAGTATATACATAACGTATTTTGTTTCTTCATGATGTTGGCTAACTACGACTATTCAGTGGGTTTAATATCACTGATGTGCATGCTCACTAAAACGTGCGTTCAATGTTTTATTGTCAGTGAAGAGCCATTCGTGGAATGTAGTCTTCAGTGCATAAACAGACCTATCAATAAACCTTGAAAATCTCTTCTAAAGTCTTTACAGATCGTCTTCATTGGAAGCCATCTGGACACAAGATCATGCATTGTCAGTCTATTAGACGAAAGATTTTTTCTCTTAAGAATGGCAGTTTCAAACTTTCTGACCAATCCTTTTCCACAAGCTTCTCTCATTTTAAAAGCCTTGTGTCTCATGGCAGCTTCTGTACTACTAGTACCTCATGGAGATTTCACATGAGGATTCTGCATGGACTCTGAGTGCAGTGGTCTCATTTAACAGAGACTGTGAACACTTTCTTGAGTCTGTTCTTGGTCTGCAAAAAACATTTAATGTGGATGTTTTTTCCCACAATTTCAGCAGAAAGAACATTTACCCTTCACCTTTCCAACACCACAGTAACCATGGTTGCACACTCTCTAAGGTGGGTGGGAGGTCATTTTGACAGGAGAATGGTCCATGTAACATGGCCACATCAAGAGGCAAATTTTCTCATTAAAGTCCCAGAGAAGATGACAGTCCTGCTAGCATTGCAGTCCTTCCAAAACACAATTTCTTTTTACTTGGACAACATGTCAGTAGTGCTGTGTATTAATAATGTGGGAGGTATCAGATTTTAGCCTCCATGATGAAAGGCCATGAATGTGTGGCAGTGGGTGATATCTTTATAGCACTTTTTCGTAGTAATGCACATTCTGTAACTTATCATTTAGCAGATGGGCACAGCAGATTGATTCTGATGAGTCGAGTGGTCCCTCAACTTATCTGTAGCATGTATGGTATTTTGCTGCCGGTGCCAGCCTTGGATCTGTTTGCTTTCCTTACCAACACAAAATGCAGCAAGTATTTCTCCCTCCTCCCTTCACAGTTAATCAGGGATGCAACAGTTTGTCAGTGGCCACCTGGGCTCCTCTGTGCCTTTCTGCTTTTTCTCCTAATAATGAAATTCCTTTAGAAAGCTTCTCCCTGCAAGGCTTCAGTAATACTCAAAACCCTGTCTAGCCCAGACATTGATTTACCTTGCTATGACCTCACTTAAAGAAGTAGCCCTGTCTTCTAGATTCTCACCTATATCTCCTTTCGCATACATTTGGTGAGTCTCATCTGTATGTCTTTCCTCAAGCTAACTGCTTGGTTTCTCAATTCTGACTTTGCTTGTACTAACAAAGTAGTCCAAAGCCTTTCAGTTATGCAGAAAGATTCTCTGCTCTATACAAACTCTGTAAAAGCAAATGGAAAATGTTTCACTATGGGTTTATCAAAAGGAGTTGGATATGTGTTCCCTGACAGAATATTAAGGTTAATACAGAAGGTGTAGGAAGTGTCAAGAGATGAGAATTATGGTAGGAGGGTTACCTCTCTGATAAGCTGTATTTGAACAGAGGAACCTGTCAGAGGTGTACTCTTTTTCCTTCTGTTATTTACTTTATACTTAAAACCTTTGGCAAAAGAAAAGGACGACATCTCAAATTCAAGGATATAATTGGTATGGTACTCAAGAAAAGTTAGCTTTATTTTCAGATGATATTATTTTATACTTGATAAATCCAGAAAAGGACTTTGAGACCTTGTGGAATGTTTTCAAACTGTTTCAGGTCTTGTCAGGAGGTAAAATAGTAAAAGATGAAAAGTTAGCTTTATTTTAAGATATTATTTTATACTTGATAAATCCAGAAAAGGACTGTGAGGCCTTGTGGAATGTTTTCAGACTGTTTCAGGTCTTGTCAGGAGGTAAAATAGTAAAAGATGAAACAAAGCCTATAACAGTAAATTATGTAATCATGCATGAATTAGTTCAGCAGTACCCATATTTATGGGGTCATATTAAGAGGAAGAATTTAGGTGTGTGTATTAAAAGGATTCTAATATGGTGACTAAAAATATCTGTGAAGAAACTAAACAAAAGATGATGCAAAGGTAAAAAAACTAGAAGCTCTTAATAAAGGATAGATCATATGATACAAGTAATGGAAATGTTTGTAATCTTGATCTTTTATACAGGTGTGGCATATTCTTATCAACTGGTGGAAAAGTTGTGAGTGATAATTAGTAAAGAAAGACTTTATTTTGGAGGTAAAGAGTTGTGGGACAAAACTGATTCTCCTCACAGAATAAGGTGCTTTATGATTACCTGATTTGAAGGGGTACTTCAGAGCTACACAAGCAGAAGGTTATAAATCAGAATGGAAAAGGATGTTGAAATGGGAGCTCATTAGATAAAGACAGACTATTATTTTGGATGCGAGTCCTTAAAGAAAAAGCATTCTTGGCTGACATTGAAGACTGAAACATTATTAATTTCATGAAATGTGATCATACCCTGATTTAGCAATAAGGCCCATTTCCATCAAGGTTTAAGAAACCCAAATGATTTGGAGAAATTAAACTGAGAGAAACCTTATATTCATAAAGTAGCAGAAAATATTCTAAGAACTAAGTCTGCAGGTGACTGCAGAAAGATTTTACAAATTAGTATATTTGCAAGTAGGGGTATAGAAAATAGGCAATAGGGGTCTGGAATTTACTGAAGGAAATTGTCAAAGGGACCAAGGTATTGGGAGCAAAAATCTTTGGATGGAAAGGTAAAAGAGTGGAATGAGTCTAAGCAGAAGTTGAGACTGCCTTCCCTGTTGGAAATTGATTAATGTAATGTAGTAAGAGAAGAAAGGGATGTGGAGAGCTAAAGTGAAAGACCTGCTTTGGCAGAGTTTTTCACTTCAGTATACAACAGAAGCTGCTGTTACAAAGGGTTAAATAGTAGGGAATATAAATTGTTGCATAACAACCATAAGAATCAATCAGAAGAGGTCAAGAAAGATTGAGAAAAGAGGGTGGTGTAGGTGTAGTGGAGGGTAGTGTACAAAGGCACAATGGGGAGGACATTTGTAAGGCTCTCAAGTATGCAACAAAGCATAGATGGTTTACGATTGTTACATGAAGTGATTCCATAGGTATTTTTGTACCCCCAGTAGACTTTGGAGAATTTTCCTTAGGTAATTATCAAATCCCAGAGGTGTTGTAAGGAAGAAAGAGAGCCAATTTGGAACATTTTTTTGGGAATATATTGAGTTGGCTAATTTTAAAATGTCCCTACAGAATATTTGACAGAAATGTTAGGGAAACAAATAGTTGCAACTAAGGGAATTATTCTTTTGAACTGTGGTACAGGATCTAAATTGCTTAGACATCGTAGGGCCTTACTAAGTTTAATGTTATTTGGCTGCCTAGCAAAGCAATTGCTAGAAAATGGAAATCAAAGTCTATTCCCAACATAAGGGAAGATCTGGATATTGCAAAGGAGGTAAAAGAACTGAAGGTAGGATTTTTAGACAAGGACAGGAGCAAATTTCAGAGAAATAAAATAGAAATTGTGAGAAGAATATATGCAGAATAATACTCAGGAGGAGGAGTGAGGGTTAAGGGAAGGTAGGAATTGAGCAACATACAGTGGATATAAAAGTTTAAACACCCCTGTTAAAATGCCAGGTTTTTGTGATATAAAAAATGAGACCACAATAAATCATTTCAAAATTTTTCCCTATAACCTGTACAATTCAGTTGAAAAACAAACAAATCTGTTAGGGGAAAAATATAAAAATTAAAAAGCATACAATAAGCTGGTTGCATAAGCGTGCACACAAACTAATACTTTCTTGAAGCACCTTTTGATTTAATTACAGCATTCAGTCTTCTTGTGTACACACCTGGCATCAATTAAATAGGTTCATAAGTAGTTACTAGGCTATCGGCCCTAGCCTAAACAAGCCCAGCCAAAAAGTTATCCTGGCTTTTGCCACCCAAGAAAATTATTTTCCTGTGCCACTGTCGAGCAGAGCCACAGAAGTGATCCCGGGGTGAATTTCCTATTTCCCATCCAATCATCAAGATATTTCTTGAAGAGTGCTAATGAGGAGCATTGTTTGATATAGATAGGTAGTTTATTCCAGAGTATGGGAAGTCTCTGGGACAGGAATCTATCCCTCCGGCATGTTCTGTTTATTGTGGTAACAAGGTTTAGCTTCCTAGAGTGTGTAGCTCGGAGGGAATGGGATTTCTTTAAGTGGAGCATGTCCAACAGCCCTGGGTTTGGCATAGCTTTGTATGTTAGTCAGAGATCACCTCTGAGTAGGCGATATGCGATGGAGTAAAGCTGGAGTTTTTTGAGACGGTCTGCATAGGGCATCTGTTTGAGGCCGGTAATCCTTTTTGTGTGGTATTTCTGCGGCCTTTCCAGTTGTTATAGATGTCTTGTGAGGTACATACCAGAAGGGGCATTGTACTCTATAATGGGTCTAATGAGTGATGAGTAGAGGGGAACAATTACCTCTTTTTTTTGGATGAGAAACCTTTTGTGATGAGGTGCACCACGTAGAAGGATTTCCTGACTACTGTGGTGATGTGATTATCAAAGGAGAGACTACTGTCCACCTGTGTCTCTAGGTCTCTTATCACACTTTCGGTGTTAAGTATACTAATGCCTGTGTTGTAGTTCATGGGTACAGAGTTTTTTCCAAAGGGGATGACAATGCACTTTTTGGCATTGAGCTTGAGGCCATGGCTGTGACACCAAGCATCTGTCTCAGTGAGGCCCTTTTGTAGGATGTCCACATCATTAGGAGTTTCGATTATGGCTCCTAGTTTGCAGTCATCTGCGAACTTCGTTAGCCTGTACTTCAGAGAAGTAGTTACCAAACAGGAGAGGACCCAGAACTGAACCCTGTGGTACTCCACTTGTCACTGGTCTGGTCGGATTTGGAGTCTGCTACTTTCTCAGTGTGGGTTCTGTCAGTGAGCCAGTTGGCAACCCATCTTGTGACATAGGGATTTATACCTAGTTTAGTGAGTTTATCTATAATTCCAGAGTGGGGGATGGTGTCGAAAGCCTTGGCAAGATCTAGATAGGCTGTGCGAACCACCTTACCCTCGTCTACGGCTTTGGTGATGCTTCAAAGTAGTCTACCAGGTTTAGGAGACACAATCTGCCTTTTACAAACCCGAACTGGGTGGGATCCAGAGTTTGGAGATTACCAATGTCTTTGTTTATAAGTTCCATGATGATACGTTCCATGGCCTTGCAGACCAGGCTCATCAGGCTAATGGGGCTGTAGTTCCTGGGGTCCGTGGTGGCTCCCCCCTTGTGGAGTGGGATAACCGTCGCTGTGTGCCATTCAGCAGGCACAAAGCCTAAGGTGAGGCTATGATTGAACATGGTACTTAGGTGGCATGCCAGTTCATTCTATAGTTTGTGTAGAACGCAGCCTGGAATGTTGTCTGGTCCCATGGATGCTGTGTTTTTGGCTTTGGAGAGTGTGTTTTTTACCTGAGACTCTGATTAACTCCAAATAAACCCCAAGTTGCCAAAGAGAACAAGAAAACCATTACGACCAACCAAACCAGTGTAGAAGTTTAATAAAAGTTTTAGCTCTTTCATCAAGCTTACAACAATTAAACTTCTCGTACACTGGTTTGATTGGTCATGCTGTTTCTCTTGTTCTGTTTGGCAACTTACAGTTTAAGTTTCTCTGTGGTTTTTTTTTAACCCCAAATAAAGTTCAGCTATCCTAATAGGATTTTCCTGACATTTACTCAGTTGCCTGCTACAGCAAAAGCCATGGTTCGCAGAGAGCTTGCAAAACATCAAAGGGGTCACATTGATAAAAGGTATCAGTCAGGTGAAAGGTACAAAAAAATTTCCACAGCATTGGATATACCATGGAACACAGTGAAGACAGTCATCAAAAATGGAGAAAATATGGGACAGTAGTGAAGTTGCAAAGAACAGAGCATCCCTCGAAAATTGATGAAAAGGCAAGATGAAAACTGGTCAGGGACGCTGCCAAGAGACCTATAGCAACATTGAAGGAGCTGCAGGAATTTCTGGCAAGTACTGGTTGTGTACTAAATGTGGCAACAATCTCCTGTATTCTCCATATGTCTGGGCTGTGGGGTAGGGTTGCACGATGGAAGCCTTTTCTTACACAGAAAAACATCCAGGCCTGGCTAAAATTTGCAAAACAGTACATCAGGTCTCCCAAAAGCATGTGGGAAAATGTGTTATGGTCAGATGAGACCAAGGTTGAACTTTCTGCAGACATTTCAAATGTACGTTTGGCACAAAAACAACAGATCTAAAGTTGTTAATCTTCTTCTATTTATCACTGATGGGTTCGGTTCCGAGCCCTCAGAACAGAGTTGGCCTAATACCAAGCTCGCATACACCAAAAACTCTCGAGCTAAGTTGCTACCCACAATGCCCTTTTCAATGCCCTCCTACCTCATATCTCGTTTGCCAATCAGCCATATAGCAGCGTTTCACCAAGCTCTCCAGCTAAGTATTGTATTTTTAAATTTTTGCAGTATTTTGTAAGTTTTTTCTCTCAAAACTCCTATATTTCTTGTTTTCTTAACTAGCTCTACCCACAGGTATTCTCTTTCTTACCTTTGTTGGTAAATGCCCTTCCTTACCCTTGTGGTATTCTTAATACCATTGTTGGTATTTTCTTCCCACCTCTTTTTGGATTACTTACTCGCCTTTTTGGTATGTCTGAAAAGAAAAGGACTTCGGGGTTTAAGCATTGCTCTTCCTACAATGGTAAACTCCCCAACAGCGATCTACATGAGGAATGTGTTTATTGTCTGGTGGTTCCACACCTATCTGTGAAACCTCCTGTCAAATTTGTGTTAGTTTCAGTCAGCGGACGCTGAATGAAAGAAAGGCCTGCTTCCTTCAACATTTTCTGAGGCTATTTCTGCGTTGGAGGTCTCATCCCCTCCATCTATGCACAAAAAACGTCCTCATTCGGACTCTTCTTCACCGGCTGGTGAGAAGGTCTAGCCTCATAAGCACAAGGCCCATAAAACTTCCACAGGGCACAAGATCGCCTCCTCGGTTCCAATAACTTTGGCTCCGAGCTCTGCTCCACTGGTTTCTTTTAATATTGTGATGACTTCCACATCGGCGCCACCCTCGGCAGTGACTACTACTATGGTTCCAACTTTGGTTTCAGACCCCAACCTTATTGCCTGCGATTAGCTTGGCACTGTCGTCCCCTATCTTCGTTCCGAGATCGGTACCAGTGACTCCATCAGAGCCGATAATGACCTCCACCCTAGCTTTTACTTCAGCTCTGAGCCCTTTATCGGCACCAATAGTTCCCTTTTTGCCTGTCTCAAAACTGGAATCCTCTGTGCCGACTTTTACTTCACCTCGGACCCGGTATTCCCCATCCGTGGATCCTTTGGCTGGACAAGCCTTTAGCCCCTTTTTGGACTGACCTGACTCCCCCTCAGGAGTGTTGGTAAGGTCCACCAGGAGCCTATCTGAATCGGATGTGGTGCACCTGTTTGATCAGCTGCTGACAGCCAGGGGGATTACAAATTTTCCTCGAACCCACCCCACTCCGGGCTTTGGGTCCATTGCCCCTGTGACTCCCACTTATTCTCCTCCCTTGGACCCTTCTGTTCTGAGGCCTATAGCGCCACCGTCTGCGGAGGAATCCTCTCCTCGGTGCCAACAGTGACCTTCTCTGAGGCTCCGAAGTCCCTTTGGGTTTCGGTTCCTTCGGAACCATCCCTTCCTCAATCTCTTGCTTGGGGGGATGGAACCCTTGGCTCCGGGAATGGTTCCGGTTGTTTCATCGGCTCCGGCTCCAGCTCTGGGGTGACTCCTGCCCCAGTTTTGCTTGAGGCTCCATCCACAGGAGCGGGCCGCGACCCCAGTTCCGAGATTGTCTTCCTTGGTTCCGGGCTCCCATTCCTCTTCAGGCAGGCTTGCCTTCCAGGTGATGGAGAGGGTGCTTGCTTCGGGAAGCGCTCCTCCTATGTCGGACCTTCCCCTCGCTGCTTCTGAGCTGCAGCTATTACAGGCCATCCCCCCAGGACACCGAGATCATGTGCCTCAGGAAACTCCTGTACAGGGTGACCACCTTTCTGAGTCCTCTTCAGATGCTCCCACTGAAGATCCTCCTCGGAAACAGAAGTGTAAGAGGAAACACATGGACTCCCCGGAAAAGTCCCTCACTGAAGATACGGATTACGATAATGGGGAGGGGTCCCCACAGTCACTCCCTGATGATGTCTCCTTTGGAGACATCCTGGAAATATTGAGGCAGAGAGGCAACTGGAAGCCCTCCAACCCTTTCTCGGATTAATCCGTATTGCTGCAGGCCTTCCGCTCTCGGCCCTCTACTTCATGGGTGACCCCCCCCCCCTCGCGCCGATGACCTAGTCAAGCTCATCATGCAGCGGGCATGGAAGAACCCTGATACCATTGAGGCCATTCCCTGGAGACCAGACAAGATGCTCTCCCCTCCAGAGGAACAGCCCCATTGGTGAGAGGCTTACCAGTAGACACTATGGGGGTGGTGGCTGCCATGAAAAAGGGCCTTGCGGAGGAAAGTCCTGCTGTCCACCCACCCAGCAGAGAGTCCCGGGCGGTGGACAGATTAGGGAAGCGAGTTTTTGCTTCAGCGACCTTTGCTGTTAGGTCTCAGAATTACCTGACACATTTTATGACGCTCCAAAGAAATCTCATATCTTTACTCTCTGGGACCCTTGCTGGTCAAGTTTCGGTTGGGGCACGTGATAAAGTTGCTTCCCAACTTGCTACCCTAGAGTCAATTTCCATCTCGTCCATGAGGTTGCTGTCCCACACAACTGAAGGGGTGGGTAGAGCTGCAAGTGCAGGTGTAGTTATGAGACGCCATGCCTGGATGCGCATTTGTGACCTTGCAGACTCCTTCAAGTCTTCATTTTTAAATGCCCCTATTGAACTGTCCGCTTTGTTCTGTTCTAAAGAGAAGGACACATTAGCCAGGTGCGAGCAGGATGAAAAAACCTTGTCTGCCGTTGGCCTATGTTTTTCCAAGCCTCAGCGCTCTTTCTCCAGAAACCAGAGGAGTGGAAAGGTGTGGCACAAAAAATCTCAGGGCCCTTTTCTTAGTGCACGTGGTGAGGACTCCCCCAGAGGCAGAGGGGGTTCATATATGGAAGACACCCCGTTTGGAGCAGAGGGGGTCCCTGAAATCAGGGCTCCAGGGATTCCTTCTCTGGACAACCTTATCAGCGCTCCTGATGCGCTGCACGATTGCTTTCCTCTGGAAGTAGTCGGGGTCGTTTCTCTCTGCACCAAGCTGCCTGCTGTTCTATTACAAACGATCAGTGAGTGCAGAGAATAATTTCCAGAGGTTATTACATTCCCCTATTCTCTTACCCAAGACCTCCGAAATCCCTTCCCGATGTTCCACCCAGTCAAAGCGAAGAGGCAGCTTCAGAAATAAGAAAACTGTGTCAAAAACGAGTCATCCAAGAAGTCCCCGAAGACCAGTGCAGATCTGGTTTTTACTCAAGATTCTTTTTGGTGCCAAAAAAGACTGGGGACTGGAGGCCCATTTTGGATCTCAGCCGGCTAAACATATCAGTAGTTCGGACCAAGTTCCGCATGGTCACGATTCAATCCATTCTCCCATTTCTTCGAGAGTGTGTGTGGATGTGCTCGATAGTCCTCCGGGATGCATATTACCACATTAAAATGGACAAATGCTCCAGGAGTCTCCTTCGCTTTCGGCTGGGAGCCAATCATTACCAATTCAGAGCCCTGCCATTCGGTCTCTCGACGGCCCCCAGACTGTTCACGAAATGCTTCTGCCATTCAGTCTTTCGATGGCTCCCAGACTGTTCACGAAATGCCTAGCAGTGGTGACAGCTCATCTGACACTTCAGTGATTCCAGGTGTTTCCGTATCTAGATGATTGGCTGCTCTCCGCCCCCACCAAGCGCCTACTGGTCAGGGCCCTCCGCTACACCGTAGCACTGGCGGAGTTCCTAGGCATCACAATTCACTGGGAAAAATACAACCTTCATCCCACCCAACAATTGGAATTTATAGGAGCGATATTCAACACTCAAAAACCAGCCAAGTCTCTCTTCCTCCTCACAGACTTCTGAGATTATGGTTAAAAGTACAAGTGATACTCTGTCAAAGGAAAGTGTGTGCAGGGGAAGTTCTTCAGGCTCTGGGGTCTATGGCGGCAGACATTCCAATTGTCCCCCTAGCAAGATTGCATATGAGAATACTACATTGGCTCCTTTTGTCCCAGTGGATATCCAATCTCCACCCCCTGAATGCACAGATCCTCATCACCAACTCCTGCAAGCAAGATCTCCTCTGGTGGATGAGAACAAACGAAAATCTTTGGTGTCGCCACTTCGAGACTCCTCAACCCAACTCCACAGTGACCACGGACACTTCCCTGATAGGGTGGAGGGGCCACTTTCAGGGAAAGACAGTCCAAGGCACGTGGTCCAACCTAGAGGTCAACTTGCATATCAATGTCATGGAGTTAAGAGCGGTGCTGTTAGCATTGCAGGCACTTCATCCACTCCTTCTGTCAGGAACAATTGCTTTCCAGTCAGACAATATGTCATTTGTCTGGTACATAAACAAACAAGGAGGGACCAAAGTCCTACCCCCTATGTCACGAGGCAATGAGAATTTGGCCTTGGGCGATGGCTTCCAACCGCTTTTCAATCGCAACGCATATCCCGGGAAGCTCCAACGTGATTGCGGATAGACTAAACAGATACATCCTCCGTCCTCCCGAGTGGTCTTTCAAACCAATCGTGACGGCAGAAATCTTCAGCCGTTGGGGCCAGCCTTGTTGCGATCTTTTCGCCTCCCTCTCAAACAAAGAAATGCAACAGCTATTTTGCCCTCTTTCCCCCACACGGGGAGTCACCAAGAGATGCTTTGACTCACGATTGGCCCACGGGTGTCTTCTATGCTTATCCTCCGTTACCTCTGATACCCTTATTTCTAAGGAAAGCTATTCGGTTGAGAAGCAAGGTGATCCTCATTGCCCCTTTCTGGCCTTGTCAAGTGTGGTTTTCCTTCCTCCGACCTCACCTGTTACAACCTTCTTGGATCCTGGACACTCGTCAGGACCTAATATCTCACACAAAAGGGCTGACTCTCCCAAATCTATCCACCCTCAAGCTGACAGCTTGGTTTCTCCACTTCCATTAGTCACCAGGCAGGAAACCCTCTCCTCTTCTGTCCGTGATATTATTCTGGCCACCGACAAACCATCCACCAGAAAACTCTACAGAGATAAGTGGAAAAGATTCCGCTATCTGGTCGAATAATCAGATGCTAGACCCCTTTTCAACTCCTACAACCACCATTCTTCACTGTCTCTCTGAGTTGTTTAACAATGGGGCATCAGCCTCTACTATTCTAGTCCATTTAGCAGCTATTTCCAATTTCCATAACGGTTCAGATGGAGTCCCTATTATCTCCACCCGACTCTGCAAGACCTTTCTCAAGGGAGTTTTCCATAGTAGACCTCCTATCAGGCAGCCTGTAGAGAGACATGGAATCTCAAGTTCTCCAGTGTCTCTCTCTACCTCCCTTTGAGCCTGCCGCGACATGTGATCGAAAATTCCTGTCATGGAAGTCTTTGTTTTTGGTGGCAGTCACATCAGCCAGACGGATATCTGAGTTTACAAGTCTTATGCATCAAGAGCCCATATCTAATCTTCCATAAGGACAGAGTATCCCTTTGTACTAACCATTTTTTCTCCCCAAAGTGGTTTCTGACTTCTCTGTTAACCAGTCCATTGAGCTCCCTATATTTTTCCCAAACTACTCAAACAAAGGGAAATACTGCCTTCATTCATTGGATGTACATAGACAACTACATTTCTGTCTAGACAGGACTAAGTCCTTTTGCAAGTCGGACCAACTTTTCATTTCCTTTTCTGGTCCTAGACTGGGATGTGCTGTATCAAAAGTTACTTTATCAAAATGGCTCAGAGATTGCATTACCTTTGCATATTCCCTTATGAATGAATCCAAACCTGATCAAATCAAAGTTCATTCAACTAGGGTCATCGCAACTTCAGTTGCCTTCCATTCCAGGGCTTCCATGGATGACATTTGTGCAGCAGTCATTTGGGCTAAACCCCATACCTTCATCAAGCATTACAAATTGGATCTGGTCTCCAGGTGAGGAGCGGCCTTCGGCTCAATGGTTCTTAGGAATGTTCTTCCGTAAGGGCCACACAGGTTCTCCATGTAGCTTGGGATTCTTTCCCATCAGTGATGAATAGGAAGAAGATTAACAATTTCAGATAAAGAAGTTATGTCTTACCATAATGTTCCGAGTTGTTGATCTTCTTCCAGTCATCACACCCTCCCACCGTCCCCCACCAAAGGCTCCTGGCGGATCTTCTAAGTCCTTACGGTGTTTCAGGGTTTCTGCGCAGAGATGGCCTCTGTCTTTCTGTTTCTTTGATATGTTGCATGCAAACTCAATCTGAGGTAACTGGGAGAAGGGCATTGTCGGTAGCAGCTTAGCATGAGATTTTTTGGTGTACGCGAGCTTGGTATTTGGCCGACTCTGTTCCGAGTGCTCGGAACCAAACCCATCAGTGATGACTGGAAAAAGATAAACAACTCAGATGGAACATTATGGTAAGACATAACTTCTTTTTCGTATCACCAGAAGAACACCATCCCCACAGTGAAGCATGGTGGTGGCAGTATCATGCTTTGGGGATGTTCATCGTGTTTCACTGTTGCAGTCATTACTCTTGGGTTATCCTGCTGGCAGGCTACCCGCAGTTAGCCAGAATTCCAAAGTCTAGGTCCAGCATCGGTTGCTGTCGCCTCTTCCCTGATGTCAGTGCACCAGGGGTATAAAAGATGCAGCCAACGCCATTTTCCTCAGTCTTTCTTGCCACGCGGTGCCCGAAGCAAAAGCAGTTCGCAAGTGCCGGTCGGCCGACTCCTGAGATTTTCACAGACGAATTTCAGATCCAAAGTCTTCATTAAAGCTAAGTACCCCATTGGGGAAACTTTTTTTCTTGCTCCAGACCGATGTCAGAAAAAGTTAACAACTGCATTTCTTGTGGGAAGCAAATAAGGATTATCATTCTTACTGTATTCCTTGCCTAGGCCCTGATCATAACGTTGCTAGCTGTCGGTTTTGTGCTAGATTCAACAAATGCACTATTAAGCGTCGGTTTTATTTTGCTTATCATTACTTTGGCCGAAAATTCAATTACATAATGCTGTCGGAACAGCCGACGACCGGAGTTTCTAAAAAACGCAAGGAAAAAGAGAAGGACAGGCATCCGAGATCCAAAACCGACGACGAGGCTTCCGCTAAGCCAGTCGCCGGTTCTCAGTGAGGCGCTTTCGCAGCCCCTGACACCCGCTACCTCAGAGCCACAGGTTGCTGACGACTCATACGTGGAGCCAGCTAGGCCTCTGGATATTCAAGGTATTGGACACTTGGAAATTATTCCCTCAGACGGGTCCGGAGCTGCTGAGCAGGCATCGGCTTCTGAGGGTGTTTTCAGACCTGCAGAGCTATATGTAAAGCCTACTTCAGCTTCAAAAGCAAAGACTACAGCAGCTTTAAAGACAAAGAAACAAGTACAGCATTCTCCAGGACAGACTTTGGCCATTTTGAGCATCCGTTTCTTAGGCATGGAAGACCTTATTACCTTGATCAGGGGTTCCCATCCCCCTCCTGACAAGAGGCCTAGGCAAGAGACAGACTATGACTCTTCAGATCAGGTTTCCATTTCCTCTGACTCCTCGTCTGTACAGGAATACTCTCTTCCTCCCTATGAGGATTCTGATGCTGAAGAATCCATTCCTTCAGCCTCTCCTCCTGAGGATTATTCTTTTGGGAAAACCCTGCATACCATGAGGGAGCACTTCCACTGGGAGAGCCAAGATTACTCAGAATCAGAGAAAAGGCTTAGAGATTTTCTTTTACTTCCTCAGCACAGGCCTCTTGCTATTCCCCCTGTGCTAGACATTGTAGATGATGTATTTTCAGAGTCCGGCCTTTCTCCAGACTCCTTACCTCCAGCTCCTGTTAAACCAGACAGATACTACAGGGTTCCTGATTCACATAAATTTCTTTATAAAAACTGTGCTGCTGACCCAGAAACTATTTCTCAGGGTCCCAAGGGGGTTAAGGCCGCTACTGCAAAAAACCCTGTCCCTTCTGACAGGGATTCAAGGGCACTAGACAGATGGGGGAAAAAGGTTTACATTTCTGCTACTTTGGCTGTGAGGGCTTTAAATTTTCAATTTCATATGATTAAATATCAGCAATACTTACTGTCACTGTTAAAACAGAAAATGTTGACTAATTCTGATTGTACAGAAAATAAGGAAATACAGGATTTATTGCATGCAACTGAACAAGTGGGAAAGCATACATTGCAATGTGGTTTTGATTATCTGGAGGCCTCCTGCAGGGCCGCAGTTACGGGTTCTGTCATTAGGAGGCATGCTTAGTTAAAGGAACAAAATCTACCTGATCATGTTAAAGCAAAATTATTAGATGCTCCATTACAGCATGATACTTTATTTGGTGTTAAAGCAGAGGAGGTTTTGAAGAAAATGGAGGACAAAGCGAAATCTATGCAAATAGTAAAGAATTTCTTACAGGTTCAGCCACCAAAATTTAGCAGGAACTGGCCTACAAAGAATTGGTCCTTTCCAGTGTCGGACAGGCCACAAAGAGGCAGATACAGACGTCCCATTGGCAGATCCCAGCCCCAGGGCTCATGCAGGCCTAAACAGTGGGGTGCTTCTACCTCCAAAAGTGGATAAGAAAAGCACAGCCATACAGGAAATAGTCCCAATGACTTGCCCCTGCCAGCACCAAGCACTTATTTTCTTGCAGCCCCCTTAGGGGGAAAACTAGCACTTTTCTCTCAAAATTGGCACATGATCACCCAGGACAAATGGGTATTGAATATAGTGTCCCAGGGCTACAGGTTCCACTTTCACACCCTGCCAAAGGCAAAAGGTATGTCAAACCTGCCACACAATCAATGGGCAGAGGCACAAAAACAAGTTTCGTCCCTTATTGCAAATGAGGGCCATTCAGCAAGCACCACAGCAAGAGCAGGGACAAGGATTTTACTCAAGACTTTTCTTGGTTCCCAGAAAGGACAAAGCCTAGTGACCAATACTGGACCTGTCTTTTCTAAACACATTTCCGGATGTTCCAAAATTCAAAATGTTAACTCTACAGCAGCTTCTGCCCATGCTGGGCAAGAAGGCCTGGCTTATAACTTTGGACCTAAAAGAGGCATACCTGCATATACCAATCAGACAATCTTGCAGAAGATACCTCAGATTCATAGCTGGCTCAATGCACTACCAATTCTCTGCACTGCCCTTTGGCTTATCTACTGCGCCCAGGGTCTTCACAAAATGCCTGGCACCAGTAATTGCATTTTGCAGACAGAGGAATTCAAATTTATCCTTACTTGGACAACTGCCTTATACAAGCAGAGAACAAGGACACTCTACTAAAGCATCTGGCATTCGTAAAAAGATTATTAATTTGCCTAGGGTACACAGTAAACAAAAAGAAATCAAAACTAGTGCCCTCTCAAGAGATAATATTCCTGGGTGCAAGCTTAAATACAACTGCCCAGATGGCTTATCTCACACCAGACAAACAAATGCAACTAACTTCTTACTTCAAAATGTTGGCAACAAAGACCCACTTATCTGCAAGAAAAATTCTGCAGGCTTTGGGCTTCATGGCATCCTGCATTCTGCTAATTCCATATGCCAAACTGCATATGAGGAAACTTCAATGGTACCTAAAAAGTGTCTGGACTCAACATTGTCAAAGCCTGGAAGCATTAATTACCCTCATTTTCGATGGTGGGCTCATGCCTGTCACCTCAACAAGAGACAGCCATTCACTCTACCCACAGCCAGGCAGTCAATAACAACAGATGCATCAGATTATGCCTGGGGAGCACACATGGCAGGAAAATGTATTCAGGGCACATGGTCCACAAGCCAAATGCATCTACATATCAATCAAAAAGAGATGCTAGCTGTTCAGAATGCCCTGACAGCTTTCAAGGATCTACTTCATCCAGGACAACTACTGATAAGGACGGACAATACTACAGTCATGTGGTACATAAACAAGCAGGGAGGCACACATTCCTACCCCCTCTGCAGACAAGCCATGACTTTGTGGAACACAGCATTGACTTATCAAGTACACCTGCAAGCACAATTCATGCCAGGAAAGAACAATACTCTGGCAGACGAACTAAGCAGAAACCTTACGGATCCCCACGCATGGAAACTGGATCCACACGTCTTCAGCATGATAACAAAGGAATGGGGATGCCCAGACATAGATCTGTTTGCCTCCCCTCACAACTGCCAACTACAGAAGTTCTGCACAAGGACTTATCACAAGCAAGCATGGAAAGTGGATGCTCTGTCATTCAGCTGGAAAAGTCTAACAGTATATGCCTTTCCTCCTCTGCCTCTCCTCCCCAAGGTACTCCTAAAGGTCAGACAGGAGAAGCCAAGAATGATTCTGATTGCCCCAGACTGGCCACGCCAGCATTGGTACCCAATCCTAAAAAGCTTGTCTCAAGGCCCAGCCTGGACATTGCCTCTAATTCCTCACTTACTGACCCAGTGAAACAATCAGATTCTGCACAGCCAACGCAGGACCCTAAATTTGGCAGCATGGCGGATAATGTAACCATTCAAAGCACACCTCTCTCTAAAGCAGTGATGGATGTTATTTTGGAGTCCAGGAGGCCCAGTACCAGAAAATCTTATGCAGAAAAATGGAAAAGATTCTGTGCTTGGAACCAGGAACAAGGAATTGACACATCTGTACCAAATATTCCTCAGATTTTACAATACCTAACTGAGATCCTGGACAAAGGCCTATCCTTTTCATCAATTAAAATTCATGCCTCTGCCATTTCAAGTCATTAGAATACGGAACCTCCTATTTTTTCCCATCCATTGCTAAGGCAGTACCTCAGAGGGGCCAAAAACATAAGACCTCCAAGGAGAGCCCCAATACCTGCATGGGACCTCAGTTATGTCTTGGAAAAACTTACACTGCCGCCTTTTGAGCCAGCCAATACAGCTGATATAAAGTTTTTATCTTGGAAAGTAGCTCTGCTCCTAGCAATAACCTCTGCAAGACGAGTTTCAGAGTTACAGACACTCATGGCTGTGGAACCTTTCATCATTTTCCATCCAGACAGGGTTTCTCTAAGGACAAACCCAACATTTATGCCTAAGGTAGTGTCCAGTGTGGCCCTTAACCAAACCATTCATTTGCCTACCTTTTATCCAAACCCACAGAATAAAGGTGAGAGACTTCTGCATTCCTTGGACATACACAGACAACTATGCTTCTACTTGGACAGAACTAAGGCTTTCAAAAAAACTGAGCAACTTTTAGTGGCATATGCTGCAGGATCTCAAGGACAGCCTATCTCAAAACAGACTGGATAGGCCACTGCATTCGTTTCTGCTACTCACAACATGGCAAATCAGTGCCCAAGGGCATTAGGCCTCATTCTACCAGGGCAGCAGCCACTTCAGCAGCCTTTCTCAGAGGAGTACCAACCAAAGACATTTTAGAGTCTGCAACTTGGAGTTAAGTGCACACTTTTACAAAACACTACCATTTACCAAATCCAGAGCAGGCTTCGCCACTGCAGTTTTGCAAGGCCTTATAGCCTCTCCTAATCCTATTTAGGCCCAGCCTTCGCTTTGGGATTCAACCTAAGAGTAATGACTGAAACAGTGAAACACGATGAACATAGTACAGTTGTGTACCTACCATAAATGTAGATGTTCGAGTGTATTCACTGTTGCAGTCCAGGTTACCCATCCTTCATCCCCCTTTTCTTTGCTGGGACTTACCTATACTTCTCTATGTTATACAACCTATGTGGTGTATTTGCTTATAGATGAAGGAAATGTTTATTTTACTGCATGCATAATTATTGGCATATTTTTAGCCTACCATTTTGGGGGCACCTGACATCTGGGGCAAGAAAAACTGAAGAAAATGGCGTCGGCTGCATCTTTTATACCCCTGGCGCACTGACGTCAGGGAAGAGGTGACAGCAACCGACGCCGGACCTAGACTTTAGAATTCTGGCCGACTGTGGGTAGCCTGCCAGCAGGATAACCCAAGAGTAATGACTGCAACAGTGAATACACTCGAACATCTACATTTATGGTAGGTACACAACTGTACTTTGCTTTTCCTCAGCTGGAACAGGGGCTTTAGTCAAGGTGGAGGTGAATTATGAACAATTCCAAATGCCAGTCACTTTTGGCCCAAAACCTTCAGGCGTCTGCTAGAAAGCTGAAGATGAAGAGGAATTTCACCTTTCAACACAACAGTGATGTCAAGCATACATCCAAATCAACAAAAGAATGGCTTCGCCAGAAGAAAATTAAAGTTTTGGAATGGCCCAGCCAGAGCCCAGACCTAAATCCAATAGAAAATCTGTGGGGTGACCTGAGCGGGCTGTGCACAAGAGATGCCCTCGCAATCTGACAGATTTGGAGCACTTTTGCAAGGAAGAGTGGACAGATATTGCCAAGTCAAGATGTGCCATGCTGATAGACTCCTACCCAAGAAGACTGAATGTTGTAATTAAATCAAAAGGTGCTTCAACAAAGTATTAGTTTAAGGGTGTGCACACTTATGCAACCAGCTTATTGCATGTTTTTTATTTTCTATATTTTTCCCCTAACAGATTTGTTTGTTTTTCAAGTGAATTGTACAGGCTATAGGTCACATTAAAGGTGGGAAAAGTTTTGAAATGATTTATTGTGGTCTCATTTTTTATATCACAAAAACCTGGCATTTTAACAGGGGTGTGTAAATTTTTATATCCACTGTATGCAATGTAAGTGTTAAAAAGAAAATGTACGTGTTCTGCATGACATTAACAATGGAAGCTTTTTAACGTTTTTCTTTTCTTTTATTGCTTGTAAACCTATGTTGTAGATTAATAAAGATGTTAAAAATAGTATTGGGACATTTCAATCTTCCAGAGCCAACATTCTCAATTTAGATATGTCCGGGTACACAATCCACGAGAGTCCAACCTCTGATAAAGAAAGCTAAAGGGAAGCCACCATCTGCAAAACAGCAACAGCAACTGGGACTTCTTTATATTTATGTAGCTTGTTATCTCACTAGCTAACCACTCTTGTTACCACCCTCCAGCCAAAGAATGTAAAAATGACAAGGAGAGCATGCAGCAACATTTCTAGTGAAGTCTCTTGTAGAGATACCAAGTTGGACTGTGTATCCAGTGCCTGTAACAAAAAGAAAGTACCACTTTATTAGTTACTGAGCAAAGTTTAAAATGTAAATGCACCTTTGAGGTTAAAGATTCACCCAAAGTTTTAGAAATGGTTCAGGTTATGGGCAGGACACTGCATTTAGTTGCAACTGTTCTGTGGATGCTCGCAAATGTTTAGCATCATCCTTTACTCAAATGTAGATTGTCTTGGGACCTGAGAGAACAAGGGGTATATTTAAGAAAAGGTCTGGAATTTGATAATCCCAGAACAGGGCAGAGTACAGAGTAGACTTGGTTTACGAAAAAGTAAACAAACACACTGGAAAATGTACGTTAAGGACTAACAAATCACAACAGCAGTGCAGGATGTAGCCACAGAGAGATTTCACAGGTCATAGTCTTCCTGTCAGTTAAAATGCATTCAGAGTCGTTGAGTTTTCAGATTCCTTCTGTCAAACAATCCTCAATTTGGGGGGGGGTTCTTGGATAATTTATTCATTAATCAGTTTATTTCTAAATTATTGTCGGCATATTTCAGGAAGATTTTAGTGATTGATTGATTGATTTACATTTATTAAACACGGTAGGGTACTGATCCTGGCTGGACATTTTTCTGGCTCAGTCCATGAATTACAAAATAAAAATGATGAAGATTAGATTGCAACAAAATTCAGCTAGAGGACCTACACATGTTTATGTTAAAACTATCAGGTTGCAAGCATGATTTAAAATAAGGTACAGGCAAACACGTATAACAAACACTGCCAGCAGAAGGAGATCCACATGACAAGGCTAATTTCACCTTTGTGTAACAACTCAGCAAATGTATCTAATGCTGATTTACAAAGTCATGGACTGCAGCTCTTTTTTTTTTGTGCTGTTTCTATTTTATATGTAATATATGTCATAGTACCTTATGATGGTAAAACAGATGCCATCTTTTGGCTTTAGTGTTTATTTACTTAACAAAACGATAGCTTTCAAATTATGTTAAAGTACTTTAATTACGGTCTTATTTTTTCCAGGTGGATACCTCAGGAATCCAGTGAAAGTATGAAAAACTATCAAGAAGCATTACTTCAGAGTGACCTTACACTGTGCCCAGTAGGAGTAAATACAGAATGCTACAGAATTTATGAAGCATGTTCTTATGGATCTGTCCCTGTTGTAGAAGATGTACTCACACCAGGAAACTGTGGAAACTCATCTTCATCCTACAGTGCACCTTTACAGTTGTTAAAGTCTATGGGGGCACCATTTATCTTTGTTAAAAACTGGAAGGAACTTCCTGCTATTTTTGAGAAAGAAAAACTTGTGAGTCTGGAAGAAAAAGTTCAAAGACGAAAGAACCTTATTGACTGGTACAAGCAGTTTAAAACCCAGATGAAAGAGAACTTTATTAATATCTTGAGAAATTCTTTTATTTAAAGAAAAAATAATTTGGTAGTCATTTATTTTATTGAAACACAGCTGAAGACACTTTTACTGGTAGAATTTAACCAAGATGTGCCAGAAACAAATAAGTCCTGACTTTCAGTCGTGTACTGAAATTGAACATCCAACCCTCCAACTACATAAAATTTTCTCAAAGTGCTTAGGTTTCATAGTTGGTTATGTGAAGTAGCGAGGGTTCTGGGCATGGTACTGTCCTTCTCCAGTAGAGTCATTAAATATAGGATTTAAAATCAGAATGTGTTTGTGTTAATATTTTTTCTACTCTAGGCACCAGCCCAATAAAGGGGACACAAGTTTTTTGTTGTTGTTTTTCTTCTTCTAAATTCAGTACAACTGCTGTTAATGTGTTTATGCCATTATCACTAGGACAGTATGTTGAAATGTTGGCACATTAATGTTCTGAGGCACTTGAATATTTTGAAGTTTTAACCCCTGGCATTCTTCCCTCTATACCATGCAGTGGATTTGAGCAGCTGTAAACATGATTCCTTGTTTGTCTAGTCCAAGGCATAACCAGATTCCAGCATAAGATGCCTGTGTATATGTTTGATACAGGCAAACATGCACATTGGCTTCCTTCATAAGGCACTGCATCCCATCCCCTTGCTGTGGGTCAGCACAGGCAGCTTAGAGAACATCTGTACAAGCATGCTGGCCCTGGAACTGGTGATGCATTTCATTTTTGCATGTTTTGACTTTGATAAGTAGTTGGCAGCACGTGTCTTCATCTAATTCTGTTTTAATTAAATGTGATATGGCTGAATATTTCAAATGGTTATGAAATCTAAATATATTACTGGTGCTAAAACTTTATTTTCATTCCTTAACATTATGCTGTTCCGAGTAGGGCTAAGAAAAAAATGCTTATGGAATTTTTAATAGTCTAACTCAAAATATGCCTTAAAATTATAGTGAGAGTGTAATGCAGTAATCTGTGAGTGACTCAGCCACTGGTGAATTTTTATGTGCTTTGCTTCCCTGTCTCAAACTCAGGTAACTGGCATATTTTGTCAACTCCCTGCATATATTTACTGTGTTGTAACTGTGTCAGTGGTATTGTGCAAAGTGTAGCATAAATGGCAACTACAAGTATGATGGTTGCAAGAGCAATGGAAAGCATTGCACAACTCTTGAAAGACAGCAAATCAGTAACATATCTGTCCCTATGATTCTGTGTTATGTAAACATATAATAACTTCTGCTGTCTATAGAAGCTACGGCTGTGTTATAGTTATTGATAGATTTAAGGGGTCTGTGCAGTGAACTTTACATATGAAAAATGAACTGTTACAAATCTAAATCAGTAGCTTCAGTTGTTTAAATGTGTATCAAGGAACTTGAGATTGGATGGTTATGTTAATGAGATAATATTTGGTAGAAATGATTAGGGGTCTGAATGAGTCGCTATACTACGTGCCTAAAAGAGAGACGTAAGACATTCTTGCACGGCCTTTCAAAAAGCTATATGTATTTTACATAATTTTAACGTTCAAAAAAGGAGATGTGCAATTATCATTAAGTTAATGGCATTTTCATCCTAGGGAATGAAACGGACATTTTGCATGGTATGCTGTTCAGATTCCTGGATGACAGTAGTTGTCAGATGCACAGTGGTATAAGTTTCATATAGTATAGGTGTACTTTTGTATTTCTACAACGTAGTGGTTACAGACAAGGTAGTCTGAGCTTCAGCACAGTTCTTGACACTGTCCTATCATGAGGCTATTGTAAATGATTAGGGACATAGTGAAATCAAACATGTCAAGGCAAGTATAAAACTAATTAATGTAATGCAAATGATTGTGAATGTATTGCAAAGCCAGAAATTGCTGAGAAAAAGCCACATTTTGGTGTATCATTCACTTTTGTTTAATTTGTTGTATCCAGTATAACTACAAGAGTGGAGACAGGCTTACACTGATCACTAAAATGCAACTGGTGCAGTAGTCAGAAGCAGCAACGGGATTGGTCTTCATCTATAGTTCTGGTTTAATAGGGACATCTAGAGTCTATATGCCCTCCCTGTGTTTGCTTGGGTTTCCTCCAGGTGCTCTAGTTTCTTCACATATTCCAAAAACCTGCAGTAGGTGGATTGGACACTCTAAATTGGTCATAGGTGTGAGTGTACATGACAATGTGTGATGAGGGAGAACTGCAGCAGGGCTACCCACCAAGCGCTGTAATCCTTGGCTGTAGATGATTAGCACTGTTGAAGTGACACCCTGATCCCTTGTGCAAAATGGGAAAAGGAATTATGGATAGATGGAATAGGGGACATCTAGCATTTAATGCAGTTAAGTACAAAGTTGTGCAGCTTGGATTGTAAATTTGGAGGTCAAGCTTGATACAGACCTGCTGCACTGGACACAGATCTTGAGTACACTGAATGACAGTGACAGAGGCGTAGCTGGTGCATTTAGTGCCCTATTCGTGTCCCATGTGGTTGAGTCCCACCCACTTCAGTTCTTCAAGTGAAGAGCAAAAAAAAAAGACATCAGCATGAAGAAACTGCAGTACAGAACCCAATCCTCGATTCACTACCTCCTCCCACCCTGCAACAAATCTTCAGCTGAAGCAGTTGCTACAGTTTAGGCTCTGCATTGCAGTAAGCACTACAGTGATGAGGTTTAAGTTTAAAAAAAGAAAGGAATTCTTTTCTTACTTTTAAACTGTAGCAAGCAGTTACTACAGTTTATATTTTGCAAGGAGCACTACAGTGCTCAGGCTTTAATTTAAAAAAAGAATTGATCTGAAGTAGTTGTCTTCATTTGGTCTTCAACCTGTGGGTTTTTGGATCCTTTTCGGATCTGACTCGGCCACATATCCAGCATCTGATCCAAGATCAAAGCTCCTCCACTTACCCATAATGCCCCTGTCTCCTTCCTCCCTTCAGGTCTTGTTTGCCGCCTGTAATGTCTGTATCATGGTCTGAGCTCTCAGCATAGAAAGTTGTGGTAAGTGTGTTTTTTGGCATTAAATCTTCTCTTTTCCCTCTCTTTTTCTCTACTTTCTACCTCCCCACATTTCCGTCGGTTAAAAAAAAAAAAAAAAGACTCTCTCTCTCTTCCTTTCCTTGTTTGTGTGTTTGAGTGTTTATGAGTGTGTTGGGCCTGCATGGGATATGTCTGACACTCCCAAGCCAGGTTTCAGAAAGTGTACAGATTGTGGCCATAAGCTCTTTCCAGCTGATGGCCACATTCTGTGTGTAGTGTGCTTAGGGGCAGCTCATCTCCAGACCTCCTCTTCCATCTGTGTGGGGTTTAATCCCCAGGCACTTTGAATTAATACTCAAGCGCCTTCTTTCCTCTTCAGGAACTCAAGTCCCTGTGCCCCTGGCTTCTGCTCCTGCCACCTTCCCGTCCTGTGGGACTCAAACTCCCGCCAAGAGGCCTGGGGATGGGGACAAGTCCGCCAAAAAACATAAGCCGACAACACACTGCTCTGGCCGGGGCCCCCCCCCCACCTAAAGTGAGGTCGACTCTGAGACCGGGGTCTCCCCAATTCCATTCTCCTTGGTTCTCCCCAGAGCCAGTGGAGTCCCTGATCTGGTTGCCAGCTCAGGCTTCTCTTCATTGCCCCTCCAGATCATTGTTGGTCACCTCCTCCTTCCTCTCCACCCAGAGCCTTAGTGAAGCAGAGTTGGATAGATGATGTAGAAGTTCATCCACACTCAGATAGAGATGAGAATCTTGCCTACCCCCTCTCCCTCTGGAGCAGGGAGCATGCAGCCCTTTTTCACCCTGATTGCTCCTTCCATTTTGGAGCCCTTGGATCCGAGGACTCAGCACTGATGGTAACTTGTACCTTGATGCCGGCTATGACCTTGAGCAGGTCGGATCCGACTGGCTCAGATTCTACAAGTTCTCAGAGCCGTAGCCTTGGTGTCAGATCTGAGGGGTTGGTGTCAGAGCACAGCCTTCCTCTCGGTATCTTGGCGCTGACTCCTCTGTCTGGTCAGAGGGTGACAACTCCTATGGTCCTTTCTCAGGAGGTCCATTCCCCTTCGACTTTTGATGTGGTGGAGAGGGCTCTCTTGATTTCCTCGAGACTCTTGGCCATCTCGTCCTCAGACTCCTCCCCGACTCCCTCTATTTCTGGTAATGTTCCGGCCATCCTACCATCTCAGAGACAGCCTGCCGTCACTTTGCCTCGGGAAGCTTCTGCTTGTGAGCACAAGACATTGGCGAGTCCTCCCCAGAGATCAACACTGAGGAGATCCCTCACAAACATATGTGCAAAAGGAGGCACTTAGTCTCCCCACCAGAGTCTCTCACTGAAGACACCAATTTGGAGGAAGGGGAAGGTTCACCCAGTCACCCCCTGAGAATGTCTCCTTTGGAGACATCATGGAACTCCTCCTCCAGTGAGAGAGGGTGATCTGCCCAGAAAACTACCTCAGACGAGTCAGTGTTCCTTGAGGCATTTGGGCGCAGGACCCTCTACTTCCTGGGTCTCCCCTCCCGCAGATCCTTTAGTGGACCTGATAACATCTTGGGTGTGGAAGGAACCAGACATGGTAGAGCCCATCCCCAAACACCCAGTTAAAGTTTTGAGCCCCCCCTTCAGATAGGTCACACTGGAATAAGGGGTCCCCGGTTGATGCTATGGTGGTGGCAGCTGCCACTAGGAAAGAGCTCACTCAGGAGAAGTCTACAGTTCGTCATCTGGACCGAGAGTCTAGGGCAATGGATCGCTTTGGAAAGCGGGAGTACGCTTCAGTGACCTTTTCCATAAGAGCACTGAATTACTTGGCACATGTGATTCGGCTGCAGTGAGACCTAGTGAAGGAGATCGCTGTGCCAACCCCTGAGTCCATGGCAGAGGACAAGAAGTTTTACACTTCTATGCATCCCCTCTCCCATGCTACCTAGGGAACCGCTAGAGCAGCTGGTACAGCTCTTGCCTTCAGACGACATGCCTGGCTCTGGTTCTGTCAGTTTTCAGAACCTCTTAAGACGTCATTAACCAATGCCCCATTTGACAGTTCCTCCCAGTTTGGAAGTATGTGAGATTTTAGTTCAGAGTGAGAAGGATGGGAAGACTTTGTCTGCCAATTGGGATCCGCTTCTCCCCACCTAAACAATCCTTTTCTAGGAATCAGTGACTGACCAAGAAGATGTGGTTCCGGAAATCTCAGACTTTTCCCCCCGAGACAATAAGGACTTGCCTTCCCGCAAGAGCAGAGGGGGATATGTTAGACGTCACCCTAGAGGCAGAGGGGGTCCGAGAAATTATGGGACTCAAGAAACTTTCTCGGACAGACCCGCACAGCAGCCCTGAAGGGTTGTCTGACTGCTCATCTCTGGAGGCAGTCAGGGGCCATCTATCGCTACACCTCATGGAGTGGGAGTCCATCAAAAAAGACCACTGGGTGTTGCAAATTATATCCAGAGGCTATTCAAGCCCATTCCTTGAGCCACCTCCACTGCTGAAACACCTCCTGGACATTCCACCTTGCACAGGGAGGATACAGCACTAGAAATTTCAAAGCTGCTAGAAAAACAGGTCATCCAACACATCCCCCAAGACCAGTCCAGATTAGGCTTTTATTCCATGTTCTTTTTAGTGTCAAAGAAGATGGGGGACCTAAGACCAGTTCCGGATCTATCCAACTTAAACCTGTCAGTGGCTAAGATGAAATTCCAGATGGTCACCCTTCAGTCTATCCTGCCCTTCCTGCAGGAGAATGATTGGATGTGTTCGATTGACCTCCAGGATGAGTAGTATCATATCAACAAGGACAGATGCTCTCGGAGGATGTTCATCGTGCATACAGCTGCAGTAATCACAGATGGGTTCTCTGCCGTCAGGCGGGTCCTCGGTTGGCCGAATTCCAAAGTCTAAGTCCGGCGTCGGTTGTTGTCGCTTTCTTTCCTGACGTCAGTGCGACAGGGGTATATAAGACACAGCCGACGCCATTTTCTTCAGTCTTTTTTGCCGCGCGGTGCCTGAAGCAGAAGCAGTTCGCAAGTGCCGGTCGGCCAGCTCCTGAATTTACGAAAAATTGGAAACCGAAGTCTTCTTTAAAGCTAAGTACCCCGTTGGGGAAACTTTTCTTGCCTCAGACCGATGTCAGACAAAGTTAACAATTGTATTTCTTTTGGGAAGCAAATACCACATAAGGATTTCCATTCCCTCTGCATACCTTGTTTAGGCCCAGACCACGACGTCTCGGGCTGTCGCTTTTGCGCTACTTTCAATAAACGCACTATTAAGCGTCGGGCGGAGTTCGCCGAACACTATTTTGGTAAAGCCTTTGATTATAAAATGTCGGAGACTCCGACTACCGTTTCATCCAAAAAAACGCAAGGACAAGGACCGACACACGAGGCCCGCGGTCTCCACCGACACCACGCCATAACCGGCTACACGTGGTCCGGTTCTCAGCGAGATGCCTATGCAGTCCCTGACTACCGATGACACTTCCTTGGTGGTGTCTTCTGTAACCGAGACCGCAAGTACCTCGGCCCTTTCTCAGACTACAACCACCGAAGCCACTGTGAGTGTTGAGCCTCCTAATGTGGACAGGTCCACTTCCACCCAGGGTGTCTTTAGACCCTCATCTTCCTTTTCCATTAAGGCCTTTACTAAGTCCAAATCAGCCATGCATCCCAAGAGGCCTGTTGCACAGGGCCCATCTCCAGGCCACATGCCTAAAAAGCAGATGCTTAAAATGGCTGAGGATTTAATTACACTTATCAGGGGTTCCCAACCCCCTCCAGACAAGAGACCCAGAGTGGAGGAAGATTCTCCCTCTTCTGAACAGGGCTCCATTTTCTCAGAACATTCTGATGTAGAGGAACATTCGTACTCCCCTTTTGAAGATTCTGATGCAGAACAGTCCATTCCTTCTGTATCTCCCCCAGAGGATTTTTCTTTTGGAGAAACCTTGCACACCTTGAGGGAACACTTCCATTGGGAAGGCCAAGACTTTTCTGATTCCAAGAAAAGGCTTAGGGAATTTCTTTTGTTACCTCAACACAGACCTCTGGCGATACCTCCTGTCTTGGACATACTTGATGATGTTTACTCGGAGGCTTGTCTTAATCCGGATTCCCTGCCTCCTGCCCCAGTCAAACCTGATAGGTACTACAGAGTTCCTAACTCTCACCAGTTTCTTTTCAAAAGCCATAATGCTGACCCTGAAACCATTTCTCAAGGCCCCAAGGGAGTGAAGGCCTCTACTGCCAAGAATCCACTACCTTCCGAAAGAGAATCTAGATCCTTAGAAAGGTGGGGAAAGAAGGTATACACCTCGGCCACCCTAGCCATGAGGGCCTTAAATTGTCAGTTCCATATGCTTAAATATCAGCAGTTTCTGTTATCTCAATTAAGAAATAAAATGTCTCAACCTGAACAACCAGATTTGAAGGAATTGCAGGATAATGATGCATAGTGCAGAACAAGTGGGTAAACACACCTTACAATGTGGCTATGATGCCTTAGAGGCCTCAAGTAGAGCTGCTGTTACAGGATCAGTCATTCGTAGACATGCCTGGCTTAGGGAACAAAGCTTGCCTGATCATGTTAAAGCTAAACTACTAGATGCTCCTTTACAAAAGGATGTACTATTTGGTACTAATGCTGAGGAGATACTACGGAAAATGGAAGAAAAAGCTAAATCTATGCAAACTGTCAAGACTTTTCTACAGGTACAACCACCTCGTTTTAGCAGAAATTGGCCTTCTAAAAACTGGTCCTTTCCAGCCACGGACAAGCCCCAAAGAGGTAGACGCACAAGGGGCAGAGGACAATCTCAAGGATCATATAGAGGCAGACAATGGCAAACTCCAGCACCAAGAGGTGGCGAAGACAGTGCACAACAATACAGAAAAGAAACCAATGACTTCCTCCTTTTCATGCCAAGCAAGTCTCAGCTGGCAGCACCCTTGGGAGGAAAGCTGGCATTATTTACAAGAAATTGGCATATTATCACAACAGACAAATGGATCCTGGACATTATAAACAGCGGCTACAGATTTCATTTTCACACACTTCCAAAAATGAGAGGCATGCCAAACCTGCCACACAATCAAAGGGCAGAGGCACAAATACAAATTTCAAAACTCATGGACATGAAAGCTATTCAAGAGGTACCTACTCACGAACAAGGTCAAGGTTTTTATTCCAGACTATTCCTGGTACCAAGGAAAGGAACCGACTGGAGACCCATTTTGGACTTATCCATCCTAAATGCATTTCAACTCGTACCAAAATTCAAGATGCTCACATTACAGCAGCTTCTTCCCATGCTGGGCAAGGAGTTTTGGCTGGTAACATTGGACCTCAAGGAGGCATACCTGCATGTCCCAATCAGACAAAGCTGCAGAAGATACCTCAGATTTCTTGCAGGTTCAATCCACTATCAATTCTCTGCATTGCCCTTTGGCTTATCTACTGCGCCCAGAGTATTCACGAAATGCCTGGCATCAGTAATTGCCTACTGCAGACTTCAAGGGATACAAATTTACCCTTATTTGGGCGACTGCCTGATCCAAGCGGACAGCAAGCACATACTTCTGGAACATCTGGCTTATGTAACACGGTTATTAAATTCTCTGGGATACACAGTCAACAAAGAGAAATCCAGGCTAACACCATCTCAGAAAATAACTTTCCTGGGTGCCAACTTGGACACAAACACCCAGATGGCCTACCTCACGCCAGAAAAACAGGGGCAACTAACTCAGTACTTCAAAATACTAGCAAATTGTACCAGGCTCACTGCAAGGAAAATACTGCAGGCTCTGGGATTCATGGCATCTTGCATTCTTTTAATCCCATGTGCAAAGTTGCACATGAGGAAACTTCAATGGTACCTAAAAAACCTATGGTCTCAACACAGCCACAGTTTGGAAACAATAATACCAATAATTCCATGTTTGCAAAAGGAATTTCTATGATGGGCCCAAGCATGTCAAACAAACACAGGTCTGCCATTCTGCAAGCCTCAAGCAAATCAAGTCATCACAACAGACGCCTCAGACTACGCCTGGGGGGTGCACATGACAGACAGGTGCATTCAGGGAAAATGGTCCCAAAAGGAAAAGCGCCTTCACATCAATCAAAAAGAAATGCTAGCAGTGATAAATGCAATTACAGCTTTCAAGGACCTCCTGCATCCAGGGCAATTATTGATAAGAACAGACAACACCACAGTAATGTGGTACATAAACAAACAAGGAGGAACACATTCATACCCCCAGTGCAGACTAGCCATGTCACTTTGGAACTTGGCTCTGGAATGGCAAATCGAACTTCAAGCACAGTACTTGCCAGGGTTGGAAAACACACTGGCAGACAATCTAAGCAGAATTATGACAGACCCACACGAATGGAAGTTGCATCCTCAAGTGTTTACAAAGATAATCCAAGCGTGGGGAAGGCCAGACATAGATCTCTTCGCCTCCCACAGGAATCATCAATTGGAAAAATTCTGTTCAAGGACCTTTCATCCAAAGGCCTGGAGAGTGGACTCCCTTTCTTTCAGTTGGGCAGCATGGACAGTTTATGCTTTCCCACCTTTGCCTCTTCTGCCCAAGGTGCTCTTGAAAGCAAGAGCAGACAGACCAAAGATGATACTGATTCTCCAGACTGGCCAAGACAACACTGGTACCCTATTCTGAGGAGCCTAACGCATACTCCTCCCTGGTCCATACCTCTAATGCCTCTTCTACTGACTCAGCACAACTACAAAACTCTTCACAGCCAGCTGAAAACACTCAATCTCGCTGCATGGAAAATTCCTTAACACCACAACAGACCCTACCTCTCCAAAGAGGTGCAGGATGTCATTTTGGAGGCCAGAAGGCCATCTACTAGAAAGGCTTACTCCGCAAATTGGAAACGGTTTTGCTCTTGGAATGAGAAAAAAGGCCAGGATCTCAGAAAACTGAATTTGCCTCAGATATTACAGTATCTAGCTGAGCTGTTGAACAGTGGACTTTCATTTTCCTCCATAAAAATTCATGCCTCAGCCATTTCTGCAGAATTCAACACTGATCCACCTTTATTCTCTCACCCACTCTTAAGACAGTTCCTCAGAGGAGCTAAGAATATAAGACCTCCTAGGAAACAACCAATACCAGCCTGGGATCTTAATTACATTCTAGAAAAATTAACATTACCTCCCTTTGAACCAGCTGCCTCAACAGAGTTGCAATATTTGTCCTGGAAAACAGCTTTCCTTCTGGCCATTACCTCAGCTCGTAGGGTTTCAGAACTACAAGCCCTCATGGCTGTGCAGCCCTTTCTCATCTTCCATCAGGACAGGGTTTCCCTTCGAACCAACCCGTCATTTATGCCTAAAGTGGTATCCAGGGTAGCTTTAAATCAAGCCATTCACTTACCTACCTTTTACCCCAATCCTCAAAATAAAGAGGAAAGGCTGCTACACTCCTTAGACATCCATAGACAGCTACGTTATTATTTGGACAGAACAAAGCCTTTCAGGAAATCAGAACAACTTTTTGTGTCCTATGCTGTAGGAGCTCAAGGGAAGCCAGTTACCAAACAGACAATTTCAAAATGGATAGGCCACTGCATACGATTTTGTTACTCCTTTCATGGAAAATCTGTCCCTACAGGCATCAGATCCCACTCCACCAGGGCCACAGCTACCTCTACAGCCTTCCTCAGAGGAGTTCCTACCAAAGATATTTTGGAGGCAGCCACTTGGAGGTCCGTGCATACCTTCACCAAGCACTACCACCTACCTTTATACTCCAAGACTAGAGCAGGCTTTGCCACTGCTGTGTTGCAGGGCATCCTGGCTCATCCCAGTTCCACCTAGTGCCTACCACCCTGTGCGTAGCTTTGGGATTCTACCCATCTGTGATTACTGCAGCTGTATGCACGATGAACATAGTACAGTTTTGTACCTACCATAAATGTAGATGTTTGAGTGCTAATACAGCTGCAGTACAGGTTTCCCTCCCTCCTTCCCCTCTTGGTAAAGGCCTAGGGGCTAACCCCTCCTCATACAACCTGATTGGGTTATCCTTCTATAGTATATTTGCTTGCAACTACTGATTTTTGATTATATTGCATTGCATGACTATATATATAATTTATGTATTGCCTTCCTTCTGTGGGGCACCTGACATCTGGGGCAAGAAAGACTGAAGAAAATGGCGTCAGCTGTGTCTTATATACCCCTGTCGCACTGACGTCAGGAAAGAAAGTGACAACAACCGACACCGGACCTAGACTTTGGAATTCGGCCGACCAAGGACCCGCCTGACGGCAGAGAACCCATCTGTGATTACTGCAGCTGTATTAGCACTCGAACATCTACATTTATGGTAGGTACAAAACTGTACTTTTCTCCGCTTCCGGATAGGAGCCAGTCATTATCAGTTCAGAGCACTCCCCTTTGGTCTGAAAACAGCCCCCAGGGTGTTTACCAAGTGATGTCAGTAGTAGCGACTCACCTGAGACTCTAGGGCATTCAGGTATTTCCCTGTCTGAACGATTGGCTCCTAACTGCCCCTTCCAAGCATCAACTTTGTTAAGTGAGGGATTCCTTTCTTCTTCTAGCCCAGAGGTTAGGCATTACCATTAATCTCAACAAATCTTCTCTGACCCCTGTCCAAATATTAGACTTCATTAGGGCACAATTAGACACAATTCAAACTAGAGTATTTCTTACTCCAGACAGAATACGCAGTCTGAAGCTACATGTGCTTTGCATTCTTCAAACTCAGTCCCCAACAGTGGAAGTAGTATTAAGGGCATTGGAGTCCATGGCAGCCACGATCAATCTCTTGCCCTTGGCGAATCTTCACATGCAGATCCATCAGTGGACACTTGCAGTACAATGGTTCCTGTTAGATCCTCTGCTGACTCACCCTGTCTGAATCTCTCAAGTGTGCAGGGACTCTCTTCGGTGGTGGATTCTTTCCTCGGACCTGGTTTGGGGATGACCCTTTCTCCTACCTTTTCCCATGGCCATGGTGACTACGGACACCTCCCAGCTGGGGTGGGGGGGCACTGCTCGGGAAAGACGGTTCAAGGCACGTGATCCCCCTACGAGACCAATCTGCATATTAACGTCCTGTAGGTAAGGGAGGTGCTCTTAGCATTGCAGGCTCTCCATGCCCATCTTCCTTCAGGAACGTTTGCTATCCAGATGGACAATATGTTGGTGGTCTGGTACATCAACAAATGGGGGAACCAGATCTTATCCCCTATGATGTGAGGCCATGAGAGTATGGGAATGGGGGATCTCCACCATCCATTTTCTTGTGGCAACGCACATTCTGGGGAGATCCAGTATTCTAGCAAACAGGCTCCGCAGATCTATTCTGATTCCTCACCAATGGTCTCTGAATCCTTTAGTAGATGAACAGATCTTTCACACATGGGGGTCAGCCTTGCTGCAATCTATTCGCCTCTCCTTCCAATGCAAAATGCAGTGAGTTATTCAGTCTGAACCCCCCCTCCGGGGGGAAGCCCCCAGAGATGCTCTGATTCATGCTTGACACCCCCCCCCCCAGTCTTCTGTATGCTTATCCTCCTCTTCCCTTCATATCAAAATTTCTTCAGAAAGCTTGCTGGCTGGGGAGCTTAGTTATCTCCATTGCCCCATTCTGGCCCCGCCATGTCTGGTTTCCCTCCCTGAGGTCTCCTCTGGTGGCTCCACCATGGACATTGGATCTGGTTCTGGATCTTATTTCTCATCCATCAGGGATTTCCCCATCCAGACCTGGACATTCTAAAGCTTATTGCTTGGCCGCTCCAGTTCCCATGATAGTCAGGACTCCCGGCTTATCCTCTCCCGTCAAAAGAATTCTAGTGGTGGCTCATAAGACTTCCTCCAGAAAAGTGTACTCCAGTAAATGGAAACGTTTCTCTATATGGGCCTCTCAGTGTGCATTAGATCCTTTCACGGCTCCAGTTTCTGCTGTATTGGAATTTTTATCAGGAATTTTTCATCAAGTTGCCAGTTGTTCTACAGTCAAAGTTCAACTTGCAGCAATTTCTAATTATCATGTGTCTGATAATCCGGCTTCCTTTGCATCTTCAAAGCTTTGTAAGGCCTTCCTCAAAGGTATCTTTCTTCTTCAACCCCCAGTAAAGGACCCTACACCACTGTGGGATCTTACCCTAATACTTCAAGCCTTAGTTTTGCCTCCTTTTGAACCTGCAACTTCAGTAGATATAGGTTCATAGGTAGGTACTAGGCTATCGTCCCGAGGGCCTACGTATGCCTAGCTAACAACGTTCCCTGGCTTATGCCACCCAAGAAAGTTATTTTCCTGTGCCACTGTCAAGCCGAGACACAGAAGTGATCCCCGGGGTGTATTTCCTATTTCCCATCCACTCATCAAGATTTTTCTTGAGAGTGCTAATGAAGAACTTTGCTTGACATAGATAGGTAGCCTGTTCCAGAGTATGGGAAGTCTCTGGGACAGGAATTTATCCCTCCAGCATGTCCTGTTTATTGTGGTGACAAGGTTTAGGTCCCTAGACCATGTAGCTCGGAGGGATTGGGATTTCTTTAGGTGTAGCATGTGCAACAGCCCTGGGTTTGACATAGCTTTATATGTTAGGCAGAGATCACCTTGGAGTAGGCGATATGCTACAGAGTAAAGCTGGAGTTTTTTGAGACGGTCGGTGTAGGGCATCTGTTTGAGACCAGTAATCCTCTTTGTGAGGTACTACTTTGGCCTTTCCAGCTGCTGCAGATGTCTTGAGGTACATTCCAAAAGGGGCATTATACTCTGTAATGGGTCTAATGAGTGTTGAGTAAAAGGGAACAATGACCTCTTTTTTCCTGGATGAGAACCCGTTTATGATGAGGTGTGCCACGTAGGACTTCCTGACTACTGTGGCGATGTGACTATCAAAGGACAGACTGCTGTCCACCTGGGTCCCAAGGTCTCTTATCACACATTGGGTGTTAAGTAGACTGCTGTCTATGTAGTAGTTCATGGGTACAGAGTTTTTACCAAAGGGGATGACAATGCACTTTTTGGCATTAAGCTTGAGGGCCATGGCTCTGACACCAGGCATCTGTCTCAGTGAGGCCCTTCTGTAGGATTTCCACATCATTTGGGGACTTGGCTATGGTTCATAGTTTGCAGTCATCTGCGAACTTCATTAGCCAGAGGCCTTCTGTGTTAACCTGTACTTCAGAGAAGTAGATACCAAACAGGAGAGGTCCCAGGACTGAACCCTGTGGTACTCCACTTGTCACTGGTTTGAGGTCAGATTTGGAGTGTGCAACTTTTACAGTGTGGGTTCTGTGAGAGAGCCAGTTGGCAACCCATCTTGTGACGTAGGGATTTATACCTAGTTTAGTGAATTTAGCTATAATTCCAGAATGGGGGATGGTGTTGAAAGCCTTGGCGAGGTCAAGATAGGCTGTGTGAACCACCTTACCCTCATCTACGGCTTTGGTGACTGCCTCAAACAAGTCGATCAGGTTTAGGAGGCATGATCTGCCTTTCACAAACCCGAACTGTGTGGGATCTAGAGTTTGGAGGTTACCAATGTCTTTGTTTATGAGTTCCATGATGATACGTTCCATGGCCTTGCAGACCAGGCTCATCAGGCTAATAGGGCGATAGTTAATGCAGTTATATGTAGTTATATGCAGTTTCTATCCTGGAAGACTGCCTTTCTGGTTGCCATTACTTCCGCCAGGAGAGTTTCAGAACTTCAAGTTCTATTGACCAAAGCAACTTATATGATTTTTCACAAGGACAAGGTGTCTTTGCATACTAATCCATATTTTCTACCTAAAGTAGCTTCAAAGGCCAACATTAATAAGGTAATCAACCTCCAGATCTTTCCAAATTTTCAAAACAAGGGAGAATTCAAATTGCATTTACTAGACGTGACAGACAGTTATATTTGTACTTGCACAGGACAAAAACCTTTTGTAAATCTGACCCATTCTATTTCTTACTCCAAACCCTTTTTAGGGAAACCTGTCTATAAAGTCACCATTGCCATTTGGATAAAGAAGTTATGTACTCACCATAACGTTCCATCTGAGTAGTTCATTTGTTTCAACCATCCCTCCCTCCGGCCTTGTGTGACCAGTGGTTACTGCCTACATATTGTGGAGGTGGTCACCGTAAGGTGCCTCTTATCCTTGTGTTGTTTACTTGTATGGACAAGTCTCTGTTGGGTCAGGTGATGGTACTGGATTAGGCAGCAAACTCGATCTGAAGGGGCATTATGGGTAAAGGGAAGAGTTTGAGCATGGATCAGATGATGGATATGCGGCAGAGTTGGATCCGATATGGATCTGGGAACCCACAAGTTGAAGACAAATGAAGAACTACTACTCAGCTGGAACGTTATGGTGAGTACACCAATACGGATCCGGGAACCCACAGGTTGAAGACAAATGAAGAGCTGAAACATTATGGTGAGTACATAACTTCTTTTTTTCTTACTTTTAAACTGTAGCTAACTACTTGCTGCAATGTAGCAAGCAGTTACTATAGTTTAGACCACACAGGGTGTGTTACAGCACTCAGGTTTGACTGCAAATGCAGTACCAGCTTTTAAAAACCTGTATTCATTAAAGAGTGATCAGGTTCAGAAGACCGCACCACCTAACACTTTGCAGTTGCCCCTTTTGCACCTTCCTAGCAATGGTTCTAGGCAGTGACATCAAGCTGATATGCAGCAGAAAGCCACCAAGATTGTCAGACGTATGGACAGACCAAAATTTGAGGAAAGACTAAAAGCACTAATGGATAAATTTAAAAGGAAAGTAGAGAATGGGGTGGAGGGTAATAATTTGGATGCACTGTGTTGTCAGTGGTCATATGAAGATTGGAGTTAAGGAGGGAACATAAAGAAAAGTGTTCCATAGTTGATAAGTGAACTGCTCAACTCTGACTTAGGAAGTACTTAGAAAAAAGGAATGATGCAGCCCTTCTGAAAGACTGAAGTGTCACTTAAGGAAGTACTGAGAGAGTGAAAATGTATAGGTAGAAGATGTGGAGGTAGATGGATATTTGCTTTGTGTTTGTTTACCTGCTTTCTCTGAAGTCCTTTCATGCTTCTTTATTTGCTAGATTAATGAACTGAACTTCTTCAACTCTTTTAGTAATGACTTAGCTGCAAGAAAAAGTGAAAAAACAGCATAAGTACACAAAAAACAATATAATAATCAAAATCAGCACCAGCAGACTAATGATTATGGATACTTTTATTAGCTCAACCAAGTGCAGGAATATAAAGCACGTACTTTTTTGTTGTAGTGCTAAAATTATGTTAAAGCACATGTGCGGCTGCATTCAGCTTATGTGATGAAGTAGAATCCTGATTTAATTACTGAAGGGGATATTAGGTGTAGATGACATATTGCACTAGGTACAGAGTTCCAGGTCATTGGGATTATTACAAAGAAGACGTGCAAGGTGAAATATGTGGAATTACAAAGGAGACTGTCAAGAGCCATTTTGATATCAGTGTTTGTGTGTCAATTGACTGTGATCAAGCCAGGTAAGGATATGTTATGGGTTAGAACTGAACATCCTGAAGATGAAGGTGATGCGGATGGTATCTCTGGGGTGGATGGGCAACCAGCCTGATTCCTTGGTTGTGAGGCAGTAGAATTATCTTCTGTGACCCACTGTCATAAATCTTCAGACTTTTTTGTACATAATCCGAAGTCTTTGAAGGTTACAAGTCTGTTGGAGTTTAGCCTCACTTGTGTGACTAGAACAGTATAAGTTTACTTAAGTACTTATGTACTAATTTGAAAAGACAGAAAGTGATATGGTACCTTTTGGCACAATCATTGCTGTAGCATTCTTTAACTGCTTCCTAAACCATGCTATTATCAACACCAGCCACTTTTTCCCATTGTTTTTAAAGGGATTGGGGTGTCACATGAACAGTGAACATAATCTGGTGCTAATGCTGACACAACCTGTTGGCTAACCTTGCCAAGGTCGTTATTCCATACTACACACACCTATGGCCAATTTAGAATGTCCAATCCATCTGCATGTAGACTGTGCACTGGAGGCACCTCAGCTGAAAATTGAACAGTAACACCACCACGCACTGCACCTCTGTGCCACCCTAGGCCATGTTCTTTGTGGTAGTGTATTTTTTAAATAATAGCATTTTTACCTAACTAGCAAAGGAGGTTAGGGTATCACATCAACATTAGTCAATGTGTAGATTGAAAGGGATTGGCCATTTGATTATAAAACAAAAAAGATTCAACTTTGAGCTACTCATCTAGGAATTTACTAATGATATGAATGATCTTGTGCATTTGATAAAAGTAATTCAGCAATTTGTTGTCACTTACACCTGGTCATAAGTGAAACTGGTACCTGTACCAATGTATATAGGGTTGCCATCTATGTAGGGCTGATTTGAACTCCGGAAACCATACACAGTACTCGCTTTCATGGTGTCATCTTACTTTGAAAGTGTAATTGCTAGAACTCAAAAGACATTTTGAAACTTAAGGTGCTAAAACATTCCAAGACATCAAATCATCTTCACCTGGGTAGATGCTGCCATTTGCCACCTTGCTATCTGACAGGATTAAACTATGCTAATACAAGCTACTGGGAGATATCATCTTAAAGCTTGCATAATGGCAATGCAACTATATTGACAGACCTTTATCTAGTGCAGCTAAAGAGAAATAAAATGTCCATATAAATTTTTTGTATTTTAATCATATTTTATAAGTATTTCAACAGCCAAATGAATATGCAGAATTGCTTAGCTTCACATGAGATATCGCAGCTAAACAAACAAAATGTTGCTAATAGTATGTGCAGACTTGATTGGTTACTGAAATTTTGTAGGTTGTTTACAAAATTAGTATTTATTTTTATTTTACGTTATAAAACCCAGTTTAATATCTAGAATGTAATGAATACAACTACTGTAATGATTAGTTTGTGCCAAAACATTTTGCAGTTTACACTTTTAAACATTTGTTGAGGATATAACTTGATTTTTTTTTTTTTTACAAAATGCTCAGAAAGCATCATTGGAAATTAGAGTACAAACTTTCACTGCTCCATTCCAGGGAATGAGTTAAAAATTAATACAGTAGTGATTATTTCTTTAGCCTTGGAGAAATGCAGTTACGTACAAGCAGCACCTCAGGTATTTGAAAGTATCTTTAACGTATGACTAATAGAATAATAGTGTAAAACGTGTGAGGTGACAGAGATGGAACAATAGCCAAAATTTAATAGTGTAAACGATAACATGGT